>NC_063352.1:36366190-36398787 GCF_021869965.1 Rhincodon typus
CAAGAAGGAATTTAGCTTTCCACTTGTGAAATTCCTACTGCGCATTCTCATGACATAGATGGGAAATTTTACATTAGGATTGTAACCACTTGTGAACTTGCTATGTTTTGTAAAGTGGAACACGGTTTACAAAACTGAGTTTAATAGGTATTCCTATTATAAATGACAGTTACAACCTGAGCCAAGTGCTTATTAGAATTTGTCACTCCTGATGAGCTACTTGATGTTAAAAGCTACTGCAAACTTTTCATTAAAGCATTGTTAACTCCGCTAGAGATGCAGTGTGTCATAGTTTTGCTGCTCAGAAAAAGGGACTGTTTCTGGAACAAGTGCAATTACTTGATAAGCTGATGTCAACTTCGGTTATTTCCTGGTAGTTTTCAAACCAGAGGAACTACGGCAAGCTCTTATGCCCACACTTGAAGCATTGTATCGTCAGGACCCAGAATCATTGCCATTCCGGCAACCTGTGGATCCTTCACTTTTAGGAATTCCAGTAAGTACAATAATCGCAGCTAAATTTTGTCTAATTGAGAAAGTAACCACAGACAATTTTCACTGAATTGAATTCAAAGCATTTTGACTTGTTAAATGTTTTTATGACAGTAATGGGTTTTCTGCAGCACAATTTAACAAGATCGTTTTATTTATCCATGAGATATGGAGGACACTGGCTAGAGGCTTGAAGGAGATGGCTGCCAACCAAATGATGAGTTGACCGAGCGAGTCTGCAGAGAGATATAGACAGGTTAAATGAGTGGACAAAAACTTGGCAGATGCATTTATTGTGGGGAAGTGTGAGATTATGCACTCGAGCTAGAATAGAAGAACTAAATATGATTTCAGTGGAGAAACACTGTAGAAAGCAATGGAACAGAGATTTAGGAACCTTCATCCATGAATCACAAAAAGTTAACACACGATCCAAAGAGAAATAGAGAAGGCAAATGGGATGTTGGCCTTTATTTCAAATGGAATAGAGTATAAATGTAGGGGAGGTTTACTAAAACTATACAATGCATTAGTCAGACCACAGCTAGAATTCTGTAAACCATTTTGGGCCCCTTATCTAAAGAAAAATATACTGGCATTGGAGGCAGTCCAGAGAATATTCACTCAGCTGATACCAGGAATGGAGGGACTGTCTTATGAAGAGAAGTTGAGAAGGTTGGGCTTGTACTCATTAGAATATAGACGAATGAGAGGCAACTTTATGGAAACATGCGTTGTTATTATGGTGCTTGTCAGAGTTGATTCTGAAAGGTTGTTTCCCCTTGTGGAAGAGTCTTAATAACAAAAAGCATAATCTCAGAAGGGTTCATATCATTAAGATGGAAATGAGAAGGAAATTCTTCTCTGAGGATTGTGAATTTGTAGAATGTTTTTTACTGCAGAAGACTGTCAAGGCTGTGTTATTAACTATATTCAAAGCTGGGTTGTTATCTACATTCAAGGCTGATATAAACTTTTAATCAGTAAAAGAATCAAGGATTATGGGGAAAAGGCAAGAATGCAGTTGAGGATAATCAGATCAGCCATCAAATGGCAGAGCAGATTCAAGGGGCTGAATGGTCTACTTCTGGTCCTATTCAAGAAAGGAGGGAGACAAAATGCTACAAACTCTAGGGCACTTAACATCTGTTGTTGGGAAAATGCTCGAATTTGTTACAGAGATCAGTGGATATTTGGGAAAATCATAATATTGTCAGGCAGAGTCAATATATCTGTGTGAAAAGGAATCTGACAAATTTATTAAAGTTTTTTGAGCATGTAACAAGGGTTGAAAGGGGGGAATGGATGTACTGTATTTGGATTTACAAATTTGATAAGGTGCCACTCAAATGGTTACCACAAAAGACTGGAGGTCCTAGTGTTTGTGTGATATAGTAACATGGATAAATGATTGATTGACTAACACAATTCAAATCAGGATAAATAGGTCATTTTCATGTTAGTGCACAGTAAGAAATGGACTGCTACAAGGATTAGTGCTGGTTCTTCAACAATTTCAGTCTATATTAATGTCATGGTGAAGGGACCTACGTTATTGTAGCCACATTTACTGATGATAGAATGATAGTTAGGAAGGCAAGTTGTGAAGAAGGTACAAAGAGTCTGCAGAATTTTGGCAGATGAAATAAAACGTATGGTTGTCCAATTTGATGAGAAGAATTGAAAAGGAAAAGTAAAATTTATTTAAATGAAGGGAGACTGCAAAATACTTTGGTACAGAGAGATCTTGGTGTCCCTGTACGTGTACCTGTATCACAAAATAGCAAGTAATTTGGAAGGTAAATGCATTGTTGACCTTTATTGCAAGCAGTTTGGTGTATAAAACTAGAGAAGTTTTATTGTAAGTGTACAGTGTGATACTGCTGAGACTGAACCAAGATATAGCTTTAGTCCCCTTACATGAAGAATGTATTTGCTTAGGATGAAACTCTGAAGACTCAGTTGACTTATTTCTTGGATTTAAAGGTTATCTTACAAGGAAAGGTTGAATAGATTGGACCGGTATCTTTGAAGTTTAGAAAATAGGAGGTGATCTTGCTAAAAATATGTAAGAATCTGAAGGGGCTAAACAAGATATATGCTGAAAATGCTGAGCTTTTGTGGGGAATATAGAGCTGGGGACACAGTTTAGAAATAAGAGGCCTCCATTTTATGTTGATGGTTAACTATAATTTGTGTCTCGGAAGATCATTGGCCACTGGAACTCTGTTCTCTAGAAAGCAGTAGATGCTAAGTAACTATATATATTTAAGGCTGAGGCAAACAGAATTTTGATTGACAAGGGAGTTCAGGGTTATGGGGGTCATTGCAGGAATGTGGAATTAAGACCAAAATCACATCATCATGATTTTATTGAATGGCAAAAGAAATGGCCTACTTCAATTTCCCCAATTCCTCCTATTTCTACAAATCTTAATTTTGCTTCAGGTACATGATTGGAATACTGAGGCCATCAAGAATATTTGATGCATGCAATTTTCCTGTGTCATTAAGGATCAAAAAACTGCAAATTTTTATAAACATTTTATTCAGTCCTGATTTTTAAACAATGATTAACAGTTTCTTAGTTTTTTCTTGCCATCATATTTCTCTCAAGCTGAAAAATAAATATGATGTTGTAGGCTTTGATTTGAAATTTCTGTTGGGCACTGTAGAGCATTACAATTTCAGTTATTCAGTGTTTGTTTCATTTTCCCCACTCCCACAATGTGCAAAGGACTATTTTGACATAGTGAAAAGCCCCATGGATCTATCAACAATAAAACGCAAGCTGGACACTGGACAATATCAGGAGCCGTGGCAGTATGTGGAAGATGTATGGTTAATGTTCAATAATGCATGGTTGTACAACCGCAAGACTTCACGTGTATATAAATACTGTACAAAATTGGCTGAGGTCTTTGAGTTGGAGATTGATCCAGTCATGCAGTCTCTTGGCTACTGTTGTGGACGGAAGGTAAGATTCAATATAAAAAATGAAAATGATTTCTGTTGAAATAAAAATTTATTAAACTGTAACTGAAAGAATATAGTTGATATAAAATTTCACCCACTTTTGATATGCTTCTTCACTTATTGATGTAACGTGCTATTATATTTCATTTTCATTCCAACTGTGAAGTAGGCATATTCAAGAATCACCAGATAGGAGTGTGGGTTTGCAGAAACCAGTATTTCTTTGCCAACAACGGGAAGTACTGAATGAAATTTGTGTAATGTTTTCTCTATCTTCTTATCTTCTCCCAACTTGTTTCCCTTTGCTTTTTCTATTAGTCACTTCTGTTGACTGCTTGTCTCTAAAGATTAAAGCAATGGGATAAATTTGACTGAGCAGTTTTTTCACTAAGCAGAGGTCTCCAATGCAAGTAGAAATTATTTAAAAATAGGAAATGGGGATTTTCACCAGTTATAATGGGATTGTGTCTTTAATTGCCAATGAAGACAATGAATTGATTGTTTAAATACTTGCAAGATAACTAGAGGGGTTTGTAGTGGTGTCTTTACCTTTTATCCAGAAGGCCACGGTTCAAATCCCATCTATTCCAGAGGTTTGCTATTACATGCCTAGACATGTTGATCAAAAATAACTGCAGAATAACAAAATTGTTTCTAGAGAATAGATGGTGTTAATAAACATCAAAAAGGTGGAGCAGGTCAGATCACAATCAAAGTAATGGAAAAGTGAAGCATAATGACCTGGCCCTGTGGCTGAACAATCTTCAGTTCCTGATATTAGAAATGTAAAATGTTATAATTTAACATACTCTCACTTTTTGGTGAACTAATTCAGTGTACAAAACCTAAAGGAATGGCCGCATGGTTCACCCCCTGGTCATGTATAGCTTTATTTTATTAGAGCTGGGGTTTTCTTTATATTTTTGCAGCTCATAGACTGCATTCAAAGTATCACAGTTGAAATTAGTAAACACAGTTGGTTCATATTATTGCTACATTTTTGGTGTAAAGGTGAGAAGGCTGATATTTGAATCAACCCGTTCAAACATTATAACACATACCTGAGGCAGTTGGGACTTGAACCCAGGCATCCTAGCTCAGAGGTAGGCATGTTGACACCACCGTGCACAGCCCTGAAAAGGTGAGAACACTGAGATTCCCACTTTAAAATGTATGCATCTGATCCAAATTACCACAGTGTAGATCATATTAAACTGTTATTTTGCCATTTCTTCACAGTACGAGTTCTCTCCTCAGACATTGTGCTGCTACGGCAAACAGTTGTGCACAATCCCACGTGATGCCACTTATTTCAGCTATCAGAACAGGTAAGTACGTGGATTCAAAATGGTATGTTGAGGGATGGAAGGGAGGGAAGCAGGTAGGGACAAATAGGAAATGATTCTCCTCCCAGTGACAAACCAAGTTCATTACCTGGCTGCAGAGAAACTTTAAGAAAGCATGATGCTTCCATTCGGTCTCTTGTACTTTCCATTTACGTGCAGTTACTATAAAGAAATGTAAGGTTGATTAAAGCTATAGGGAATGGAAACCAATGACTTTGGGCATATTAGTTGATGTAATTTTGAGCTATTATAGGCTTTAATTTGCAAGAGATATACTTATCTTGGTTCTTGTTGGTTTGGAGCTCATATTAAACGTGCTAGTGTAGATTAGTGTTCACAAAAAGAGTGTTTTTGGGCCGAACTATTTATGGGATATGTTTCATGCATTCCTGGGTTTGAGGTGATATTTGAATTGTTTCAAGGGTGGGGAAGATGTATGTTCAGATTTCCCTGTCTTAAAAATGTCAAAGGGAGAGCAATGATAATTTACAATTCTGAGGCTTCATGAATTTCTTTTTATCACATCTTTGGGTTCTTTTTGAAAACCAGGCTGCTGTGGGATATGTCTTCAGTGTCCGGAAATGCTGTTTTTCAGAAAACACAGCACTTTCTGAAAGTTCAAGTCCACCTTTCTGCTTGGCACAAAAGTGTGATCCTAAAAGCTTGCACTCTGTTTTCAGTCCTTGTTCCATATGTACTTGTGCCATCATTAACACTGTGTTGTCCTCTTACTAAGTTGCTGAGTTGTTTTCTAGATTGGGGACTAAAATTTCTATTAGATAAAATAGTAACCTGTCAAATACTGCAGAGAAAGAAACAGCACTAAATGAGGTAGAACAAATTTTAGGGTCAGAAGAATTGTTTTTTTTAATTGAATTATTTTCAAAAAGAGTTTGTTTCTTTGTCCTCCTGGCAACCTTTTTTTTAACTTGGGTTATGAAAGTTAAAGAATTAAGATTTTAAGTTCATAGGCATTTGTTTATTTACATTAGTTGTGCTGTTTTCTCAGTGTCTTCATACCTATTCTCAGCTGTCTGATTGAAGATTTTTTATCAATAATTTGTAGGGTTGCAGCTGTTGATATAAATTACTAATTGCTAAAGTCAATAACATCTTAAGTTTACTTACCCTGCCTTAAAAGATATTGACTCATATTTGAGTTGGCTGTTCTAAAATCTAGTTCCTGTAGCAACATTGCATAGGTTTTCTATCTGAGGTCACAATTCCATCCTCAGGCTGAAGTATGTAATGTTGAATGTCGGAAAGGTCATTTTGGTCCAGGAACCATTTTGTTCACTTTAATGGTGGCGGGCACTTGAGATCAGCTGGGGAGTTAATCGAAAACAACCAAGGCCTTTGGGAGAACTGGAATGAATATGGTGATGCTGCATCACATGTTAAATAAGTAGATCATTTGAAGTTGAAACATGAATATAATGTTAATAGCTACATTTAGCATTAACCCTTCAAAGGGCTGACTAAATCAATTGTTACTTGAGAGTTTTTGAATTTGCAACTATGCTAACTTGCAGTCCAAATTTATATATTTATGTTAATATCAAGACAAAAACAATTGAGATATGATCTTTAAGTCTTCACTATTAAACATTTGATGTCTTTGTATGGTTCAACCCATTTAAAATCATTTGGAATTTGACTGATGGAAGTTGTCTACTGAAAATAATACCAATTGAAGGGGAAACATACTGCAGGAAACCTATGCACTAACTCAGATAATTTATCCAGTTCATGGACATGGTTTGTCGTGAGAGTTTCCAGTTAACTTGAGTTGGAGGATCTGAGATCGATGTAGCCAAATCTTAAACGTATTATCTAATATCAATTTCCTTTTGTTGCTATGTTGAATTTAGTATCTTGTGTGCGGAGCTGTGGCTGTGAGAGCTGCTGGACGGAAAAAAGTCATAGGCAAGGTTTTAACTGGCACCAGCAAGGAACTCTAGGAGTACTAGATCCCAGGCACTGTTATCCATGGTTTTGCTTTTAAAACTTTTATCTGTTCTCCAAGTAAGCACTAGGTATGAATAGTTTTGTCTCCAAAAGCACATCCAGTACATTGCAAGTGTGTACATGAATGACTCACTTCAAGCATGCTGTAACTTTGCTGAATAATCAGCAGGATTTACATTATCATTGGTAATAAATGTCATGAGAAGTAAATTTAATCAGTGTAACTCATCTTGTGCCAGAGACCATTTTATTTGCCAAATGAAATTAGAAATATTGAGTCGCAAACAAGGGGCTGTACCCATGAATGAACACAGTGCTATAGCATTTCAGATACTAGCATTGTTATAAGATTGTGTTGATTTCTTTCAGATGTCATAATATTGCTATGCATATGTATGTATGTCATCTTCAAATCTCACCTCGGCTTTAAGTAACAGTTTTGTAATTACCCAGATGAATGGTCAGTGTTCGTTCATCTTAATCAAATTAACCAAAGTTCTTCAGAAATTCGGTGTAATTAAGTGGTATGTGTTCTTTGAGGAACAATTCAGCCCATAAAGCAAATATCAGACTGCCACTTTGATATTTCACAGGAAATAATGATCAAAATAAGACTGAAATTGATTTTGTAATTGGATCTAGGTGAAGATATACATGCTTGATTTTGGTTTTGACTACCAGAAATTTTATCCCTTTGCAAATATGTATACCAATTTGATGTAAGTTTATATGATATGCTATTATAACTAAATTAAATGCTTTTTTTTTCCAGAGTGTACGTATATGTCAATTCACTGCTGTTATTTGAGTGAGATTGAGTGTCTGCATTTGCAAGTGTTTCCTGTGTGTTATACAGATAGATGAATGAACTTGCTGGTGCCATTCAGAACCTTGCAGTGAGGCAGGAGTTTGGGTGTGTGTGCATGAGAGAGCCAACAAGAGGGCATCAGTTCACATTCTTCATTCACCTATTGGTTGTTTATTGTTTCTTTATGGTCATGTGGACACAATTGAATTCACAGCAGTGCCAAAGGTTTTACCAGAAAGCAGTGTCTGGCTATAGCCATGGACATCAAAATTGTTCTAAGTACAGAATAATGTTTTGAAAGTGTGGTTTCAGTAAATGTAACATAAAGTTGCCTTTATAAAAGAGCATTCTGCAATTTACTATTTAATATTAAGGACTGAACTTAAATTTATTACGGTGCAGCTTAGTCCTTTGGTTATATTAAACTGATTTGGACAAATGTACAGCCTTTTAATCTTGTGGATTAAGGACATTCTCAATTTTGACTTGCTGAATATAGAATTCCCAAAGAAAATAAAAGATTGAGATCAGTTAACAGCATTTACTTTAAGTCTGTTAATTACACTGACTTTATACTAGCAGTATTCATTATAGCCCCTGTGACATTGAATAGTTAGTTTGCCAAATCACTTAACTTCAGATGCATATAAAATCCTGTTGCCAAATTATAATTGCTTTGTTTCCACTCAATGTCTATTACTACATTATTCACGATCTGTATAATGCTCTGTTTAAAAACAACATTTTGTAGATAATTAAACTTTTTACAGGAACCACACATTGTTTGCTTAGGCCTAAGGGTGCCATAATAGTGAAACCAATTATGTAAATAAAGTTTTGGTGAAATTGTTGCTTTGGATTGGCCACTGTAGGGATATTTGATGTACAACTTAAATGGCTGGGCAGCACTTGTTCCAGTTCTGAATTTGCTATTTAAATCAGAACTTAGCTGCTCCAGTTGAACATGAGATAGAGAATTTAGATAATTAACACAATAAACAGATTCTTATTAGCTGACATTTTAAAATCTTCTGCAAGTTGCATTTTGCCATCACTTTACTGCTACTTATATTTTGGAAAGCATTACAACTCTGGAGTAAATGTTGCAGTACTGCCAATCACCTCCTTGAAACAGAAGTCCCTAGCAATAAAATTTCCACAATATTATCCTGTGTAGCAAATACTTTTTATCATTATCCATTTCAAAGCTTTTCAAAAGTCATTTAGATTTTAGCTATTATTTTTCTTTCGTCGAATTTTGATGCTACTGATGTTACAGAGTTGTGGACAAGACTCGTGTATCAGGGGACCATGTTTCTCTGCAAACAAGTCCAAGATGCAGCAGCTTACTGTTACTGGGTCACAATCCTCGAACTCCCTCCCTAACAGCATTGCAGATGTACTTACAGTAAATGGACTGTAGCACTTCAGAAGCAACTCATCATCATCTCCTTAATGGCAGTTAGGGGTGGGCAATAGATGCTAGCTAAGACAGCAATAGATGAATAATAAAAACCAGAAGATGAGCATCTTAACTAAGAGGCAAGAAAATCTGTCACAAGGAAAGGTTGGTAGCCGCAATTGATATTGAGTTCGTTGTTGTGCATTCCTGATGTCTTAACGTGGAGCAATAGAAACACAGGATGCTGAAGGAGCCTATACTCCCTATCTAATGACACCATCCAAGGATTATGTGCATGGATGCAGAGTTGTTTGTGCACAAGTGCGCCTTGCATCCCAGGATGTACTGCACAGAAAAGGCAATCCAACCTCATCAGATAGTATTAATAAATTACAAATACATGAAAAAAAGCACTGCAAGGAAATTCTGCTTTAATTAACCCCCATATGGTAGGTATTGTTAGGGCAAGCGTAAGTGTTTAATTATGTATATATATTTCAAATTTATAAATCTCTTAAATCTTGATGTTGTAATGTTAGGTTTTTGGATTGTGACACCCTTAGTTCTAATATAACTTTTTCAATTATTTGCATTTGTATCTGCTGTGTAATATTTGGTACTGCTTCGTGGATGCATTCACATTCCCTTTGCTCACCCCTCACCTTCAAACTCCCATGAATCTTTGTCTTGCATAGTTACCCTCACTTTTACTACAGGTGACCAGATTTGCTTTGTTCTGTGGCCATGCAGCTTATCGCAGCCCAGCCAGCTTCTTTGTTATTTTATCTCTCAAATTTTTAGCATGCATTTGGGTTTTCTAATGGTCGAGAGTGCACACTGGTGGGTACCATTTTGAATTAAAGATCAGTAACATCATCCAGATGAAGGAGATGCTTTGTAAATGGTTCAAATTCTACCCTGATCTTTTGGTTTTAGAGAAGTTTTCTGACTATTAATGTAAAAACAAAACTGGCAAAGAATTATTGTATCTTAAGTAGGAATACCAAAAGCAGGTGAGAGGAGCTAAGGAATAAGAAAAGGCCACTCCAGCTTTCCTGTTTGTCCTGCCATTCAATTATGTAATGTCTAATCTGTACCTCAATCCCATTTCTTCACTTTTTTGCTCCATTTTTTGTAAGGTGAGAGTATCGATAAAAATATGTCAATCTCAGTATGGCATCTGCCCCAGAATCCATGGCCTTGCAGAGAGCAAGGTCCATATTTCTTCCTGTCTTCACTTTTTACTGCAAGCACCCTGTGCAGAGGTCTTACCAGAGGCTTCTGTTGAAAAAAAAATTGTCCATTTTGGGGTTTGTCAGTGTGCTTGCCAGGCAGAAGCAAAGTATAGTCCCCTTCATTTTGGCTTACCTGCCTAGGGTTCTCAGTTCAACACATCTTTGAGTGTTTAATTCTGATAAAAATGAGGCAACTTATTTAGATGCAAATTAGCCTTGGTGTTAAACCTTGTGTGGGATACACTAGCTAAGCTCATCTATTTGCAGATGTTTTTTTTCCCCAAGTTAAACGCACTGACTAAATGGGTTACAAAGTTATTTGCAGTGGTTCGTCCAAAATAAATTCTTTACAGCAAAATGCACTCATGACAGTTCAGAAACTCCAAATGCTGTATGCTACATAACATTCAAATAATAATTGAGGATTTGAATGATGCTGTGTAAATTTGATTTGTCAGTTTAATATAATTGCAGTGCGAGTTTGTCCTATTTTGACAGTTTATTTACCAAGGCATTCAGTGGAATGGCTGGATGTAAGAATCTGGCCCTTTTTAAATGGCGATAAAACTTACTTGGGTAGGGTGAATTTTTTTTTCAAATAACAACATAGTTGCAAATAAAATGCTTCATGAAATGTTATCAACTCTGAAACAATTCACTCATACTTGGATATTTTTCTCTGTATGGCAATAGTGTTTTGACCTCTGTCTTGCCTCCCTGCTAATTCCATTGAGGCCAAGGATCCCCAGAAATAATGTATTTCACCCAGGAACCTTTTTAATAAACTACATTATCTGAATCACACAAAGTATTGTCCATGATCTTTCAAAATCACAATTTTGCAATCCAAAAATTATGCCTCTTCTGGGAAATCAGATCATACTGGGCTCTAAAGATTATCAGGAAGAAAGCCACATGCCACTTTTGTGCACAAAATTGCCAAATGTCTTTTGAATCTCTGCGCAGAAGCATGCAGTTCAGAAAATTGATCAGAGATAAAGCTTGGTAAACAGTAATTTTTAAATTATTTGGAAGGGTTCACGTTAAGTCATTGAGGCAGTGAAGGGAAAATTAACAGTAAATATATTGGAACTTTTTGCAGAACAGGGTTATTAACCAAGCACAGTAACCATAAACTAACCCAAGAAACATGCTAAAGATTGATTGGTAAAAATACTAGTAATCCAAAAGATTCAAGATGCCCGTGAATCAAATTTTCATGATTTAATTATGTAGTCGTGTTGCTTTTTAACCTATCCAATGAGACCAAATGCTAATCTATGCTTTGCCTTGGCTTTCTGCTCTGTGTTGTCTTGGTGTTCCGTCTTACTTTGTCTGTGCTGTTTGTCCCCTCCCTTTTTTTCTTAACCTGCCCTACCCCATTGTCCACATTGACCTGACCCAACCTGGTAAAACACTGACCTGTAATATCATCAATCAACCAACCAATCCTCTCGCCGTGGTGATCTGCCCTCCTCTCTGATTGGTGGCTCCGTTACTGGGCTGGCTGTGTTGTGTGGACGAGCAGTTCACCCAAATATGGCCTTCTTGCTGACAGGTATCACTTCTGTGAGAAGTGCTTCAATGAGATCCAAGGCGACAGTGTCACTCTGGGTGACGATCCTGCACAACCACAAACGTAAGTAACAACTTTACTTGTTTCCATATGTCACCATTTCCTGTGCAAATGGAATTACTACTGGCCACCTCGACAGTTTTTTTTCGTCCACGTTTTTCATCAAACCTGAGAACTGTTTTCTTGAAGTATCCTTTACTGAGCAGGACTGAGAAATGTTTGGAAACGTGCCCTTGGGTGAATAATTCTGTACCTTTGATGGGAAATGTTTATTTTTTAACCAATATCACTTGTATTTGCTGAGAATTAGCAATGGTTAATGGTACTCCTGTCAGAATGTGTTTGTTTGGGACCAGTATGTAAGGCTTAGATCTGTGTGAAGGAAAGTGTTTTTGAGTTTTCATATCTTCCATCCAAATGTGAAATCCAGAACTACTTTGACCATTACGGCAATTATTGTAGCTTGTAGGCAGTTTATCATTGAAATATTAAGCATGTCTGGAGTACAGCTTTGTTAACCTTAAACATTTAGGTTATCTCAAATCAGTAAATAAGTATTGCAAGCAACTGAGAATTTTCTGTATTTTAAATCAGCTAAGATAGGTCTGCTTTCTACTCTGCAATCTCCTCGTGTCCAGTTTCCTAATTGCTTTTGCTCCAAATAAGCTGCTGTTAAAGTTTGTAAAAACCACTAATAAATTGTCCAGTTAAGACTTGGGCAACTTGAACAGTGATACCCTTTCACCAAAGAAGTGTGTCTACTCTTTTTGGAAAGATTCAAGTAGAAGAGCAAAATAGTCTTAAGTTATATGTCGTCATGGTACAGTTGAGAGAACTTTTGGGTCACAAGACTCCAGGTTCAAATCCCACTCAAGGCTTAAGAACCAAAATCAGAGTTGACACTGCAGTACAATACAGAAAGAGTGCTACACAGTCAGAGGTGCAGGCTTTGTTATGTGATGTTAAACCAAGGCCTCAACTGCCTGCTTTGATGAATATAAAATATCGGATTTTGAAGAACAGCAGGGTAGCTGTCCCCAGTGTCTTGGCCATTATTTATGATACCTGGACTTCAAAGGTTAAGTTACGAAAATTATAAAAATTAGGCCTGTTTTCTCTAGAATGTTTAGGGGGTGATTTGATCAAACTCTTCAAAACTTTAACAGGAGAACAGAGTATACTTCCACTGATTAGGGATTTTAGAACTAGACAATTCAGGAGAGATATTAGGAAACACTTCTATACACAAAGGGTGGTAGAGGTTTGGCACTCTGTTCCACAAATGGCAGTTATGCTATATCAGTTGTTTGTTTTAAATCTGAGATTGATAAATTTTTGTTAAGCAGTGGTGTTAAGTGATATAAGCTAAAAGCAGGTACATGGAGTTAGGCCACAGATCAGTCTTAATATGTGACAGAATTAAATTAACAGAACAGGCTGAAGGGTCTGAATGGCCTGTTCCTGTTCCTTTGTTGCAATGAATTGATATCACAAAATATGTTACAGTTTGTGTGAAATTTGGCTACTGTACTTCACACTTGAAACCTTAATCTGGATGGGTACGTAAATAGGAGGGGTTTAGAGGGATATGGACCAAATGCTGGCAATTGGAACTAGATTAATTTAGGATATCTGGTCAGCATGGGCAAGTTAGACCAAAGGGCCTGTTTCCATGCTGTACATCTCTATGACTTTATTAACTGCATTTCAAAATACTTCATTAACTGTAAAACACTTCGAGGTATGTAGGGTGGTTGTAAAAGTACTAAGTAAATACATTTTTTTCCCTTTTGATTGGCAACAGCAGCATTTTGTGCTATAATAATGTTGCAGCCAACCTATCTAGCCAGTCGTGGGTCTTTCTGAATAGTTCTTCTAACGTTTTTGGGTTAGTCTTTGCTTTTTTTTAAACAAAATGTTTCACTTTGCAAAGTCATCAACTGTAATTCAACGAAAGTTCTCAAGTTAACTGGTCACTGAAACAAATTGTTTGATTTTTACATTCTAACTTGGCTATTGAACGTACTATGAGACCAATTTTAAGATCTTCCCAGCTTGACTAGTGCACTGTACAGATTCAAAATGACTGTCTCCCTGTGGGATTCTACTGATTGTAAAATTTAGTTTATCTTGCCTTCTCTTTTGTAATCTTAAAGTCATTATTGCATTATGTGTCAAATACACTGACAGTGTGAGATTAAAAAAATTCAACCTGTTCAGAGATGTTATTACGCACATCTGGAGCAGCTGAGACTTGAATTCAGATCTCCTAACTCAGAGGAACTTTGAGGAAGGGTCACTGGACCCAAAATGTTAACTTTGATTTTTTTTCTTCACAGATGCTGCCAGACCTGCTGAGCTTTTCCAGCAACTTCTGTTTTTGTTCCTGATTTACAACATCCGCAGTTCTTTCAGTTTCTCCTAGCTCAGAGGTTGGGACACTCCCACCATTGCACAAGATCTCAAAGTGTGGGATAATCTTTGATTTTCATCATTACCTAGTTTGGCACAATGCTTATATCTCCTTTCTCAATATAGCCTCACATCTGTATCCTTCACAATAATGTTCTAACTTTTAGGAGCACCAAACTAACTGTGGGTGCCCAGACACCTTTAATTCACTTGAGTTCAGAGAGGTTTTATTTTGAAACACTCATCTATTTTCCAAACATAATATCACCGCAATGAAGTAACATAATGCTTAATTTCAAAAGTAATTTGGTGTGCAAAGAATCTTGTGTGCACCACGAACAATTCAATATAAATGCAAATTTATTTTCGAGGTTTTTAGTTCCTGACGCCGTAAACCAGGACCAAATGATGTAGCTCTGGAGTTGAAAAACACCATTGTCTTTCCTTTTTAAAATTTGAGATAAATTAGAAAATTGCAACACATTTTCAGAACCATCGTCATCCAGTCACAAATGGGCCTATATCTAGGTGCACCATTTCTTTTTGATAAATGATATAGCCTAGAAATAAACTTGTAGCAATCTTCTATCCTGCTGTAAAGTTAGCAAATCTATTTTAAAGTGATTTTTTGGTATCCTGGATTAGGAATGTTTCTCCATGCATTTATGTAGTTTTCTCATACAGTGTTATCGTTCAAATCCAGCTAGGAATGCCTACCATACTTTTGGAAACTATATCAACCATAATCACAGAAGAATTTTTAGATCTTGAAATTCATTATTAACTCACTGAGCTTCTAGGTTCTGAGGAGGACGCAAAGAGAATAGACAAATTAAGTAAAATGGGCAACAATGTGGCACATAGAGTATAACGTAGGGCAATGTGAATTCATAAGAATAGAAAGCAGATTTTTTTAAAGGGTGAGAAACTTCATGTTTGTACAAACTTAGGTGTACTCAAAATGGAAAAGGAAAGTTAGCATGAAGATACAACAAGCAATTAGGAAAGCAAGAGGCATGTTGCCCTTTATTGCAAGGGGATTGGAGTACAAGAATAAAGATGCCTTGAAACACTTCTACAAATTTGGTAGGACATCATCTGGAATTATGTTTGCAGTCTCCATATTTAACCGGCACCTGTGGGACCAGAAGTGTGCTGGTTGAACGAATATTCTGGTTAATCAAGCGGTCCATATAATCAACATTAAAATAGACACTAAGTAAATAGAAGTGTAATGCAGGGGGTATCCACATCACTATTATGTTTTATTTACGGCATAAATCTCTTAAATAATAATGCACTATTGCCTTAAATAAAACTTACAGGCAGAGAGCCTTCTCACCCACACCCTCAGCTGACTACACGGGCATCGTGGAGATTGCAATAGTACAGTTAACTTCCAGTATTTCAGGCATATAATTATTACCAGTTTATAGAGAGTGCTGGTTCACAAGGTGCCGGTTAAAACAAAGTTTTCTGTACTTGCAGTGGAGCCAGTACAGCACAGTATCACTGGATTGTTTCCTGGTGTGAGCATATTGAAATATGATGAATAAATCAGCTGTGCATCTATGACTGTATTCTCTGAAGTTTAGAAGAATGATAGGTGCTATAATTGAAACATTCAAGATTATGATGTATTTTGGTAAGATTGGTACTCAGAGTTTGTCTTCCCCTCACTTGAGAATGTGGAATATGGGAACACAGATTTAGGATATGTGCTAATCATTTAGGACTGGAAAAACTTCTTCACTCGAAGGAATTAGGAACCTTTGGAATTCTCTACTGCAGAGGGTTGTGAATGCACCATTACTCACTATATTTAAGGGTGATGTAAAGGCTTGATCTTTCAACGGATTGAGAAAAATAAGGAGTGGATGGGAAAGTGGAGTTGAAGCCAATGATCTATCCATGATTGTTTTGAACATTGAATATTGGAGCAGTTCCTTATGTTCTTAGATAAAGGAGCAGGTATACATTTGGACATGTAGCAATATTACTCTAAAAATGCATAATCTAGTTGCCTGTTAATTCCACCTTCATGTCTATACAGCAAGTTGACGGCTTTAGAAGATTTATGGGGCCTGTCTGCAAACAGTGCTCCAGGCAATTGCAACTTCTTCATCATGAAGCTCCAGTTTCTAGCACATTGTAGTATCCAGAAAGTTCATGAAGCAGCTCACGTCATTGAATCTTGCAGTCTGGTGGCTGTTTGGTCCATTGTGTCTGTGATAACTACTGAAAGAGCTAACCAATTAGTTCCGTTCTTCCTGTTCTTTCTCCATTGCATTATACTCCTTGTTCAAATATTTTTACAATTTTGTTTTGAAAATTACTGTTGAATCTGCTCGTACATCCCCTTCAAACAATTTCATTATCATCTTGATTTGCTACTTTGAAAAATAAGTTCTTCCCAGCTTAGTTATGTCTCTTTTGCTGATTTAAGTAGAATATGCCATCCACTTTATTCCGGGAATTCAGTTCACGAACACTCAATGCTTGAATTCATCAAGGTGCCTGAAAAATGTAGCTACTTTCCTGCAGACTTAATATAAGTTGAGCTTGTATCTTGTTCTTTATAAGTTTGTTCTAGATTCCTTTTTGAAATTTCTGCTTTGTTATTTAGTTTACACTTGTCATAAGGTTTCAGTACAGTTCACAGTTGGTGAGCGTTTGGCTTTGGATGATCCCACCGATCAAATACTTGATATTCAGATAGGGAAGACCAAGAGTTTGGTCAGATAATTTCAATATAAGTCTGCCTTGAGTTTTTTTATTGATTAGAAAATCAAGAGTCAGGATATTACTTCCACCTTAGTTTTTTTTTCAAAGAAATTACATTGGGTTGCTACATCAACCAAAGCCCTTGCATGCAATGTGAAGGATGCTTGCATATTTATGTTTCTAAACAATAACAGTTCCAACTCATTGGTTTTATTCACATTAGGTGATTTTGTCTTGGTGATTTGCGCACGTAAATGGTTATTTTCCTTCAATGCAGAATTTTCCTTGAATGCAACTTTTAGTTATTACTTCCTGTAAGGGAAAAGAGTCAGTTAGCTAATTCTACTTGAATAAACATTTTTTAAAGTAGCATGGGAAAGGTACATCTCAAGTCATTGTAGTATTTAACGTATTAATGACTGTGTTTAAGAATTTGCTTGTAGTGCTCTAAGTACAAGGAATTTGCTTGTATATTGGCTGGCATGTGTTGCACTCGAAATCAAATATTGTATGTAGGGCTAGAGGATATTGAGGGTTGGGTATGTGGAAGGGAGGCATGCAGATATTGTCTATTATGTAAGCCCTGTACTCAACCAAGAGCGGAGGCAAAGTGTAGTGTATTGATTTGTTAATCAGAATTCATTTTCTTTTTATTGCCTTTCTACAGAACCATTTCAAAAGATCAATTTGAAAAGAAGAAAAATGATACATTGGATCCCGAGCCGTAAGTATCCTCAATATCCGTTTCTCCCAGTCACTTGGGTTGAGATTTTATGCTACCCTAAAGTGGAATGGCAAATGGAGATACATAAAATTTGGTAAAATGCCAGCAGCCCGCCCCCATAATTATTTTACCCACAGTGGGGAAGTCATCCAGTGACCTTGCCCACGAGCTGATTGAGACTCCAGAGTCAGGGGTTGAGATAAGCAGGTACATCAAAGCCCAAAAACTGATATGATGTGCCCGGGTCAGTGGCTAGGCATGCTGCGTGTGGGATCAGTACCGGCACCTATGATTTATGACTGTGATCCTGCTTAAGACAACTGATGTGTAGGTGCCGGTGTTGGACTGGGGTGGACCGTCAGGTGAAGGGGCTACACTCCGAAAGCGTGTGTTTTCCAATAAACCTGTTGGACTATAACCTGGTGCTGTGTGATTTCTGACCTAAGATAACTGATTAATGGCCCAAAGCAGCTAGGCTGAAATCCAACCTCTAGACTGCATAGTAATAGCTACCTCGTGTGTCCATTGGCGAGCCCCAATCTAGTACCAATAAGACCTCCTCTCAGTCTGGCTCTACTGCTGAACAGCTTTATAAGTAACAGTCCTAGCAATAACCACTGCTCATGGTGTGCTGCTGGGACAAAAGGGCTGCCAGCTGTTTGGCTAACAACAGAACAGAGGGGTGTACTGAGGCATGGCAGCAAGTTTGATGTTTAGCAAGGAGCAAAAGCAAGTGGCAAACAGAACAAAGTAGAGTGCTCAGCTGCTGCCCAATCCAGTGTCCCAGACTAAATCAGCACGAAGGAGTGACCGTGAATGTGAAGTAAAGGCAGGGCAGTCTGAACTTGCACATAGAACATGCTGACGTCAGTAGCATATGTGCAGACAAATCTGGACATGGAGACTGTCGCAACCAGTTGAGGTCATTGGCCCTCATCCATGGGAGTTGGCAGCCATTTTAGCATTTGGAGTAATTACTCCACAACAATTAATTGACTTAATAGCTTTTCTAGTTTCCTGTTCCAGTTGCATTTTCTTCCAAGACTGCTAACAAATTATCCTAATTTTAATTATTGGCACATTGTGGTTGTTGCATCCCATCTTGTAGTAGTGAAGCAAATTTACTAAAGGTTATTTGTAGAACTGTTTTATTACTCTAAAATTGAATATTGCATTTGATACAGTTACCATCTTTGATTTAATATTGTTACAATTGCAATATTGGGAACCTGACATTCTATTTTCTTATTTTAGCTTTGTTGAATGTAAAGAATGTGCTCGCAAAATGCATCAAATCTGCGTGCTTCATAATGAAACTATCTGGCCTTCAGGGTAGGTGGTGTTGTTGAGTCATTAGCTGACCTAGTTGATTTTTAGGTTAAAAGTGTCTGATTTCCCAAACTCCATCATCTCATTAAATTTGATTCTTTCTTTAGGTTGAATGTATACTGGCCTCCAATCACCCTGACAACCTATTCCAGTGGTTGACCGCCCTGTTTAATAAATCTTTTCTGATAGCTGTCTTTACGTATCTGAAAATGTTTAGGTTTACTTCAGTCTGTTGAATATCCTGTGCCTGTATATTATTTTCCAATGAAATCTTTCTTTGTAAGACTGAAGAATCCTAATTTGCCATTTCTGTAACTTCTGACATGAGTTCTTGTTCTAATGACCTTAGGCAGAATTAACCACTTTGCATTGTGTTAATCAGAACTGCACATAGTCTTGGCAACAGTTCAAGAGTGCTCTTTCAGAATTTATCACTATGTAGGGATGGTGGACATTGAACTCTGTTGATTTGCTAGCATAATAAAACATCCAATTTGCTTTGCTTTTGTCTGTTGGCGTTCTTCAGATACAATGAATGATAAATGACAAGTCACCATGTAACATCTATATCTAAGATCTACCTCCTTTTACTATGACTGGGATTATTAAATATATAAGATTCTGAGGAGGATTGACAGAATATATGCTGAGAGTATTTAGTGGGGGCACAGTGGCTCAGTGGTTAGCACTGCTGCCTCACAGCGCCAGGGACCCAGGTTTGATTCTAGCCTCAGGTGACTGTCTGTGTGAATTTTGCACATTCTCCCCATGTCTGCGTGGGTATCCTCTGGATGCTCCAATTTCCTCCCACAGTCCGAAGATGTGCAGGTTAGGTGGATTGGCCATGCTAAATTGCCCATAGCATTCAAAGATGTGCAGGCTAGGTGGATTAGTCAGCGAAAATGCAGGGCTACAGGGATAGGCCAAGAGGATGGGTCTGGGTGAGAAGCTTATCAGTTGGTTGATGTGAACTCGCTGGGCCAAATAGCTTGCTTCCGCACGTTCTGTGAATATTGACCGCTGCTACCAGGGCTATCTAGACTTTGGGAGCACAGATTCAAGATAAGGGATCTCCTATTTAAGACTGAGACAAAGGGAGAGTTCTGAAGGGTGTGAATCATTGGAATTCTCTACGCAAAGGGAAGTGAGGTCTACGTCATTAAAAATATTCAAAACTGAGTTAAATTGATTTCCAGGGTCATGGGGAGCAGGGAAGAAAATGAAGTTACGGTCAAAATCAGTTCAGCAATGATTTTATTTAATGGCAAATCAAGGTTAGAGGCCATATGACCTGCCCTTACTTCAATTTCTTATATCCATGTGGATTCCATGTGCTTTATGTGTGCCAGAAATGGAGCAGCTTGTGGTAGAGCCCACTAGGGAACAGGCAGTTCTGGGTTTCATGATAAATAATGAGCCAGACTCCATTAGGGAGCTTCAGGTGAAGGAATCCCTAGGGGCAGTGACCATAATATGATAAAATTCTCCCTGTACATTGAGAGGCAGAAGGTTGAATCAGGTGTAGCAGTTTTACAATTGAATAAAGGTAACTACAAAGACATGAGGGAGGAGTTGGGCAGAATTGTCTGGAAAGGGGGCGTCACAGGGAACACAGGGAGCAGCAATGGCAGGAGTTTCTGGGATATAATTGGGCAGGCACAACGAAGAAGAAACATTTCAAAGTGGGGACAAGGCAACTATGGCTACAAGGAAAGTCAGGGACAGCGTAAAAGAAAAGCATACAATTTGGTGAAGATTAGTGGGAAGCTGTTTTAAAAACTAGCTGGGAGTAGCTTAAAAATGCAGTAAGGGAAGAGAAGCTGAAACATGGTGGTAAGCTAGTTAGTAAAAGAAGATTACCAGAGTTGTTTTTTAGATAGAAAAATGTAAGAGAGGGGCAAGAGTCGATATTGGACCTCTGGAAAATAAAGCTGGAGAAGTAGTAATGGGAAGCAAAAGAATTGGCGGAGGAACTGAGTAGGTACTTTGCATCAGTTTTCACGGTGGAAGACACCAGCAGCATACCAGAACTTCGAAGGTCAGGAGACAGAGATGAGTGTAATAGTAAGCACTAAAGAGAAGGTGCTAGGAAAGCTAAAGGCTGAAGGTTGATAATTCACCCATACCAGATGGAGTACATCCTAGAATTCTGAAGGACATAGTTGAGCAGTTGGTAGAGGCATTGGTGGTGATCTTTCAGAAATCACTAGAGTCAGGGACGGTCCAGAGGACTGGAACATGGCTAATGTAACACCCTTGTTTAAGAAGGGAGGGAGGCAGAAGACTAACTCTAAGTCAATTAGCCTTACCTTGGTCATTGGTAAGATTTTAGAGTCCATTATTAAGGATGAGCTTGTGAAATACTTGAAAGTGCATGGTAAAATTGGGCTGAGTCAACACAGCTTCGTCAAGAAAGGGTCAGACCTGAGAAATCTGTTAGAATTCTTTGAGGACGTAACAAGTAAGCTAGACAAAGGCGAGCCAGTGTACATGATCCTTTTGGATTTCCAGAAGGGGGGAAGACCAACTATAACTGAATTAGGCAAGAATTGGAGGATGTGGATTGGGAGAGGTTGTTTGAGGGTAAACCCACATCTCAGTCTTTTAAAGACCAGTTGATTAGAGAACAGGACAGGCATGTTGCTGTGAAAATGAAGGACAGGAATGGCAAGTTTCAGGAACCTTGGATGACGGGAAGTTAACAGCTTAATCAAAAAAAAAACCTAAAATCTAGGCAACTAAAACAGACTAAGTGCTTAAAGAACATAGAAAAAGTATACAAAGGAGCTCAAATGGGGAGTTAGGACAGCTAAAAGGAACAATGAAATGTCCTTGGCTAGCAGAGTTAAAGAGAATCCCGAGGCATTTTATACATATATTAGGAGCAAGAGGGTAGCTATGGAAAGAGTAGGCACATTCAAGAAATAAGGAGAGGTTGTATAAACTCGGATTGTTCTCATGAGAGAGATGGATGCTGAGGAGCAACCTGATAGAGGTCTACAAAATTATGAGAGGCATTGATAGGATGGATAGTCAGAGACTTTTTCCAGGGTGGAAAGGTAAACTACAAGAAAGCACGGGTTCAAGGTAAGAGGGGGAAAGTTTAGGGGAGGAATGCATGGAAAATTTTTCGTACAGTGGTGGGTGCCTGGAATGCCCTGCCAGTGGAGGTGGTAGAAGCAGGCATGTTAGCACCATTTAAGGCATATCTTGATGAATGGGATGCAAACAGAGGAATAGAAACTGTATGAGCAATAAGCAGTGGGTCTAAATAAGGAATGGAGGGCCTGCTCCTATGCTGTTTTGTTCTTTGTTCATGTGAGGAGCAGTTGAGGACTCTAGGTCTGTATTCATTGGAGTTTAGAAGGATATGGACAATACTATTGAAACTACTGAGAGGCCCTGATGGGGTGGACGTGGAGAAGATGTTTCCAGTAGTGAGAGAGACTAGGAATGAGGGCACAGCCTTAGAGTGAAAGGAGAACCCTTTTGAACTGAAGAGAGAGGAATTTCTTCAGCCAGAGGGTGCTGTATCTGTGGAACCCATTGCTGCGGAAGGCTTTGAAGGCCAAGTCATTGAGTGCATTTAAGACTGAGCTAGATAGTTTCTTGATTGGTGAAAGCAATCAGGTTATTGGGAGAAGGCAGGAGAATGGGGTTGAGAAACATATCAACCATAATTGAATGGCGGAGTAGATTCAATGGGCCTAATTCTGCTCCTGTATCTTATGGTCTAAAAATAGAATTTGTTCTACTGTGAAATACACAAATACATGTGGTTACCTCATTGGATATCCCTACCTGTGACAAAACACAGAGAGCGAAGTGGTGAGGGATAGCATTGATTGATTAATGCCTAGTCTTCATTCACTCACTTTTATTTACAAAGGCACATATTGCATGCCTCTAACAAAATCATGCATATGGGCATTGAGTGAGTCCCCGGTTAATATCCATCACCTGTTATATTTCAATTAGGAGTGTAATGAAAATTCCTTTCAAACCTTTCTCCTTTTACAAATACACTCAGGTTTTTTTTTTCATTTTAGTAATGTTCTAGTCCTTGTTTTAACCAATTAATAGGGTATGACTTTGTAACAGCATTTCTCCATTTGGGATTCAAAGTAAATTGTATATTTTACAATGTGCCTGCATGTAGTCCCGGTCAGTTTGGGACATCACCTCATAAATAATCTTGCTGGTGATGCAATTTCTCCTCCATTCCCCCACACTTGTGAAACTGTTTGGCTTGTTGCAGATTATGATGGCTGATTTTGTATCTGTGCCTACCTAGTTGCCAACCTTCCTTTCAATCATTATCCAAAGTTCCAGGCAATTAGTAATGCAAGGGCTGCAAAGCCACACTGAAATTATCTTGCAATATTCAAGCAACTCTTTTAGGCTGTTTCTACTCTGCATACTAGCTTTGTTAATCAATTCTATAAAACCGCTGACACAGTCAACTCCAGTCTCAGGCTCATTTGGTAAGGCAGCTTAAGGAAGGGCTTTGATTTAGTACCAAATTTGTAAATTTCTATTTTACTGCCTCTGCATCTATCACTGTACTTTTGCTGTATTATAATGTTATCCATTTTTTTAATAACTGACCAGTATTTCCTAATAAAATCTTAAGTAGTGAATAAATAATTTGTAGATTGGTTAGTGCAAATAATTGTCTCATAGAAAATTAGCTAATTTAACGAATTAGTTTTTGTCTTTTAGAGGACAACTACCCGCAGAACTTAACCATTTAAGCATTTTGTGTGCAAACTTCTGCTTTTTTTATATTACATTTCTCTCTACAGCTTTGTTTGTGACAATTGCTTGAAGAAAGCTGGTAAAACCAGAAAAGAGAACAAATTCAGCTCTAAAAGTAAGTATTCATATCCTTTTTAACTCTTTCTATAGGGAACTAGTATCACCAACATTTGACTGGCAGCTAAAATGATTTGTTTATAAATTTCAAATCTTCAAAAGTACGTAATATTCAAAATGAAAATGCTACTGCTCATTGGATTCCATTTTTTGCCTTTCTTCATCTTTGCATTCTGAAGAGTCAATGAATGAAAACATTAAGAGTCTTTGAGCAAAGTCTGTGTGTGACTTTATGTGAATTTTAGAGCACGCTTTAAGGACAGTCTGAAACAAATTGAAAATAAGATTTAGAATGGGTTAGAAAGTGGACACTTCAATTTGTAATAAGAACATAAAGCGGCTGTCTTTACGGTTATACATTGCACTGATGAGACTGCATCTGGAGTACTGTGTTCAATATTGGTCACCTTTCTAAGAAAGGATATCAATACATTGAGCAGTTCAGAGAAAGGTTGCCATACTAATGCCTTAAGTGGCCAAGTTGCCTTATAAGGAAAGGTTGGACAGACTAGGTTTGTATCCCCTGGAGTTTAAAGAACAATATATCACTTGTTTTGAAACATGTACTTTCCTGAGAGGTCTTGACAGGGCATATGTAGAGTGAATGTTTACTCCTGTGGGAGAATCTAAAACTAGGAGTCACTGCTTAAAAGCAAAGGTCACCCATTTTAAACAGATGAGATGAATTTTTTTTTCCTGACGGAGGGGCATGAGTCTATGGAATTCTCTTTCTGAAAAGGCAGTGAAATTCATGTCTTTGAATATTTTTAAAGAAGAGATGGATAAACTCTTGGTAAGCACGGGGGTGAAAGACATTCAAGTGTAGGTGAGAATTTGGATTTGTGATTGCAATCAGATCAGCCAGGATATTATTAAATGGTGGAGCTGGTTTAAGGTGTTAAGACCTGCTTGCATTCCATGTTGTATGGAAAGGAGACAATTTCCCTCTTCTTTTCCTAAATGTTAAAGTAGAGCAAGTACAGGCAATGCCATTGAAAATCATGAAGTGGTAGTTTCATTCTCTGTTTCAAGAGAGTCAGCTGTAGCTCAGTTGATAGCATACTAACCTCTGAGTCAGCATGTTTCAGGTTCATGTCCCCCTAAAGGGCTCGAGCACAAAAATCAGTGATGGCACTCCACTGCATTACTGATTACACTACCTGGCGTTGTCTTTTGAATGAGACGTTAAAATGAGGCTATACCTGTCTGCTTGTGTGGACATGAAAAATCCTGTAGAATTATTTCAAAGAAAAGCAGGGGAGTTAACCCTAGTGCCCTGGCCAGTATTCATCTCTCAATCAATATCTCAAAAATCAGATGATCTAGTTGTTACCTAAAGCTGTTTGTGGATATTTGCTGAATGCAAACTAGCTGCTTTGTTTCATTTTTTTTTGTAAAGACGTGAGTCACTTGTGGTGTCTCATTTACATTAGGGGTCATACTTTGGATGTAACAGGAATGAGTCACTTGATATCAAAGGATTTATGAAAACAACAATTTTATTAAATAATTGATAAAGATAAATGAGAAGGTGAAAAGTTAACTTCTTTAAAAGGAAGAAAGAGTAAAAGCACTTCTTTTGTATATACATACAAAAAAGGAGAGAGAGAAAAAACTTGATTAACCACTAAACGATTTGTTTAAGATTGCTTCCAAAATGATGCTGCTTGATACGTACATCACCAAATCTCTGAATAACCTTTCACAAGACTGGATGCCCAGTCAGTCACTCCATTGATATCTCTTCCTCTATGGCCTTCCACACCAGCTGTAGCAGTGAATGCTGTGCCCATTTTAAGTCTAATTTCTGACTCCGTTCCAGCCTTCTGAGGCGTCCATCCAGATTTTAATTCTAAGGCACTAAAAGACTCTGTAGGACTTCAGTTGTTTATGCATTCTTTTGATGGTGCCTCCCATCGGTCATCAATCAAGCTCCATCCTCTGAATAAACATAGATGGCCATACCATGTGCAAGATTATCCGTTAGCCAAGCTTGTAGTTCAAGGGTCATGAATACAGTTAGAAACAATATTGTTAATCAAAAGAAAATGTATTTTAAAGTTGTTTAGAATCGTAGTGTAGACAAAATAACAGTATGAAAATAAAGCAAAAGTATCCTTTGTTAGTAGGAGATACCCAAGTCCACAATTAATAATGTTGCTTTTGATTGCATAATTGATTAATTACTTAATCAAAGCACAAATAAACTTACCATTCAGTCAGTGTTACAGTGATTTTCAAAAGTTCAGTACAGGTTTAATACAGATTCATTTATTCAAGAGCAAACCAGAAGTAAAATGCAGAAATATAAAATTGCAAAAATTAGGAACTGTAGGACCTAAACTTCAAAATTTACTTCATCAGCTGTAAAGCACTTTGAAACAAATGGCTTTTGTAAATACTATATGCATGCAAGTTTTTGTTTTTACATGGTCATTATATGTTTGGATGCCCTCCTTTAAGACTGTGAAATGAGCATTTGGTTCGAGAACCCTGGGCTGCATACTCTTAAATAGAGTTATGTCTACTGCATGAAGGTGCAAACATTACATTATAACCAAATTGTAATCAGGCCTAATAGAAAAATCCGGACTGGAATTTTCCATGGAACCTAAGGGGCAATTTTGGCCGCCTCCAGCAATTAACTTGAACAGAAAATTGAAGGGCCATGGGTTAAAAGGCCGGCAGTGGGCTTGGCTGCATTGTTCTTTCAGAAAGGGGGACAGATTGACAGGTCAAATATCATCCCATGCTATAAACATTCTCCAATTAGAGTAATGTGACCCTAGTTATAGTTGGAAACCAGATCTCCTTTCATCTCTGCTTGTCTTTACAATTAAATAGCATTAAACTAATCAGTACATGGGAAAGTAGAATGCTAGCCAGTTTGGCCTTCATTTTATACTTTGAAGGTTCTCGCCTGAAACATCCTGGGATGAATTTGACAATATAAAATTCCTAAATGGGAACAACAAATCAACTTAGAACAATTTCTCTCTCGTGCTGCTCTCTAGTTTCATGCAACTAGCTGTGTTGGAACATAAAACACAATGTCAAAGTGATTTAGAGACAAATTTAGGACCAAAGCTGGAGGTCAGCATTGTCACTCTAGTCCCACTGTGCTACAGATTGCAACATAAAATAAAGATACTTTTTCCAATTAGCAGGATGACCAAATTTATTGATTAGTAGGTTTTCTTGAAGACAAAATGATATAGCATTTGATATTCTGAAGTCTTTTGCTTTGATGTTCTGACAGTATTTTTAAAGTTATTCACGGGATGAGGGCTTCACTGGCTAGGCAAGAATTTATTGCCCATCCCCAGCTGCCCAGAGAGTAGCTAAGAGTCGACCACCGTGCTGTGGGTAAGGATGGCAGTTTCCTTTCCTAAAGCACATTAGCGAACCTAATGGGGTTTTTCTGACGATCATCATTAGACCCTTAATTCCAGATTTTTTTAAAATTATTGAATTCAAATCTCACTCTGCCAAGGCGAGATTTGAACCCAGGTCCCCAGAACATTACCTGGGTCTCTGGATTAACAGTCCAGCAATAATACCACTAGGCCATCGCCTCACCTGGATGGGGATAAGTTACTGATCATGCATGGTTGTGTCTGTGATCTTGCTCAGGAAATAATAATCTTGACAGATTCTTTTAATCTCTATTTCAGAAGAACACATAGACAAGTAGATTTTACCTTGGATCTTCTTTAAGAAATGGGAAAGATCACCTCAGCAGTTTCTTCACTCCATGCTTCCCTCAATTCAGTTAGTTCTTTTCATCTTGAATCATCATAGAATCCCTACAGTATGGAAAAAGGTCCTTCGGCCCAACAAGTCCACACTGACTCTCAGCATCCCACCCAGACCCATCCCCCTATAACGCACCTAATCTACACATCCCTCAACACTATGGGCAATTTTTTCATGGCCAATCCACCAAGCCTGCACATTTTTGGACTGCATTTCTTAGCAGACTCTCATTAACACAACTGGTTCTTAGGCTTTCTTACAAACCATCTGGATCTTAACAGGCTTCCTGCAACCCAGTTTGTTCTTAGCAGAATTTTCTCTAACTGAATCAGAAAAATCAAGAACCTGTCCAAGCTCGTCACTGTTCCAAACAACCTCAGCAGAGTCTATAGTAAACCAAGCAGTTATCACTAGTTATGTTTTTTTAAATGAGTGACCTCTTTTAAATGACCCATTTCAGGTATGTCTACACAGCTTGAAATAAATTCGTTTTTCCACAGTCCTTCAAAACCTAAGTCTTTCAAACGATATTCTGTATAAAACATCTTCATAAGACCTCCACCCTTAACAAAATTAAATTCTGTTTTTCAATAGATTTCGCTGTAAAGTGTGGACAAAATATATTTTTTTAAAAATTAAGACATTGTCTCACACACGTTTTATATGTAACTTGTGTGATTATTTCTGATACCGTTTGGTGTTTACGTAATTCTAATGAGATTGCATTCTTGACAAAGCATTGGCCAATTCATTGTTTTTCCTTGTATTGAGAATAATCTATGAAAGATAAGACTGTAATAGCACTCTCCGTCAAAATAGTCTGACATTTTAAAGTTTTTCCACAACAGCTGTGAAGTTATGATCAGTATGTGCCAATGTCTCTCTGTAACTATGGCAGATATATACTTCAAAATGTTTAAGAACCAGTATCGGGGTTTCTTTTTGTGTCAGTTTAGTTTTCCAGAAAAGTATCCTCCTGATTTCTCTATGCTCAGCCCGTTTTCTTATAATAAAATGCACCCACTCCCAATCACTAGCATCAATTGTTACTTAAAGGGTTTATTGAAATTTTGTGTAGCCAACGTGGATTAACACAGTTTTCAACTTCTTCAATGATGCCTGGTACTCCTCTGACCAAACTACCTTGACTGTCCTTTCGAGAAAATTTGTCAGTAGAGCAACTTTAATGTTGCAATTTGGTACAAACTTGCAATAAAACCCACACAATCCCAAAAATGTCCATTTAGCTTAAAGGGTGGGGAACTCCTCCATTGTTTGTACTTGGTATTCTTTGCCCAATGATAAATCCTATGTAGATTTCTCATACTTCCATAAGTTCACTATGGCAAGGTTTATCACCAAATCAGCTAATTGTAATTTTCTGACCAAAACTTCTAATTGTTCCAAGATGCCTTCTTGAATGTCACTGAATATATCATTGAAATAAACTATTCTGGGAGGAACACTGACTACCACTTGTTTCATTAGCCTCTGGCAAGTTGCTGAAGAATTTTTTTTAGCCCCAGTGGTATACTTGGCATTGGATTAGACTCCCATGCCATTATCCCTTTGATAAATCTAATTTGGAAAAATTCTAGCACTAACAATCCTATTAATAGAGTCTTCCTGGCAAAGAATTGAATGGGAGTCTGCCTTTCTGTAGTTGGTGCAGAATTAGATTGAACTATCAGGCTTCGGTACGAACATTACTGGAAACTCCAGCTGCTTTGACAGGGTTCAATTAGATGATTTTCCAATTTATATTGGATTTTTGCTTTCACCTGGGCATAATTCCTTCAACCTAAATGATAAGCGTGTGTCCTCCTATAATCACAACATGTGTGACCAAACTTTTACATCCTAATTTGCCCCTAAAGAGTCCATTAAACTTAAGGAGTAACCTTGTTAGGTCTTTTGTTCTTTCACTTCTAAAAATGAAAGCATGATGTATACCCTTCCTAGCAATTCACTGTTAGCTGTTTGGACAGTAGGTGATTAAATATGGAAAATGACCAATCCACCTCCTGCCTCTTTCTTTTATCCTCCACTGTGCTTACTACCTGACACACCTATACTTGCTTACCCAGCACCTGATGGTGATAATGCTTCAACATATTGATGTGACACAGATTCTGATGTAAAGCTGATTCTTTTTCTGGCAATCAATTTACTTATTCTTTTGACTACCCTGTATGGACCTCTGGACCATCCTTTCAGTGGTTGACTTTGGAAAGCCAGTACTACTAAAACAGTGGTTGAAATGTTTGGGATTTGGGATGCTTTTTAGGCCTATTGTTTCAAAAGGACTAAAACTAATAAATTCATTAATTCCATGTGAACAAAAAAGAAATTAAAGTTATTTTTGTGCCAATCATGAGGATATTCATGACATGATGATCAGCGCATGCATTTGATTGTTTGGTACCTTTCTAAAGCTCCTAGTGTCTGGGCTATATGCTGAAGGTTTTAGCACTGTTATACTCAGACTACTCATAACTTTCTGAAAAATTTTAGACGTTAACTTGGAGTCATGATCTAACTGGATATCCATCAGTGATCCATTTTGAGTGAAGGGCTGAGCTAACTTCTCTACTCTTGTCTTAGAAGTAATTGTTCTTAAGGATATGATCTCTGGGAATTGAAGAGCCAAGTCCATGATAATACATATATGCCAGTATCCCATTTTTGTTTTTATCAGAGTCCCACACAATCCACCAACACCCTACTGAATGGTCCCTCAAAAACTGGTATGGGAATTAAGCATGCACCTTTCATCTCACATACCATGTGTGTCAGGATGCAGGAATGCTATGTTTTACCACATGCTTGTAAAGACTAGAAACTGAAGTGGACAACCATATAAATAAAAACCAAAAGAACAGCAGAAGCTATAAATCAGAAAGAAAAATAGAAATTGCTAGAAAAGCTCAGCAGGTCTGGCAGCATCTGTGGAGAGAAATCAGAATTAATCTTTCAGGTCGAATGATTCCTTCCTCAGAACTGAACTCTGATTTCTCTCCACAGATGCTGCCAGACCTGCTGAGCTTTTTGAGCATTTTCTGTTTTTCAGCCATATAAATAATTTGACTACAGCAGCAGGTCAGAGGTTTGGGATTCTGCAGTCAGCAACATCTGTCTCCCCAGTGTCTACAAAGCAGACGTTCCAGAACCTGTTGGTCTTGGGCCTTCCTCCAACTGAACCAGATAAAACAAGAACCTCTCCAGGCCAGTCACTGTTCGGAACAGCCCTGGATGGGTTTACAGCAAAGGGAGCAGTTATCACCAATCCTGAGATTTTGAGGAAGTCTTATTTAAAGAACAATGTCCATTGTCCACAGTAAACATTCAGTTGCCTCTTTTAAAGTAACCACTCCAGATAAGTCCACAAAACTTGCAAAAAATTCCTTTTCACAACTTAAGTCAAGCTTAAACTTAACTTCAAGCAATATTAAAAATAAAGCGTATTCTTAGCAACGTGCAGTTAAAATAATGTGATGTAATATAGTGGAGGATACTGTTGTAAGTAATCAAATATTACATGGCTGAATTAAAAATGGGTTCTAATTAACAGTGCTGCTCAGTGAAAACCTTTGAGCTGAAGAATATGCATTTTACATTCTCAAGTTTTTACTGTGGAGAAAGAATTGGACACTAGAGGACTCAGGGTAATAAATATTGATGTTTTGAAAACCGTTCACATTACAGAAGAGGAAGTGCTGGAGGTCTTAGAAAATGTAAAGGTGGATAAACCTCCACCTGATCTAGTGTATCCCAAGACATTGTGGGAGGTTAGGAAGGAAATTGTGGGCCCCTTGCAGAAATTTTTGTATCGTTTATAACTACAGGCAACGTGCTGGAGGACTGGAGAGTGGCATATGTTGTTCCTTAAGAAGGGGTGTAAGGAGAAGCCTGGGAACTATAGACCTATGAGTCTGATTTGGGTGGTGGGTGAGTTGTTGGAAGTGATTCTGAAAGGTAGGTTTTGTATGCATTTGGAGAGGCGAGGAATGATTAGGGATACTCCGTATGGTTTTGTGCGAGGGAAATCATATCTCTCAAAATTGAGTTTTTTGTAGAAGTAACCAAGAAGATTGATGAGAGCAGAGTGGTAGATATTGTTTACTTGGACTTTCGTAAAGCTTTTGACAAGGTTACACATGGTAGACTGATTATTAAGATTAGAGAACAAGGGATTCAGGACGAACTTGCCAATTGGATACAAAATTGGCTTTACAGGAGGAGACAAAGTGATGGTGGAGGGTGGTTTTTCAGATTGGAGGCCTGTGACCAGCGGTGTTCCACAGGAATGGGTGTTGAGTCCACTTTTGTCATTTTATGTAAATGATTTAGATGAGAATATAGAAGGCATAGTAAGTTTGCAAATGACTCCAAAATTGGTGGTGTAGTGGACAGTGAAGAAGGTTATCTAAGGTTTACAAAGAAATCTTGATCGATCGGGTCAATGGGTTAAAGACTGGCAGATGGAGTTTAATTTGCAAGATATTACATTTTGGTAAAACAAACAAAGGCAGGACTTATGCAATTAAAAGTAGGGCCTTGGGTAGTGTTATAGAGAGACCTTAGGGATTCAGATGCCAGTTTCAAAGAATTACATTTCACACGTAGATAGGGTGGTTAAAGGCATTTAGCATACTTACGTTCATTGCTCAGACCTTTGAGTATAAGAGTTGGGACGTTATGTTGGGGTTATGCAGGACATTGGTGAGGCTCTTCTGGAGTACTTTGTCCAGTTTTGGTCACCCTATTGTAGGAAGGATATTATTAAGCTGGAGAGGGTTCAGAAGAAATTTACCATGATGTTGCTGGGAATGGAGGGTTTGGGCTATAAGGAGATGCTGGATAGGCTGGGACTTCCTTCACTGAAGTGTAGGAGGTTGAGAGGTGACCTTATAGAGGTTTATAGATTAGGTGAATGGCGGGTGTCTTTTCCCTAGGGTGGGGTGTTTCAAGACT
>NC_063352.1:36399287-36418298 GCF_021869965.1 Rhincodon typus
GGTGTTAGATTTGGAGGTAGGTGAGCACTTTGGTGATAGTGACCACAATTCGGTTACGTTTACTTTAGCGATGGAAAGGGATCGGTATATAACGCAGGGCAAGAGTTATAGCTGGGAGAAAGGCAATTATGAGGCGATGAGGCAAGATTTAGGATGCATAGGATGGAGAAGGAAACTGCAGGGGCTGGGCATAATTGAAATGTGGAGCTTGTTCAAGGAACAGCTACTGCGTGTCCTTGAGAAGTCTGTACCTGTCAGGCAGGGAGGAAGTGGTCGAGCGAGGGAACCGTGGTTTACTAAAGAAGTTGAATCTCTTGTCAAGAGGAAGAAGGAGGCTTATGTAGAGATTAGGCGTGAAGGCTCAGTTAGGGCGCTTGAGAGTTACAAGTTAGCCAGGAAGGACCTAAAGAGAGAGCTAAGAAGAGCCAGGAGGGGACATGAGAAGTCTTTAGCAGGTAGGATCAAGGAAAACCCTAAAGCTTTCTATAGGTATGTCAGGAATAAAAGAATGACTAGAGTAAGATTGGGGCCGGTCAAGGACAGTAGTGGGAAGTTGTGCGTGGAGTCCGAAGAGATAGGAGAGGTGCTAAATGAATATTTTTCGTCAGTATTCACACAGGAAAAAGACAATGTAGTCGAGGAGAATACTGAGATACAGTCTATTAGACTAGACGGGATTGAGGTTCATAAGGAGGATCAATTCTGGAAGGTGTGAAAATAGATAATTCCCCTGGGCCGGATGGGATTTATCCTAGGATTCTCTGGGAAGCTAGAGAGGAGATTGCAGAGCCTTTGGCTTTGATCTTTATGTCGTCATTGTCTTCAGGAATAGTGCCAGAAGACTGGAGACTAGCAAATGTTGTCCCCTTGTTCAAGAAGGGGAGTAGAGACAACCCTGGTAATTATAGACCAGTGAGCCTTACTTCGGTTGTGGGTAAAGTGTTGGAAAGGATTATAAGAGATAGGATTTATAATCATCTAGAAAGGAATAATTTGATTAGGGATAGTCAACACGGTTTTGTGAAGGGTAGGTCGTGCCTCACAAACCTTATTGAGTTCTTCGAGAAGGTGACCAAACAGGTGGATGAGGGTAAAGCGGTTGATGTGGTGTATTTGGATTTCAGTAAAGCGTTTGATAAGGTTCCCCATGGTAGGCTATTGCAGAAAATACGGAGGCATGGGATTGAGGGTGATTTAGCGGTTTGGATCAGAAATTGGCTAGCTGTAAGAAGACAGAGGGTGGTGGTTGATGGGAAATGTTCATCCTGGAGTTCAGTTACTAGTGGTGTACCTCAAGGATCTGTTTTGGGGCCACTGCTGTTTGTCATTTTTATAAATGACCTGGATGAGGGCGTAGAAGGATGGGTTAGTAAATTTGCGGATGACACCAAAGTTGGTGGAGTTGTGGATAGTGCGGAAGGATGTCACAGGTTACAGAGGGACATAGATAAGCTGCAGAGCTGGGCTGAGAGGTGGCAAATGGAGTTTAATGCGGAAAAGTGTGAGGTGATTCACTTTGGAAGGAGTAACAGGAATACAGAGTACTGGGCTAATGGTAAGATTCTTGGTAGTGTGGATGAGCAGAAAGATCTCGGTGTCCATGTGCATAGATCACTGAAAGTTGCCACCCAGGTTGATAGCGTTGTTAAGAAGGCGTACAGTATGTTAGGTTTTATTGGTAGAGGGATTCAGTTTCGGAGCCATGAGGTCATGTTGCAGCTGTACAAAACTCTGGTGCGGCCGCACTTGGAGTATTGCGTACAGTTCTGGTCACCGCATTATAGGAAGGATGTGGAAGCATTGGAAAGGGTGCAGAGGAGATTTACCAGGATGTTGCCTGGTATGGAAGGAAGGTCTAATGAGGAAAGGCTGAGGGTCTTGAGGCTGTTTTCGTTAGAGAGAAGAAGGTTAAGAGGTGACTTGATAGAGACATACAAGATGATCAGAGGATTAGATAGGGTGGACAGTGGGAGCCTTTTTCCTCGGATGGTGATGGCTAGCATGAGGGGACATAGCTTTAAATTGAGGGGTGATAGATATAGGACAGATGTCAGAGGTAGGTTCTTTACTCAGAGAGTAGTAAGGGGGTGGAATGCCCTTCCTGCAAAAATAGTAGACTCGCCCACTTTAAGGGCATTTAAATGGTCATTGGATAAACATATGGATGATAATGGAATAGTTTAGGTTAGATGGGCTTCAGATTGGTTTCACAGGTCGGTGCAACATCGAGGGCCGAAGGGCCTGTACTGCGCTGTAATGTTCTACGTTCTATGCACATGAATTGCAAATGCACGTTCTTGTTAGTTGTACAGATCACAAGATCTTGGTGCTCTGATTTAGGATTTACTTACTGACGAGGTAACTGTGGCAAGTCCAAATGTCAAGGCTTAATAAATTTAAATAAGTTAAACCAACAAGTAAGCAACAGAAGTGTATAAATATCAAAATTGCCTGCACTAAACTGCCAAGGCTTCCTTTCTGTCTATAGGGCAGAGTCTGGACACCCCTCTGTCTCAGTAGATCAAGGAATGAAGTTACCCCTGACTTTGGTGGGTAGGGAGTCCTAGATTCAAGGAACACAGTCTCAATATACAATGGACCATTCAGGACTGAGATGAGGGTGATGAGTCTTTGGATTTGTCTCTTGACCCTTCGCAGAGGGCTGTGAAGACTGTCGTTGAGTATGTACATGACAGAGATTGACAGATGTCTGCATATTAAAAACAACAGGGACACAGGAATAGCAAAAGAAAATGGTGAAGTAGAAGATAAGGCATGATCCAATTGGGTAGAATGGCCTCCCACTTCTGCTCATATTTCTTATGTTTTTGTGTCTCTCCTTGTTTTGCTACATTGCAGAAGGAAGCAGAGTAGCAAAGAAAAATAAAAGTAGGGAACATATAGGCAATAGCGATCAGAATTAAACATGCTTTAAGATGGTAGGAGGGAGGGCAGTGACCACAAATAATGGATCAAAGGAAAGTTAACTTGAGGAGCTGAAAATCAGATTTGAAGAACAAACTGGCAAACAATGATACAGAATAGATTATGGGTAATATTTGAAATGGTGTTCCATAGAATACAGGAAAGATAAAAGGAATCAAAGTAAAAATTAGACAGACTCTGCAGATGAATAAAGACAAAATGTATAAAGCCAAAAAATAAGAAGGCAAAGGAGCAAGTACAATCAAATTATCAAGGAATATGAAACAAAAGAGTTTTCTTAGTGATATGCGTGCAAAATAAAGGAAGGCTGTGATAGGAGAGGATCAGTGAAAGATGGAGAGGATAATATCAGAGAGATGGCAGATTTATTAAATCTTTTTTTTATTGCTGTTTACTGGGGAGATTGAACAAGCAGAAATGACATTAAATTACGAAAGAAATGCATTTAAGTAAAATGACTGAATAAACAAAATAAACTGTATGCAAATTGAGCCAACACTGTCACCACATTTAACATCATAGAAATAACATTCCAAGATAATAACTACACCTTAGACAGGCGCACACATTACTCTGCCCATATCTTAATTTTGTAATTGCTGTTGAGTTATTTTTAAAATTATATACAAGAAGAATTTGTAAAGCACATACTTTTTTCTAATAATTTATTACATAAATATGAAACTGAATCAATGGCACTTACTCTGTTGATTTCTCTTGTCACTGGCATTTTTCAGGGGTAGACATACAGGACAGTCATGTCGAGTGCAGTTTTTCCAGTGAGAGATGATCTGCCTTGATGATGCACAGTGAGCAACTGTTTTAAAAAAGACAGATTTCTAATATTAAACCTGTGGAATCAGGGTCAGATGAAATTGAATAGCGAGAACCAAACTGCTTTTAAAATGTTCTCATTTTATGAAACAATGTTAAAAGGTTACTGTGGCCGAGTGGGTCAGCACAAGACAACACAAAGCCATAGTAAATAATATCAGCAGACAATGTCATGCAGGCCTAACTTTTCCAACTGAGGAAAAGTATTTGGTACAGGGAGGCAAAGCATTTTGCTTTTAAAAATGAAGTGATGGGCTATAGGACCACCTTGCAGAAAACTTAATTTTTTCACTCTGCTCAGCAATTGCTCAGAGAAGCTGGCAGGTATGCAAGATGCTCTTCGTTAGAGCATGCATAGCGTAGAGGGGAGAGTTACTCAGCAATACAAACATACAGCCAGAAAGTTACTCAAGCCCTCCTCACCACTTGGAGGTTACTTGCACCAAGGAGCGTGGAGGAGAAGGGGTAAAAAGAGGAAAAAAAAAATATTTTTCAGACAATACACAAACACATATCTTAAAAGAAATGTTAAAACCAATCTTTGCTTCTTCCTGTTGGCCAAGATTTTTTTGGTGGTGTTCACACACGTGTGTAAATTTGGAATCAGCTGCAATGGACACAGTTACAATTACATTTGTTGCATGAATCCATTTGGAATTATACAGAACATGATAGCAGAAAAGATTTGCCATTTGAACCATTTCTGCAGTTGTCAAACATGAGAGCTAGATTAGAACACAAACCGTGAAGGGATATCTGTGAATTCACCAATCCTGTATTGATTGCAAACATATATCAGATCTTATTTTAGAATAAATATTGAGTTTAAAACTAGATTTAAATATTGTTGAGTGGTTCCCCTCCTATTAGTTTTAGTATTTTTAATGTTATCTTTGTAATACAGCTTTAAGTAATATAAAAAGCAAAATCACTAACTTGAATTTTAACATTTGTTGCCTGGAATCACTGAAGTGTTTTCATCATCAGGTTTAAGCATACTGAGGAAACTTTTATGAAATAGGACAGATTTTACAGGCATAATTATCTAATCATTGCCTGTGTTAACAGCATGTGATCATCTTTTTTTCACTACTACCAGCAGAGTCTTGTGCTTGTTTGTGTTGTTACAATTAAACCAAAGGCAGTGTGCGCATATACTCTCAGTAAATGAAACATTCACATTTTCACATATTTACAATGAAATAAAACCACTTAATGCATTGTAACCATAGGCTCAGAAGCATGTCATTTAAACTATCAAACCTATCTCATTATTCAAGCTATGCAATGGCTGATCTGCACATCAATTTCAAATCCCTGATGCCCTTAGATAATAAATATCGATAAATCTCAGTTTTAAATTTCAATGATCCAACATCTACAGTCTGTTGAGAATATCATCTCAGGTTTGTTTTTCTTTTACTTGTGGGACGGGGTCATTACTGACTGGCCAACATTTATTGCCCGCCCCTAGTTGCCCTTGAATCGGTGCTAGTGAGCTGCCACCTTAGTTGAATTCCATGATTCGGACACAGCAACAGTGAAGGAACAGCGATGTATTTCTAAGTCAGGATGATGAGTTGCTTGGAGGAGGGCCTGCAGGTGATGTTCCCTTGTATCTGGTGCCCATGAGTTTGGAAAGTACTGTCTAAGGATTTATGGTGAATTTCCGCAGTGCATCTTGTAGAAAGTATATGCTGCTGCTAATGATTGTCCGTGATGGAGGGAATGGGTGCTCAAAGATGTGGTGCCAATCAAGCAGGTTGCTTTGGCCTCCATGGTGTCAAGCTTCTCGAGTGCTGTTGGAGCTACACCCAACCAGGCAAGTGGGGAGTACTCCATCACAATCCTGACTTGCGCCTCGTGGATGGTGGACAGGCTTTCGGGAGTCAGGAGGTGACTTATTGTTGCAGTATTCCTTGCCTCTTACCTGGTCTTGTTTATGTGCAAGTCCAGTTGAGTTTCTGGTCAATGGTAACTCTCAAGATGTTGCTAGTGCCAATTCAGTGATGGTCACACTATTGAATGTCAAGGGTGGTCATTAGACTGTCTCTTGTTGGAGATAAGCATTTCTTGGCAATTGTGTGGCATGAATGTTACTTGTCACTTGTCAGTCCAAGCCTGGATATTATACAGATCTTGTTGCATTTGAACATGTACTGCTTCAGTATCTCAGGAGTCATGAATGGTGGTGACCATTATGCAGTCATCAATGAACATTCCCATGACAGGGAAGGTCACTGATGAAGCAGCCGAAGATAGCTGGGCCTCGGACCATACCCTGAGGAACTTTTGCAGAGATGCTCTGGAGCTGAGATGGCTGACCTCCTACCACAACCACCTTCCTCTGTATGACTCCATCCAGCAGAGACTTTGCCCCCAAATACCCATTGATGCCAGTTTTAACAAGACTCCTTGAAGTCACACTCAATTAAATGCAGCCTTGATATCAAAGGCTATCATTTTCACCTCACCTCTGGAATTAAGCTCTTTTGTCCATGTTTGAAGCAAGGCTGTAATGAAGTCAGGAGCTGAGTGGCCCTGGCAGAGCTCAAACAGGGCATCACTGAGTAGGTGCTGCTTGATAGCACTATTGATGACACCTTGCATCACTTTACTGATGATCAGGAGGAGACTGATGGGGCAGTAGTAATTGGCCAGGTTGGATTTGCCCTGCTTCTTGTGTACAACACATACCTGGCAAATGCCAGTGTTGTAACTGTAGTGGAAGAGCTTGGCTGGGAGAGCAACAAGTTCTGGAGCACAAGTCTTCGGTACTATCAACGGAATGTTGTCAGGGCCCATAGCCTTTGTGCATCCAGCACTTCCAACCATTTCTTGATATTACGTGGAGTGAATCAAATTGGCTGAAGACCGGCATCTGTAATGCTGGGGACCACTGGAGGAGGCCATGATGGATCATCCACTTGGCAATTCTGGCTGAAGATTGCTGTGAATGCTTCAGCCTTATCTCTGCACTTTTGTGCTGGGCGCTTCCATCTTTGAGGATGGGGATATTTATGGAATCTCCTCCTCCAGTGAGTTGTTTAATTGTCCACCATCATTCATGACTGGATGCAGTAGGACTACAGTTTAGATGTGATCTGTTGGTTGTGGGATCGCTTAGCGGTCTATCACTTGCTTATGCTGTTTGGCACACAAGTCCTGTTTTTCTAGCTTCATCAGGTTGACAACTCATTTTCAGGTATGCCTGGTGCTGCTTCTGGCATGCTCTCCTGCAGTCTCCACTGAACCAGAGTTGATCCCCTGGCATATTGAAAATGGTTGAATGGAGGAGATGCCAGGCCATAAGGTTGCAGATTGTACTGGAGTACAAATCTTCATGGATGTCCAGTCTTGAATTGCTGCTTAAAATCTGTTCCATTTAGCACAGTGACAGTATGTGAAGGTGGGACTTTGTCTCCACAAGGACTATGCAGTGATCACTCTTACCAATGTTGTCACGGACAGACCCGTCTGCAGCCAGCAGAGTGGTAAGAATAAGGTGAAATATGTTTTTTTCCCTGGTTGGATCCTCTGCCATCTGCCGCAGACCCAGTCTAGCAGCTATGTCCTTTAAAATCCAACCAGCTCGATCAGTAGTGCTGCTGGCAAGCCATTCTTGGTGGTTGACATTGAAATCCCCCACCCAGAGTACATTGTGTGCTCTTGCCACCCTCAGTGCTTGCTCCAAGTGTTGCTCAACATGGTGGGGGTGGAGGTGGTGGTGGTATGGATTCATCTGCCAAGAGAGGACGGTATATGGTAATCAGCAGGAGGTTCCCTTGTTCATGTTTAACCTGAAGCCATGACAGTTCATGGGGTCCGGAGTCAATGTTGAAGACTCTCAGGGCAACACCCGACTGTATATAACTTGTTTCCAAGATAGTAGGAACTGCAGATGCTGGAGAATCTGAGATAACAAGGTGTAGAGCTGGATGAACACAGCAGGCCAAGCAGCATCAGAGGAGCAGGAAGGCTGACGTTTCGGGCCTAGACTTGTGCTGCCATCTCTGCTGGGTCTGTCCTGTCAGTGTGACATACATATCCAAGGATGGTGATCGTATCGTCTGGGATATTATCTGTACAGCCTGATTCCATGAGTGTGACTATGTCAGAGTGTTGTTTGAAGAGTCTGTGAAACAGCTCTCCCAACTTTGGCACTAGCCCTCAGAAGTTAGTAAGGACTTTGCAGGGTCGACAGGGCTGTTTGTGCCGTCGTCTTTTCTAGTGCTTAGGTTAATGCCAGGTGGTCTGTCCAGATGGTCTCAACTCTTTGCTGAGACTTTGTAGTGACTACTCCAACTGACTGGCTTGCGAGGCCATTTCAGAGGACACTTAACAAGTCAACCACATTGCTGCGCTCACCACAGTGTAAGATAATGAATCCACCCCAATTTCGCTCTTGCATAATCCAGTGCTCATTTTAAGTCTCTCCGCTCTTATTCAGCATTCTCCTAAAAAGAATAAAACCACACTATACCTGCAAAATCAAGTATCAATTATTTTAAATATCTTGATTAGCTGTTTCCTAAACCATCCAACAGCTGAACACAACTGTGAGATGGACACCTTACAGTCTGTGCTTGATGCTCTCTTGCAGTTTCCTGCCATGGGTGAGGTGGATGAAGAATTCTCATCCCTTGAATTCAAGAAGGCAGCAGACTAATAATGGAAAGGCACCTGGCTGGGATAGAATTGGAATTGAATTCTTCAAGCACTGAAGTCCCATTTATTGTCACTTGTTTATGGCCATCTCCTCCTTTGCTGAAAGTAAGCTCTCTTGCATAGGCGATGCTTGATTCAAAGATCATTGCACAATACAGAAAACAAAGGCAACAGAGGAGACTCAAACAACCACTCCTTAACGCACTGGGAAAGCCTTTGCTAAAGTCATACTTAAAAGCTCCATCTACTTGCAATCTGTGCGGTTTCTCGGCTGGCAGATCTACTGTGGAAATGAGCTTCTCTATATGCCAACAAGAACAGAATACATTTCTTTATTTTACTTTCTTAGATCTCTCAAAGGAATTTGATACCATCAGAGATGGTATCACTCTTCAAGATTACAGAGAAAGTTGGGTCTCCACCAAAGCTTCTCAGTCTTAGGTATACAGAGCCCTAATCCACTGTTGTATGAGCAAAAGACAATTTGTAAGTCATCATCACATTACTCAAACTTCTTGTATACATATATACGAAGAAGTTCATGAATGTAATATTTTCTTCCCTCCTGGCTGTTTAAGCACAATTCAAATCATATTTATGGATTTTTTTTTTTTACAAGGAATCTGTTACTACATGATGGGCTATTTCAGAACTGACCCAGTACAAACATATTTAATTTTGTTGAAGTCATTCAGATAGTAGGATCAAATTATAATTCATGCACAAATATATTAATTAAGGCAAAGAACTGATTGTGAAGTGTTCACCTTTACAACTGGCTTACTTTCCTTCAGTTCTTTAGTACAGGTACTCACGGTGTAGAAAAATTGCTTTAGGTTTTTGGACTATTAACACTCAATCTTACTATGGTTGTCAAATTGAAATATTCTGAATAAATCACTTGAACACCCATTCAGGAAAAACATAGCTTCTATTTACATTGCATCTTTAACTTAATAAAATGCCCAAGGCACTTTAGAAGAACATTTAAAGCAAAATAGAATACGTAAACACGTGAGGAAATATTAGGTCAGATGACCAATAGCTTGATCAAAATTTAAGTTTTAAGGAATGTCTTAAAGGAGGAATTTGAGGTGGAGAGATAAAGGGAAGGTATTTTCGTATTTGGAGCCCACAACTCCAAAGCTGACACAATTAGAAGCAGGAATGTACAGGAGGTCGGAACCAGAGGAGCCGGGATATTCAGAGGGGTGTGGAGATGGAAGGGATTACTAAAGGGAGCACAAGTTCATGCAGGAATTTTTACATTAAGGATGCAAAATTTAGAGCTAAAAAGGTTTTCTAGCTCTGAGCCAACATAGATCAGTGAGCACACAGTGTTAGGGGAATGGGACTTGCTGGAAGCTGAGATGTGGACAGCAGAATTTTGGGTTACCTCAACTTTATGTAGTGTAGAATGAGGGAATTTCTGGTTGCACATCAGTCCTAGTCTAATGGTGCTGTTTGTGGACGGGTGTTGGACACAGGGGCCTTCTTGTGGGCCAGCCTGGGCCTGGTCATCAACAGGTCCAGGCAGCAGGCTGTGAGGGGGGGGTCACGGTACCCTGTCTGTACCTCTTTCATAGATTTGCCTGTGCTCAATGTCCACTGAGAGGGAGCATGAAGTGCCCACTGCCACAGTAGAGGCCTTTAGAGATTGGTGGGTACAACATCATCACCCTGGATAATGATATTTTCATAAGATTCCATTCCAGTACTGTAAGTTTCCGTTGACTAATTGTTTTTGCTACAGTGCCCCCACACTGGTTTAACTTGATTAATGTTTTGTTCGAAAAAGTAGAGTTCAAACAGCCAGGTAAGCATTGCAACAGATAGTCTATAGTAATAAAACAGCACTTTACCAGCAGGCTGTATGTGAAAAAGGTGAAGCTGGGCAATGTTATAGAGGTGGAAATAGGTGGTTTTAATGATGGCATAAATAAGGTCAGAAGTTAAACTTGAGAACAAAATGTTTTAGGATTAGATTTTGAACAGACAGGCTTATTCTCAGACTACTTTTAGGGAGAATTGTAGAGATTACAATTGGAGAATGACATCTGGAGCAGGTTCCAACCTTTGGCATTCTCAATATTCAATGAGAAGAAATTTTTGCTCATCCAGCATCAGGATGTCAGATAAGCAGTTTGATAATGCAGTAACAGTGGTGGTGAGGTAAAGGCGAATGTTTGCCCACATATGTATGAGAACTAACACCCTTTTTTTGGATAATGTTGCTGAGGGGTTACATGAGAAATGGGAAGCAATCAATTATAGATCCTTGATGGGCAGTCACAAGTAGTAATGGTCAGGGAGCAGGAATAGAAACTATTGCAAGTGGTTTTCTGGCTACTATTGAAAGAATAGAAGCAGGTTAGGGCAATTCTACCCAACTGGACAAAACCCGAGAAGCAGCAGAAGAGGACAGTATGGTCAGTGATATGAAAAAGAGTGCAGATCGATTAAGAACAATGAACAGGGCAAGTTACCTTGGTCAGTGTTACACAGGATATCATTTCTAACACTGATAAGAGACCTGCTTTGGTACTATTCTCAGAAACCATGGAATTTCAACAGCAATCGGGTATGAATAGCAACAGAAATGGTACCAAATAAGTAATCAAATACTAAAACTTGATTTTCATGCTCACAAATATGTAACTAAAATGAATTTCTGTTCAGCATATGTCACCTCAAATTAGCAATGTAGGAAGAAAGTTCACTATTGGAAACCAACCTGCATGGTTAGTCAGAAAGAGAGAATTGTCCTTCACAGCCACCTGCAGGGGTTCAAATAAAATTTAAAGTACTATACACATCTTTCAGACAAACACTAATCCGCTCCATTACATCCACTGAGACAAAAAACTGGGTTTTTGCAAAAGTGCTCTTCAGGATATAGGTTTGTCGCATCATCAACATCATACTTCTGTGTAAAAAAATGTTCAGAAAGCATTTAAAACCAAATGTCTATTACCACAGTCAGAACAGATTTTGGTTAAAGGATATTTTGGTTAACTTCAAGAGGACTGCATTTGAACCCCTGGCCACCTGGCTCGTTAAAAGCATGTAGGTGGTGCACAAACTAATCAAGTACACTTACCCTGGCAGGACTTGCCTGCCTGACAGTGAGTCATGTGATTCAGGACGTTTTTCATGGTTCGGCAGTGGGGCAGCGCACAAGGTCGCACCTCACCGTTTGCCTGTTCTCGTCGCTGACACTTGTGGGCATGAAGCAGTAGGACCAGCTGCTGCTGAATCAGTTTGCGCTTCTCAGGATCTGCAGTCGGTGCAGATCCCATTCCTTGCGTCGGTACCTGGGATGGTACTTGTACCATCCCAACCTGTTGAACCTGGGACTGCTGCTGTGACTTGAAAAGAAACAAACAAATGAAAGAGGGCTTAATATCCAGAGACAATTTCTAAACAAGAGGAGGAAACAAAAATAAAAGATCTTCTAAACAAAATTGAACACAGAGCAAAAACAGACAACACTGCTGCATTGGCAAGATGATTCCATCATAAAATTTCTCTCAAGGATTGAACATTTTTCTTTCAGGCAAGTATATCATTATGACGCTTTTTTTTTTCCAAACAAGTCAAAATTGTCAATTAAAACTAAGTAAAGTTATTTTCATCCAAGCAAGTTTATTTCAAGAAAGGGGGAAGAAAATGAAGTGCAGATAAAAATACGACACCAACTTTAACTCTGATCCCTACGACTGTTTCCAATGCTGGCAGCTAAGCTGGAAGGACATACAAGTTACTATACAGCTGAAAGATGTTCCAAAACTTTTCTCTCCATCAACCGTGTGAATTACTAATCTTAAAAGAGTCTAACATTTTCAACATGCAATGAGTTATCAGGTTTTATATACTAGTTAAAACATTACTTAAATTCTAAAGACCTTTCTTTCCATAAAGACATTTCAATTTCCTCAACCAGCATATTTGGAACATACAGCTCACTTACCATGTTTGGCACATTTGTAACTTGAGTGCCTTTTAAATCAGTTGGAAAAGGAGGCAGGCTATTGGAAAGATTGGTTTTGTTTTGTAATTGAGGTCCAACCCCTGCAGTGCCTAATTGCTGCCCACTAGCTTGGCCATAGCTTTGTCCAAATAGGCTTGTATTACCTGAAATCCCCATCTGGAAAGAAAGAAAGGAAATCTAATTATTCCAGTCATACATACATGCCTGAAATAATAAAAATTTTTTACCAAAAACTGGAATCCTTTCGAAACAAAAACAGAATCCCAAAACTGATAACATGGCCTGTTTACTATGGATGAATTGTGACTATGTGAAAGAAACACCAAGAAATTTGCAAGCAATGTAATTTTTCTTCACAATTATTTTCTCCTCTCAAAATGCTGTTCTATGTATAGTACAGATATATACAGTTCGCATAGTTCTATAGGCTGCTTTGGCACTTGTCAAAGTGCCGTTTTGCAGACAATTAATTATTATTTGAACACAGGTGACATCACAACCAAGCCCAAGCCCAAGTTTGTGTGCATCAAATGTACACATGGTAGTGCTTTCTAGAAGGAAAGCTGACTGAATTTTCTTTGCCTCCTGAGCCCTTGTAAACCTCTTGCCACATTGTAGAGGTAGTTGATCTTGACCAGAACAGCTGAAGAACCAAGAATCCTCTGTTATGTCTACACCCACCTAACACAACAAAAAACAGAGATCGCCAATGCATTGGAAGGTCTACATTATGGCTTTGTTTCAAGCTCCAAATGTTTTCTTGGCATGTGAAACATTAAACATTACATCTCAGCACAGACACAAAATGTTGTGTTTGAGAGAGTATAAAGGAATGAGTCAAAAATTAATTTCAAAAGCTAAAAACCATTCTCTGCTGCATGTTAAGATAATCTCAACTTTTGAATCAGCAGAAATTAATTTTCTAACAAAAATATTACGAAAGGACATGCTATCACAATTGAATTTGATCAGTTCAGCTGGAAAACCAGTGTAGGGGGAATAATTAAGGGTCTTGTTGCTGATCTTTATCCAGTAATCTGTGCTGGACAAGCAAGAAAATAGCACAGGATTGTGCTCAACTATAATACTGATAACAGTTTGACAGATTACCAACATTCATTGCCAAGAACGGGGTGGTAATGGTCTTGTGGTATTATCGCTAGGCTAGTAATCCAGAGATCTAAGTAAATTCTGGACACTGAAACTCGAATCTTACCATGGTAGATGGTGAAATTTAAATTCAATAAAAATATGGAATTAAAAACCAGATTGTCATATGTCATAAAAACCCATCTGCTTCACAAATGTTTTTTTTCGGGGAAGAAACTGCTGGTCCAGCAAGCCATTCAGTTATAATAACTGCTATAAAGTCTCAAAGAAGGTACGTGTACATCTGTGGATGCATTTTTTTTTTGCAGGGTGGGTGCTAGTGCCAGAACTGGGAAAGCTGTCTTACAGGCTAGTCAAACAACTGTCAGATATGATCACAGACACAGGAATCATAACTTGCAAACAATGTCACAGGCATTCCATTGGCAGGTCACCCCCGACAGAGGTGGCAGCAGACTGGCATACATTCAGGAAGAAGTTGTCCGAGGAGTCTTCAACATTGATGCTGAACCTTATGAAGTTTCATGGCACTGGGTCAATCATGAACAAGGACATTTCCTTCTAATTACCATGTATACACCTCCCTTTTCCCTTCCTACCTGTATGTTAGTGTACAAGAACATGCATCCTTGAAGGAGTCAGCAGAGGTAAATTAGATGCTTGCCTTCATTAGCTGGGAAGTAGAATTTAGGAGCAAGGAAGTCGAGTTATAACTTTATAAACAATTGGATTGAATACTATCTGCAGTTCTGGTCATCAAACTATCAGAAGGACGATAGTTTTGAGGAAGGGTCACCGGATCCGAAACGTTACCTCTGTTTTCTCCTTCACAGGTGCTGCCAGACCTGCTGAGCTTTTCCAGCAACTTTGTTTTTTGTTCCTGATTTACAGCATCCGCAGTTCTTTTGTTTTTTTATCAGAAGGACGAGACTGCACTGGACACGGTGCAGAGGTGATTCACCAAGATGCTGCGTGGGATAGAAATGCTCAGTTGTGAGGAAAGATTGGACAATGTGGCGAATTTGGGTAGTATTTGAGGATTGGAAGGCAGGATGTTAGAATATTTGGGGTGGGGGGGGGAGAAGGGTGCATGATCCCTTTAAAAGATGGTATTTTTTTCTAGGTTTGAAGATTTAAAAAGAACAAGTGCAGAGAGCTCCTGAAATTGAAACATTGTATCAAAGGCTATGTGGTTAACAAACCAGGCAGTGGTTTGTTTCGTTGTTAAGGAAACCAGTTTGAAGATCAGACAATTAATTTAAACTATGCACTTAGAAACTAAAAACTAATTAGACTTAAATCTGATAGTTTTGACAACCTAGGACCAATCCTTTGGTTAGAATTTAATAGGTCACCAAGGATATAAAAGAGGGCATTTGAAAATTGGTGCGAGAACAACTGCCATCTGTTAGAAATGAAAAATCAGCAGCTCTAAAGAGAAAATCACTGGCTCTCAGTATTCTCCAAGCTCTCAGGGTAACCATCATTTAAATAAAGATACAGTGGTACTCTTAGCTAAAATTCCTCACATGAGAATTTGACGAAGAGGGGCGTTCCTGAGGATCAGCAGAGACTGCATGGAGCATTTCCGAAAACGTATCTGGCTGTAATTTCAAGAGATTCAAGTTTTAATTTATTTTCTTCTTATTTTGGTTTATTTAAGTGGGACTTATATTTATTGAAACTGCATACCATTAGAATTTTGTTTTATATGGGAATTGTTAGTAAAGGAGGAATTGTTCAGTTTAATAGTAGTTCTATTAATTTGTTCGCTGTTGGATAACTAAATTGCTACTGGGGGAGGGGGGTGGTGGTGGTGGTGACAGGCAAGTTATACCACTTTTCACACTTCCTTTAACAGATTATGAGGTGAGCTTCTTTGGGTGTTTCAGGTTTAGTTATTAGAGGGGGGTCAACCTCTGCTTCGTAACAATAGGCTGGCTTTGTTTTTCTTACAGCAGAGAAGGATGAGAGGGCTCTGATTGAGAGGCACAGATAGAGTAGATCGTGAGAATCTTTTCTCTGTGGTAGACATGTCTATGACCAGAGGTCATAAGTTTAAGATGAACAGTTAGTGGTTTAGAAGAGATCTGACAAAAAAGGTTTTCACCCAGGTGACCAAAATATGGAATGTGTTGCCTGAGAGGGTGGAGGAGACAGGTACTCTTGCAACATTTAAGCAGCATCAGGATAAGCACTAAAAAATGCCAGGGCATTGAAGGCCATGGACCAAGTACAAGTAAGTGGAATTAATGTAGTCTGGTGCCTGTTGGTCAGCACAGGATGGTGGGCTCAAGTTCCTGTTTCTATGCTGCATGACTGCATGACTATGACTTCCTGCTCACCAATCTGCCTATCACAGATGCACCTGTCCATGACAATACTAGTAAAAGTGACTGTGCACAGTCCTTGTCAAAGCAGAGTCAGTCTTCACATTGAGAATATCCTCCATCATTTATGCATCATGCTGCGTCATATTATGCAACCATTACCATGTTAAATGAGATAGACGTCAAACAGATCTAGCAATTTGAAAATGGGCATTTGAACGGCATTCTGTCGGTCATCAACAGCAGCAGAATTGTACTCCACAAACTGAAACTTAATGGCCCAACATATTCACTCACTCTATCATTATAAGTAAGTCAAAGGATAAGATCTGGTTTAATGAACAGCGCAGATAGGCATATCAGGAGCAGAACCAGACATATCTAAAAATGAGGCGTCAATCTGGAAAAGTTAGAAAACAGGACAAGAATGACAAGTAGAGTAAGCAGAAAGTGACAGAGCTAAGTGGTTCCACAAACAATGGATCGATCAAAGCTCTGTTGACCTTCCACATGTATGGTGGTGGACAACTAAACGACTCACCGGAGGAACAGATGTCACAATTATCTCCATCCTCAATAATGGAGAATCCAGCATATCAGGGCAAAAGATAAGGCTGAAGTTTTTGCAACAATCTTGCCAAGTGGATGATCCATCCATCATTGCCTCCTCCAAAGATCCCCAGCATCAAAGATGACAGTCTTCAGTCATTTTGATTCACTTCAGGTGATATCAAGAAATCAGTGGGGGCACTGGATACTACAAAGGCAATGGGCCCTGACAACATTCCATCAATAATACTGAGGGCCCTAGAACTTGCTATGTTTCTAGCCAAGGTGTTCCAGTGCACTTCCAGCACTGGCAATGAACCGATAAGGTGAAAGGTCGCTCAGATTTGCCCTGTACATTTTAAAAAAAGGACGTCAAATGCAGCCTGGCCAATTACCACCTCAGTCTTCCCTTGATCATTAACAGCATAGAAACAGATCCTTCGGTCCAACTCGTCCATGCCAACCAGATATCCTATTTAAATCTACTCCCATTTGCCAGCATTTGGCCCATATCCCTCTAAACCTTCCTATTCATACGCCCATCCAGATGCCTTTTAAATGTTGGAACCTTACCACACTCTGCCACTTCTTCTGACAGTTCATTCCATAAATGCACCACCCTCTATGGGAAAAAGTTGCTCCTTAGGTCTCTTTGAAATCTTTCCTCTCTCACCTTAAACCTATTCCCTCTAGTTTTGAACTCCCCCACCCTGGGGAAAAGACCTTGGCTATCTACTCTATCCGTGCCCCTCATGATTTTATAAAGCTCTATAAAAGGTCACCCCTCAGCCTCTGATGCTCCAGGGAAAACAGCCACAGCTTATTCAGCCTCTCCCTATAGCTCAAACTCTAACCCTGGCAACATCCCTGTAAATCATTTCTGAACCCTTTAGTTTCACAACATCCTTCCTACAGCAGGGAGACCAGGATTGTAAGCAATACTCTAAAAGTGGCCGAACCAATGCCCTGTACAGCCGCAACATGGCCTCCCAACTCAGTGACTCAGTGCACTGACCAGTAAAGGCAAGCATATTAAACGCCTTCTTCACTATTCTGTCTACCTGCAACTCCGCTTTCAAGGAACCATGAACCTGCACTCCAAGGTCTCTTTGTTTAGCAACTTCCCAGGACCTTATCATTAAGGGTATAAGTCCTGCCTTGATTTGCCATTCCAAACAAATTGCTGCACCTCACATTTATCTAAATTAAACTCCATCTGCCACTCCTTGGCCCATCTGATCAAGATCCCATTGTACTCGGAGGTAGCCCATTACATAACCAATTTTGATATCATCTGCAAATTTACTAACCATGCCTCCTATGTTTACATCCAAATCATTTCTTTAAATGACAAAAGGCAGTGGACCCAGCACCAATCCTTGTGGCACACCACTGGTCACAGGCCTCCAGTCTGAAAAGCAATCCTCCACCACCACCCTCTATCTTCTACCTTTGATCCAGCTGTACATCCAGATAGCTAGTTTTCCCTGTATTCCATGTGATCTAATCTTGCTAACAAGTCTACCATGACGGATCTTGTCGGAAGTCTTACTGAAGTCCATATAGATCACATGTACCGCTCTGCCCTCATCAGCCCTCTTCGTTACTTCTCCAAAAAACTCAAAGGGTTAGTGAGACCTAATTTCCCACAAACAAAGCCATGTTGACAATTCCTGTAAATCCTGTCCCTCAGGATTCCTTCTTACAACTTGCCCACCACCGATATCAAGCTCACCGGCCAAAAGTTCCCTGGTTTTCCTTACCACCTTTCTTAAATAGTGGCACAATGTTAGCCAACCTCCAGTCTCCTGGTACCTCACCTGTGGCTATCAATGATACAAATATCTCACCCAGGGGCCCAGCAATCTCTTCGGTTCCCACAGAGTTCTAGAGTATACCTGATCAGGTCCTGGGGATTTATCCACCTTTATGCGTTTTAAGATGGTGCTGAGTAATAACCTGCTCAGTGTCTGTCAACTTGGGTTCAACCAGGGCCACTCAGCTCCTGACCTCATTACAGCCTTAGTTCCAACATGGAAAAAAGAGCTGAATTCCAAAGGCAAGGTGAGACTGATCACTCTTGAAAACAAAGCTGCGTTTGACCAAGTGTGGCATCAAAGTACACTAGCAAAACTGCAGTCAATGGGAACAGGGGTAAAACTCTCCACTGGCTACAATCTCAGAATAAGGGGCAAACCATTTAGGCCTGTGGAAACTCAGTCATTGAGTATGTTCAGTGTCAATATCCATACATTCATTGATAATAATGACATCATTACTATGTAAAGATATTGGGATAATGTGAAAATGTGTTTTGATTGGATGATCAGCCATGATCTAGAATGGCAGAGCAGGCTCAATAGACTAAGTGGCCTACTCCAGCTCCAACGTTTAAACTTTGATCCCTGCTGGAAATTGTGTGTGCCAGAGACCATGAAAAATGAACAAGGAGCAAGATATGAAAAAAAGGAATCCAAAGTATTAGAGATAGTAAGAACTGCCGATGTTGGAGTCAGAGATAACACAGTGTGGAGCTGGAGGAACACAGCAAGCCAGGCAGCATCAGAGGAGCAGGAAAGCTGA
>NC_063352.1:36418698-36429244 GCF_021869965.1 Rhincodon typus
AGAAGGGTCTAGGCCCGCAACGTCAGCCTCTCTGCTCCTATGATGCTGCTTGGCCTGCTGTGTTCATCCAGCCCTGCACCTTGTTGTCACTAAAGGGTTGGCATTCATTTATTGTTCACCCTAATTTCCACTGAGAAGCTGGATGGTAAACCTCCTTCTTGAACCACTTCAGTCCATGTGGTAAAGGTGCATTCACCGTTTTTAGATGACAATGTAGCAAATAGTTCAGCAGATTATTAGGGCTGATTTATTAATTGACTAGAAAGATACAAATAGAAAAAAAGTGGGACCTGTGCATGAACTGCTGCAAGACCAGGTAGTTAAGGATTTTTGTGATGCAGTAGTAGTGTGCCCATCTCTGAACCAGAAGACCTGGGTTCAAGTCCCACCTGCTCCAGAGGTGAAAACAGAATCTCTGAATAGTTTGATTAAAATAACTAGATTCTAACCTGGAAAAGCAAAATCAATTGCCCATACTTCATGAAAAATATCCAACAAACTTGAAGTTAATAAAACAAATTTGAAGCTCATGACACAGTGGTAGTGTTCTTACATCTAGACCAGGAAGCCTGGGGTCAAGTCCCACATGCTCCAGAAATGTGTCATGATATCTCTAAATCAGGTTGATTAGAAAACTGAAAATAAAACTAAGTGGTTTAAAAAAACTATCCACAAAGAAAGGGTTCTATGTCACTAATCAACTTAGATCTGATATGATGTTGTTAGCAGAGGATGGCTGCTTAAAGGTGAAGATTGGATGCTAAATATTATTTCCTGATAAAAGATTGTAATCTGAGTTTCTTTTCAGAAGACTGTCTGAAGTAAAATGTAAAAATGTTGGAATATGATTTCCCATTGGTGTTCTACTAAGTGGACCTTACGACTAACGGAGAGATTAACACATGGTCATTGGTTATGACCCTACCACACAGAAAGCAAAATATGGTGTTGGCACTGCTGCTTCCTGCTTGAAGGAGGATTAGTTGGAAAGAATTCTCACAGCTACAGGGTCAACATTTGGACACCTAGGAAGGTTTGGATAATCTATTAACAGTGACGGAGAAAATTTATAAAAAAGATCATCTTTTAAATGCATACAAGGCAATGGCAGACGTTAATAAATTTAGGAAGCTGGAGTGTTAGTCTACAGAAAGGTATACAATGGAATTTAACAAATGGCATTCAAGATTGAAAAAAGTCAATGTGGAGATTCCTAACTCAATGATTGCCTTTAAGGTGCTGGACTGTGCTAAGGTGTCAAATATAGTGAGACTCCTAGTATTAACTAGAGTTAGATTTTCAGAAAGAAAAACACTTTTTGAACAGCTTTCATAAGCATTAAGAAAAGATTCTCAGAAAACATTCACTCCAGTGGCCTTTATGGATCAAATGGGACATTTATCAGCAACATGAAAAATGGAAGATTCATGGCATTCTGAGACCACCAAAAAACAGGCTAAAACTGTTAAAATGAATGGAGAACCATCAGTATAGGCGCAAGGATTGGAGGCAATTATAGTGTTAATTATACAAAGACAACAGAAATTGGGAAACTATAGTAGAGAAGTGTTATCCAAGTATTGTCAACACATGTTTTAGATGCCACACAAAATGCTACTATGCGATGAAGTGCTTTAAATGTAATAACAAGATTTTGACATTAAAGGTTAGAAATGAGAAGATGGTGACACTGATCAGACACAGAGTTCTACTAGTTACATGAAATCTCCCAGTAATGAATGTTTTCATTGCAGGCTCTTTCAATTGGACAATAGGCACACAAGCACAGCATATGAAGTGGACTGGTCAAACTGTTACCCAAGCTCTTTAACTATTAAACACTGAAGGAAGATTAAGAAATCTGAGCATTCTACTCAATTTCAGATTGGGAAGGAGGTGTTTAAGTCACTAAAGAGTGATGATTACCTGTAAAATAAATGGGATAGACCACTTTATCAGCACGGACATTGAATCAAGTGAAATACCCTTAATCATTGAGCACGCAATCTATGAAAACAGCTAAAATGGAACTGGACAGGAAACGCAGGCAATTAATTTTGGGAAGTCATTGGATTTACAATTTATACAATCCAAACACCATTGTATTCATTTAACAAGCCGCAATTTCTCGAATAAAAATAGAGGAGGTATTACTGGCATCAGGAACTGGCAGTTTAAAAAGGGATAATAATGTTAAACTACATCAGCAGTTTGACTATCCATTTTAGATTTCGTAAATTTATTGAAAAGATCAATGTTAAATGCGTTACGTAAACAATATACGAGTACACCAATCACAAACAATAGTGCGTCTCCCGTTAATAAGAGTCTTTAATGAGGATGTAGCAATAGACTTAAAGTTATGTGATAAGTTTAAAAAAAAAACTTGGTCATCTTGCAATTCATAGGCGTGGCATCTAGATTTAGTCAGGGTATAACAATATATAGTAAAGAAAGGAAAGAAGTAGCGGGCAAGGTAATGGAGAAATAGGTAGGGATTGGACGGCTGTTACTAAAGTCCTAACTGAAAATCTGGAGAGGTTTGCCAGTGTTGGGGATACATGTAAAAATATGAACGCTGTAGTAATGCACACAACAGCAGACACAGTACTTTAGTAATGGAATGTGTGAAAGGAATCACACAGTAATAGATCCAGCCATAGTCACAAAGCTTGAAAGAGGTCCTTTGGCTCATTGAGTCTGTATCAACCTATTTACACTAATCCTACTTTCCAGCATAATGTAACAATTTAATGCTTTATAAATCCTAGTTTACATCTTGGCTTATCTGCTGACATCTGCCTTGGCATGGACAGCCCATACAAAACCTCTCTGCAATGCTTAAGGGTTGCAGTGCATATCAACTGTTTTATTAGAGAAGTCTAAAAATTCCTTTGGGAATGAGCAATCGCAGCCATGCTGCTCCCCGCAGCACCCCCATCCCAGCCTTGAAGGGACTACAATTAGCACTATTTGAACACGCTGCATGCAGGTATAAAAGGCATTCAAAAAGGCTAAGGAATCAGAGAAAATTCAGTCAGCCTCACATCATTGAAAACCAATCAGAAATACGTTTTAATCCATAAGACATGGGTATTTTGCAAAAAACGAACAGCAGAAACAGTGGAAAATGTTCAGCTAAGGTAACGAGAAGTCATGGAAAAACAATAATTCTATAGCATGGCAACTAAACTGTTGGCCTGTATTCTCTAAGCTTAATTGACACTGAATGTACACTTATAGAGCCTGAACCACATAATACACAATTATGAAGTCAAGATGATGGCAGATAGAGGGCTGCCTAAATATGGGCAAAGTGATGCAGTGATATGGGATAAAGCTATTTGTCCAGAGAACAAGAACTGAAAACTGTCACCAAAGTAACATGTATGCCAGAATGGGGTAGTGAATGGAAGAATGGTGCCATTCTAGGGACAGCAAGAAATGTCACCACCAAATACATTTGCTAAATGTGCAAGATGAGAGCTGGAAAGGATTTGGTATATACATTAAAGATCCTAGTTGGGAAGAGCCAGTTTTATCATATAGATAGATTTGGACAGAAAAAATAGTTCTCCCTGATGGGACAGACAGCTAGATTTAGTCAGTTTACGAAAACATAGTAAAGAAAAGAGAAAAATAGTGGGCAAGGTAATGGAGAAATAGACAGTTGACTGGACTGGTGATACCAGCCAAAGTCCTAGCTGAAAATCTGGAGGAATTTGTCAATGTTGAAGATACGTGTGAAAATATGAACATTGCAGTAACACACATGGCAGGAGAAAGTCCTTTAGTAATGCAATGTGCAAAAGATAAAGCCAGACTAGTAGCTCAGTGCTTTAAAGAGAAACTTGGTCAACTTGACCAAGTGGATTCCCTACCGCAGAAAAAGGTTACCTTGAAGACAATCCTTGCCATTTTAAGCAACATATTCCTGGGAAAAACAACTCAAGTGATTCAAAGGCTTCATTTCTGCAGCATGAAAAGTTTCAAAGTGAAGCATTTATGAAACCATCTGAAAAACGTGACCAGAAAAGGAGGTACGGAAATTGAACAAAATGTGTTTATGGGTTGAATGATGCAGTTTTACAATTAATTACTTAGATGAGGGGATTGAAGACATGATGGCTAAATGTGCAGATGACACAAAGATGGGTAGGAAAATATAGTTGTGAAAAACAAGAATGTACTCAATACAGAGATTAAGTGAGTGGGTAAAATCTGGCAGATGAGTAGAATGTGGGAAAACGTGAAGTTGTTCATTTTGGCAGGTAGAATAAAAAAAAATACTATTTTAATGGAGAACAACAGCAGATTTCCGAGGTGCAGAGGAATTTTGGCATTCTGGCGTATGAGTCACAAAAAGTTAGTTTGTGGGCACAGAAAATGGCTGAAAACAGTAATGGAATGCTTACCCTTATTACAAAAGGAACTGAACATAAAAGTTAGGGATGTTATGCTTCAGTTACAAAGGGCATTTGTGAGACCACATCGTGAATGCTGTGTGACATAAATACATTGTTGGTGGCTCAGAGGAGGCCCATTAGATTGACACATGAAGCATTGGACAGGCAGGGCCTGTCTTTCTACTGAAGTTTAAAATAGTGAGGGTTGAATTACATTGATCAGCACCTGAACGGTTTTGGTAAGGTAGACATGGAAAAGATGTTTACTTTCGTATTGAATCCAGAACGAGGAGCCACTGTTTTAAAGTTAGGAGTTATCCTTACAAGTCCAAACATGTGCAGGTTAGGGTGGATTTGACATGCTAAATTGCTCATAGTGTCCAGGGATGGGCAGGCTAGGTGAATTAACCATGGGAAAATTGAATTTGAATGATTTGTCACTTGCATTTTACACTGGATAATGCAGTAAAATACACTGAAAAACTTCAACTGTTGCCACAATCTGGTGCCATTTTGAACAATTCAAGAGTAAGAAGAAACTGAACAAGTGTCAATCTTCATTTCACTGCCTCCACCAGGAGTCCCAAGTCGGCTCACCAGCGACACCATCATTCCTCCACTGCCTTGCTGCTGTCTGTGCTGGAACACCGACACAGGAGTCACCACTTCTTGGCGCCATCTTTTCCCTACTGGACTGCCTTCGCCATGCCAAATCCCATGCTGAATCTATGCTCACCCTGAAACCAGGAGTCCTTGACTTCTCTACCACCTCACCGATAATCAGGAGATTCTGTTCTGGGCCTAGCACGACCGCAACAAGGAGCCCCTGGCTCTGCTGTTGCCTCGATGATGCCAGGAGTCCCCACTCTGAGCATACCATACTATCGCCACCTCGTCAATGCCAGGAGACCCTGTTCTGGGCCCTACTGCAACCAAGAGTCCTGTTCCGGCTGCTCTCCTGAGATGTCACCTTGCCAATGCCACCCATCTTGAAGGGTCTACTGCTGCCACTTCTAATCACTGGAGGAGCTTTGGTGCTGCTGCTGCCAAGCCAAAACAATACTGTAGGGATTCTATTCTATTCTAAAAAAGTTCAAACTGTTTTTACATAACCATTTTGGCAGTTTGATTATTCACAATTTTTCTGTCAATCTCACTTCAATTTTTCCACACAACTGAACAATATTAACAATCAAAAGAAAGTATACCAGCAATATTCTTGGCTTGTATTTAATGAACGAATCATGAACAAAGTAATAAAATATTTAATATTCAAACTCCATTACAATACTAGGCACTGTAGAAAAAGCTGATTCAACGTCACATTTCAAGCTTGCAACACACCAGCATCAAACCTTAATATACTGCCAGTGAATTTAATTATTTTCACCTGTATATATTTGAAAAGCTCTGACTTTTCAATGCCAAGGGTCTCCTGTTAGTCAGCTGATCAGCAGCTAGTTCCTTAGTCTATGATTAGCTTTCAAGAATAAGAAAGCTAAACTAAGATAACTTTCTCACTTTCCCTCCCAGTTTAGGAGCATTATATCTCCCTCAGTTGATTATGAAAAAAATCAAAGTCACTATCTCTTACACCTGTTCTGTGATTAATCACACTACAGCAGCAATACATTCAGCCAGAAAACTGCAACATCAAAACACATAATACTTAATGTCAAACACTGATGAAAATCCAAGAATTTTATGAACGAGATAAACACACAACACTTATTTGAGATTTTTAATTTAGAATTCCTCTCACTTTGCAGTTCACAACTCTTTGACTACAGCGTTAACTTTCTCAGACAAAGGTGCCTGAAAACAGCGAGGTAGTTATAGTATTAAAGGTTTGCAAAGACTGCTATGGCTTGAATAATAGACGTCTAAGCAAATCTTAGAAAGAAAGTGTGTTATATGTGCAAAAACATACATAAAAAAAGAAATAAGAGGCATGACTCTCTGCAAATTTATAGCCAGTTATTTTCAAAGTATCCTCTGCCTTTGAAGATCCTCCAGGAAATCCACAAGCTAGGTAAAAGGATAACACGCGAACACTTAGCTGAAACATACCAGAACATTCCACAGCCATCATTCCAGTGACTGTCATGACATTGCACAATCAGGATGCTCACGTGCACATATGAATAATCCAGCTTGGAAATAAACATCACTGCATCAGTATATCATTTAAAACAGTATAACTCTTTGTTTTAAATTGTGATGACGCTCGTTTTGCAGAGGATAGCAGAAACAGGCAGAGTAGGCAGTAGTAGTCCAGGAGGGCTTTTGCATGGACAAAAACAGTCACGATCTATTGCTCTAAAAGCATACTAGACCAATCAGTAGACAGTGTTCCACAAAGGGGGTCGAGAAATTGATATGAACTACCACGGCAGTGGTGACAGAAACATAATTCAACAAATGACAAACATTATCAAGACATTTCATTTCACAATGCTGACATTAGCAAATGATTCTGTAATGAAAATGATCCTTAATACTGGACAGACAGCAATGATATCAGAGATAGTAGGAACTGCAGATGCTGGAAAATCTGAGATAACAAGGTGTAGAGCTGGATGAACACAGCAGGCCAAGCAGCATCATAGGAGCAGGAAGGCTGACGTTTCGGGCCTAGACCCTTCATCAGAAAATGAAGACGTGCCAGAGGGATGGATGGAGGGAGGGCACGTGCACCGGGGAGGGAGGCAGTGCCTTATATGATTGCAATAACACTTTACATATATAATCTAGTCCTTTTGTAATAAATGCAAAGATTCCATTTGGCTTTCTTATTGTATGCTGCACCACCATATGCACTTTCTGCGATTCATGCACAAGGACACCCAGATCCCTCAACACTGACGCATTTTGAACCTGCTTCCCATTTAAATAATAACATGCCCTTTTATTTTTCCAGCCAAAATAGATAACCTCGCACTTACTGGTAAGACTGCATGTGGAGTATTATGGATACTAAGCTTATGGAAGGATTTCAATGTGTTCCAAGCAGTTCAAGGGAGGTTTACTAGACTAATACCTTGAATGAGTGGATTCCCTTATGATGAAAGGCTAAACAGGTTAGGCCTGTATCCTTGAGTTTAGAGGAGTCAGATGTGACTCAGTTGAAACATGCAAAATTTGATGGGATGACTGGGTGGATGTGGAACGGATGTATTTCTTCTTATTGGTGAACCTAGAACTAGGGATCATAGTTTAAAACAGTGATGAGGAAAAAGAAATGCTCTCAGAAGGTTGTGAACCTTTGAAATTCCCATCCTAAAAAGGTAGCATCTATGAACAAAAACAGAAATTGCTGGAAAAGCTCAGCAGGTCTGGCAGCACCTGTGGAGAGAAATCAGAGTCAACGCTTCAGGTTGAGTGACCGTTTCTCATTGATTCCGAGGAATCAATGAATATTTTTAAGGCAGACTGTAGATTTGCAGACAGATTCTTGATTTCAAAGGGGATGAAAGATTAATCTAGGGCATGCAGGAACATCGAATTGAGATTAAAATCAGATCAGCCATGATCTTACTGAACGATGGAGCGAGCTCGAAGGGCCAAGTGACCAACTCATTCCTTATTTGTTTGTTTATGTCTACTGGGACAAGTGCAAGGGTTTTTGCTCTTCTGGTACTGCCCTCTGGATCCCTAAACCTGCCTCACCTGAAGACAAACCATTCTGTTCCTGACCACTGACCAAATCTGATTTTTTTAACCTAATGGGCATGACTTCCTCCTGGAACAAACAGTCCAGGTAATTTTCTCCCTCCCTGATGCATCACAGCCACCAAAGCAGAGTCCAGCATGTCAGCTGGGCTGAAATTCCACAAACTGAAAACTGGAAATGTTGATGCTCTAGATCATACTGATGTTCACTAGCTCTCACATGTTACAACTGCCATACAAATAAAGAACAGTCAAAATGTAGAAAGTGCACAGAGGCCATGGTATCATAGTAAAGCAAGAGGCAGTGCCTTTAGTAAAGGAAATATAAGTAAAGAAGACAGCCTTTCAACAGAAAGTCAAGACAAGGCTTCTGCAACCACAGTTTAGTGGGGTAGCATAGGTGGTAGCATGATTAATGGTTTCGGTCAACTGTTGCTTTTTTTTAAAACCATAACGGTGGTTCAGTGGCACATTTGCATGCAAAGAGTGAAACAAGCATACTACAAGGACATGACACTAGATTGATATTTAGACTGGTCTACAGGTACCTGATGAATTGAGAAGTTAACAACTTTTTCTCATGGTACAGTATAAATACCAAATCAAGGTCAAGCAAAGGTGATGACATTTCAATTGTGTCACCTGGAAAAGAAATCCTTTGGTTCATAAATTTACTAAGAAATGCTAGCACCATAGAATTCGAATGTCCAAGAACTCCTTACAAAGTTTACATTTTCCATAAAGCAACTCATTCTTCACATCAAAGTACATATACTTGCCCTACATGAATCCACTTATACAATGCTTAAAAAAAAGCTTTGCAGCATGAAAACAATGAACATTTTAAAACTGACTTTAAATTGGATCCAGTTATTCTACACAAAACAACATAAACCTGCTGAAAAATACCAACCATTAAACCTAACCAGGGTGCCCTACATAAAATGTAACAGTAACAGAATACAACATAAACACTGTAATAGGTGCCTGTTTTCCACAATGTTATTTTTAAAGTGTTTATCCTACAGGATGCGATGGCCTAGAAGTATTATCACTGGACTGTTAATGCAGAGACCCAGGTAATTTCCTAGAACATCAAACATAGTTTGAAGCCAAGTTCAAATCCTGCCATGACAGATGGTGGAAGCTGGAATTAAGAGTTTAACAATGACAATGAATCCATTGTTGAATGGTGGAAAAACCCATCTGGTTCACTAATGTCCTTTAGGGGAGAAAACTGCCATCCTTACCTGGTCTGGCCTACATGTGACTCCAGACCCCCAGCAATGTGGTTGACTCTTAACCACACTCTGGGCAATTAGGGATAGTCAATAAGTGCTGGCCTCGCCAGCAATGCCCTCATCCTGCGAGTGAATTAAAAAAAGAAAGCTCAAAACAAGGTGGTGTGAAGAATCTTAATTAAATGAGTGTGATCGAGCTTTCAATATAAATTGAATTTGGAGTTGTGACAGATGAAATGTGTTACTGGTAAACAATACTTCAATCTCCGTAGACTTACCTTGGCTATTGCTGGTGTCTTTAAAACCCACCTGACCCTTAACTGCAAACCTCAACTTATGCAACATTTTGAATAGTTATATTGTCAAAAGAAAAACAACAATCATATCACAAGGAACTGCTGCACAAACAAGTAACTACTTCAGTGTGGTTCACAGGTAGCAATTTTGTATTTCAATCTTTTTCACTGTTACGTAAATAACTTGCAGAGGCTTATGATTTCATCATGGTGGCTGGGCACGATGAAAATTTATAAGTATAATTCACTTAATATCAGTCTCAGCCTGAATGCAATAGGTCACTGCTTATAAATACCAGCTCAAAATTGCAACCTATTAATTACTTGAAGGATTAATTATGATGAATACTAAACAATGTTGATTAAATCCACTTATTACAGTTCAAATAGGCCCGGAATTGAGATTTTCTTTTGATAGGTTAGTGTTGGTCCCCCTGGTTGCTCAGCTGAAAACCAATCACCATCATTGGGAGGATAATTAGACAACTTTCTTTTAGAGCGAACTTCCATCCCTTCACAAAATAGGTACTAGGTCAGCTCCACAATAAACACACTTGTTTTCCCGTTAAATCTTAAGAGGTTTGTTGAATAAATATTTAGAATTGTTGGTATTCTTGTATAACTACATGAAGAGCTGCTTCATAACATATATGCTTTCATATAAAAGGATTCTACCACAATTTTGCCATTAAACCAAATTAAATATGGTCAGACTATCTCTGTGCTCAAGTCACAAATATACCTCCAGACCAATTAGATTTCAGTATTATAATTTTACTTTTTCATGCAATGTGTAACATTGACAAAGTTAGTATTTGGAGCCCATCTCTAATTTCCCTAGAGAAGAGCAATCTTCTCTACGTGAATCCACTGACTTTAAATTGGATCCAGTTATTCTACACAAAACAACATAAACCTGCTGAAAAATACC
>NC_063352.1:36429254-36445277 GCF_021869965.1 Rhincodon typus
GATCCAGTTATTCTACACAAAACAACATAAACCTGCTGAAAAATACCAACCATTAAACCTAACCAGGGTGCCCTACATAAAATGAATGCTGTCATACAACTAGATGATTTTCCTTAATTTGCTTCTTGCGTTTTTTTACCACTGTCCCACAAATTTCTTTCCTTTCCCCATAAGACACTGGTGCTTTGGGCACAAACGACATTCCGATGATTCACCCAAGTCGCTACGCTTATGCGCAAATACAATCTGTTGGCACAACAAATCTTCACAGGGACACTATCTAGCGCCACACTAAGTATTATGTTTACCAACTTGGCTACGGAGGGGAATTTTACATGAATACCGCAAAACATGATGCTAAAAAGATTAATGCTGAATTTCCTACACTGTAAATAAACACTTGGTCTTGAATAACTATCTGACAAGCTATTAAGGCAAGTTTACACATTCCTGGTACCCAATAGATAGAAGGGAAAAAACTGAAGTGAATCCTTTAAAAACTTCACACCTATGTGACGATTACAATTTACTATCAGCTGCTTTCCAGCATAAATGCAGTGAATGTAACAAAAGAAAGTTAAAATTTTCTATGACATACTTTCATATCCAAACACAGGGCTGTCTCTCTACTCAAATTCTCTTGGGGAGTTTTCTTTTGAACGGGACAAATATAAAATTGAAGCATGAATATATGGACGAAATATTTTTAGAACCATGTGGCTAAGGCGAAATGATTGGTATCCAAATGCACTACACAGAAATGTGAACAAAATAAAGTACCATGGTAAATTTATAGCGTTCAACTTCAAAGTTAACAAAAGACTTGACAACTTTCATATCAGCAAATATTTTGAATAATAGAGTAAACAAACTAGATTCAGTCTCCTTTTCCTTTTAATTAAGTTCTGAATTTCAGTTCTGAGGAGTTTCAGTTCTGAGGAAGGGTCACCAGACCAGAAACATTAACCGATTTTTTCTTCACAGGTGCTGCCTGACCTGCTGAGCTTTTCTGTTTTTGTTCCTTTTAATTAAAACAATTTGCTAAGAAATGGAATTTTGCTTTGCTTTCTCTTTGTTTAGTCAGTTCTTTAATTTAGATCCAGGTATAGAGAAGATGGCAAGATTTATGGCTTGGAATGATCCTAAGTCAATTACTCTATTAATTCAATTTTTTTTATATTTGCAAACAAATTTATGTAAAGTAATTGGAGTGAACAAGACCAACAGTAGATGCTATTTTAACTTTCTCATATTATTAAAATCAACATACATTCAAAATCAGCACTTGCTCCATGTTATCTCCCTTTGTGACAAATGGAATACTATCTGATTAAACTATTGTCCAGTTTAGTTCTTCTGACCCACTGTGATCTCCAGCATTTTGTTTACAGTTCAGATTCCAGCATTTGCAGTAATTTGCTCCGAGTTCATTCTTCAAGGCACTTGATTCTTTTAAAAGCAACAGTCGTGACAATAAGAGATAACATAGTGTGGAGGTGGAGGAGCACAGCAGGCCAGGCAGCATCAGAGCAGCAGGAAAGTTGACATTTCGGGTCGGGACCCTTCTTCAGAAATGGGGGAGGGGGAAGGGAGCTCCAAAATAAATAGAGAGAAGAGGGATGGGGCTGGGGAAGTTAGGTGGAATGGTGATAGGTGAGTGCAGTGGTGGGGATTGGTCAGTGAGGTGGGAGGAGCGGATAGATGGGAGAGATGATGGACAGGTCAGGGAGGCAGGGATGTGAGGGAGGGTTGGTCATGGGATGAGGCCGTGGGTGGGAAGATTTTGAAACTGGTAAAGTCCACATTTAGACCATTGGATTGTAGGCTCCCAAGGCGGAATACGAGGTGCTGCTCCTCCAGTTTGTGGGTGGCGTCACAGTGACACTGGAGATGGCCCAGGATGGACATACCGCCCAGGGAGTGGGAGGGGGAGTTGAAATGATTCACAACTGGAAGGTGCTGTTGCTTGTCGCAAACAGAGCGCAGGTGCTCTACAAAGCGGTCTCCGAGCCTCCGCTTGGTCTCACCAATGTAGAGGTGGCCACATCGGGAGTAGCAGATGCAACAGACTACATTGGCGGGTGTGCAGGTGAACATTTGTCTGATGTGGAAGGTTTTTTTGGAGGTGATGGGGGGAGGTGTAGGGGCAGGTGTAGCACTTCCTGCGGTTGCAGGGAAAGGTGCCGGGTGTGGTGGGGCTAGTGGGAAGTGTGGAGTGGATGAGGGAGTCTCAGAGAGAGCAGTCCCTATGGAAGGCAGATAGGGGTGGGAGGGAAATATATCTTTGGTTGTGGGGTCAGATTGCAGGTGGCAAAGAATGATACGTTGAATACGGAGGTTAGTGGGGTGATATGTGAGGACAAGGGGGATTTTGTCGCGGGGAGGGGGTGTGAGGGCTGAGGTGCAGGAAATGCAAGAGATGCAGCCCAGAGCATTTTCGACCACCGCAGTGGGGGGTGTGCGTGTGTGTGTGTGCAGGCGGAGGAATTGGGAGTAGGGGATCGCATTCTTGCAGGAAGGTGGTTGAGAGGTGGAGTGCAGGCAGCTGTTGGAGTCAGTGGGCTTGAAATAGATATCGGTTTTGAGGCGGTCACCAGAGATGAAGAGGGGTCCAGGAAGGAGAGAGAGGTAACAGAGATGGTCCAGGTGAACTTGAGGTTGGGGTGAAAGGTGTTAGTAAAGTTCATCACCAGTTCTTACTATCTCTCGGTCGTGATAATATGGCTTTCTTTACACTTGTAATATTTACAAATACTGCTCAGCCATTTATGTTTTTGAAGTTTTAAAGCAATTCCATTATATTTCACCCTGAAAAAGATTCCAAATAAATTTCTATGCCTGACTCAGAATAGCTAGCCGCAAATACTACACTCCAAAACACAGAATATTCCTTTTGGAACAATTAACAACCAACGTTCCAAATAGTAGGTACTTTTTTATTTGTACTTTACTCAGGCAAAGAAAAACTCTTGCTGGATAACCAGGTTGCATTTAAATACGACGTGGAAGTGTCGCTGTTGCACTGGGGTTTGACAAGGTCAGAAATCAGACGACACCAGGTTATAGTCCAATAGGTTTATTTGAAATCACAAGCTTTTGGAGCTTAGCCCCTTCATCAGGTGAAGTGAGAAAGAAATGCACAAACACAGAATTTATAGGCAGAGAGATCAAAAGATCACATGGCGTGAGTGCAGTGTCAAATAATAAGTCTCTGCAGGTGATCAGAAGTGTCAGACGATGTGAGCAAAGTGTCAACAGCTGAATAACAAGCAAAGAACACATCCGTCGACTGAATAGATTGATCAAGACCTTTGATCCAGACCTTTGATCCAGACCTTCAGAGTATAATACGCATTCTCATCCTGCATACTTCTCACATAGGAGACTTCTACTGCCTTCCGAAGATACAAAAAGCCAACACACCTGGACGTCCCACCATATCAGACAATGGGACCTTGTGAGAACCTCTCTGGCTATATTGAGGGCATCTTGAAACCTATTGTACAAGGAACCCCCAGCTTCTGTCGTGACATTAAAGATTTCTTTCAGAAACTCAGTATCCACAGACCAGCTGAACCAGGAACATTCCTCGTCACAAGTGGACGTTTTGGCACTCTGCTGCAACAACCTCAGTACTCAATACCATCAACTGCCAATTTCCAGATGACATCCTACAACTCACCTGCTTCATCCTTGACCACATCGTTTTCATCTTTAACAACCAGTTCTTTATCCAGATACACGGAACAGCCACGGGGACCAAAGTTGCACCCGAATATGCCATCATTTTCCTGCACAAGTTCAAGCAAGACTTCCTTGCTGCACAGGACCTCCGACCAACGCTATACACCAGAAACATCGACATTTTTTCCTTTGGAATCATGGCGAGGAATCACTGAAACGACTACATAGCGATATCAACAAGTTTCAATCCACCATCTGACTTAACATGGACTTCTCTTCACAATCAATCTCATTCTTGGACACACACATCTCCATCAAGGACAGACACCTCAGTAACTCACTCTATCACAAGCCCACTGATAACATCATGATGCTGCACTTCTCTAGCTTCCACCTTAAACGTATTAAAGAAGCCATCCCCTACAGACAAGCCCTGCGCATACTCAGGATCTGCTCAGATGAGGAGGAATGCGACAGACACCGGAAGATTTTGAAGAATGCCCTCATAAGAATGGGATACAATGCTCAACTCATCGATTGCCAGTTCTGAGATGTCACAACGAAAAACCGCAACGACCCCTTCAGAAGACAGATACAGGATACGACCGGGATTCGCCCTTCATCATTCAATACTTCCCCAGAGTGGAGAGATTACGTCGTGGTCTTCACAGCCTTCAACATGTCATCGATGATGATGAGCATCTCGTGAAGATCATCCCCACACAACTGCCAAACCTTACCCAGCCTTCAGGACATCATCAACCACAACACCACACAACCCTGCCACGGCAACCTCTGCAATGTCAGCTCACTGGTATGGATACTACCATCACATGTGGGAACACCACCCACCACGTACATGGCAAATACTCATGCAACTCAGCCAAGGTTGTCTACCTCACACTGCAGGCAAGGATGCCCCAAGGCATGGTATATTGGTGAAACCATGCAGACGCTACGACAACAGGCGAATGGACACCGTGCAGCAATCACCAGACAGGAATGGTCCCTCCCAGTCAGGGAACACTTCAGCGGTCAAGGACATTCAGCCTCTGATCTTTGGGTAGGCATCCTCCAAGGTGGTGTTCGAGATACACAACAACACAATTGCTGAGCAGAAACCGATAGCCAAGTTCTGTACCCATGAAGACAGCCTCAACCGTGGTCTTGAGTTCATGTTGTGCTACGTGACCCCGTCACACTGTTCTGAACCTGTCAAATCTTCCTTACTCTCTTGTTTTGACGCAATCACTTTGTTAAGTTGTTATGATCTCTCTATTTTAATTAGTTTGTACGGTTTTGATTACTTATTACTTTGGTTAGACCTTCAGCATGCAACTCTTAGACCTATCATGTTATTCCAGTCATTTGATTTGTCTCCAGCACTACTTTATTTTTAATATTTTTTAAATTATCTCTCTACTTCATTTAATCAGACTATAGGCCATCCCTTCACTTGTTATTCAGCTGTTAACACTTTACACGCATGTCTCACACTTCTGATTATCTGCAGAAGCTTATTATTTGACACTCCACTCACACCATGTGTATGATCTTTTGATCTCTCTGCCTATAAACTCTGTGTCTGTGCGCTTTGCTCTCCCTTCACCCGATGAAGGGGCTCAGCTCCAAAAGTTTGTGATTTCAAATAAACCCGTTGGACTATAACCTGGTGTTGTCTGATTTCTGGCATTTAAATACAGCATTGCTCCTGCATGCTCAGATTTTCACAAACTGTGTTAGGAATTATTTAGACTTTAGACAATTATTAGACAGGAAAAAGGCAAATGTTACCAAACGTCTGCAAGACAGGTACTGAAGAACTTTATAAATTTCAACCAGGTTTGCTGTTTCGTTAACAGCCTGCAATGACCAAATCAAAAGATGCAAAACTAACCTTCAATGAATTAAGTTAGTGATATATTCAACATTGCAACATGGCAACACCTCAAAAGTACTTAGGGAAGCCCTGTGGTAATGAAACAGTGCTATTAGATTCAACGGGGAGGCAATGGCCTTGTGGTATTAACACTCAACAAATAACTCAAACTCAGCTAATGCTCTGCGGACCAAGGTTCGAATCCTGCCAAAGCAGATGATGGAATTTGAATTCAATAAAAAAAAGTCTGGAATTAAGTATCTACTGATTATAAAACCATTGCAGATTGTCAGGAAAAACCTGACTGGTTTGTTAATGTCCTTCGGGAAAAGAAATCAGCCATTCTCACCTGGTCTGGACTACATGTGACTCTAGACCCACAGCAACGTGGTTGACTCTCAACTGCCCTCTGAAATAGACTAGCAACTCACTCAGTTAGCATGTCATAGTTACGAAGTCTCAACAAAGAAATGAAACCAGATGGACCACCTAGCATCGATATTGACACCAGAAGCAACAATGGCAAAAACAGTTCTGTCAGCCCTGGCAAAGTCCTCCTTACTAACATCTGAGGGCTAGTACCAAAATTGGGACAGCTGTCTCACCGACCATCCAAGCAACAGCCTGACAGTTTTCCTCACACAATCATATCTTACACTCGTGTCCCAGACACCATCACTTTCCCTAGACATGTCTTGTCCCACCAGCAGGACAGGCTCAGCAGAAGTGGTGGCACACTGGCATAAAGTCAGAAGGGAGCTACCCTGGAAGTTGACTTGGGAGTCCTTAACATTGATTCCAGACCCCATGAAGTCTTATAGCATTAGGTTAAACATAGTCAAGAAAACTTCCTGCTGATTATGGAACACTTAGCAAGGACTGTAAAGTTGAACACTTTTCTCTTTCTCTCTATTCTTCTGCCTTTATATTCTATGTTTTGGCTTATTTTTCTGTGTAGTTAAGATGGTGCTAGAGAGTGATGACACAATACAGCACATTTCACTGTATGGTTGTTACAAAATACACACGACAATAAATAAATCAAATCAAATGAGTTTCAAATCAAATTAAAACTCATTTGTCAATATCAAGTAACCCTAAGTCCGCATCTTGGCTAGATACAGTACCAATTTACAACCAGACTTCAGTGGTACAAGAGGCAGCTCATCATCACCTTCTCAATGACAACTAGGGACAGGCATTGAATGCTGGCCAGCCAGCCATGATCACGTCTCACAAGTGAATTAAAAAAAGTCTTTTAAGCAAGTGTGAACAACAATTAATCTGCACTGGACATCCCATAATAGTTTATTTTAGATACAAATGATTAAGACCTGAATTAAGAAACACCTTGAAATCAAATCCAAAATAAATTCCATAATGTTTAAATATTCAGCTTTTTGATATATTTCCATTTCAAATGATACTGAATCTCAGATGTAAAAATAAAAAATTAATTGGAGTTTAAAAAATTCAGAGGAACTAGTCTTCACTGTACTGTAAGTGAGCTATCAGACACAAAATAAAAGCTCATTCTAATTCGTAGAGGCTTCTCTTAAGTATGTTATCTTTTACAGCAAGAGCACAAGGAACAAAAGCACATTGACTTTAGTTGTTCATGGAACTGCTACTAACCTACAAATACAAAAAAATTACCTACTTTAAAATGAGGACCGTTTTACATCTGCTCGTCATGATGAACAATTTTCTTCTCACTCCAGAACTCCACTTGACCTAAATACAACACTTTGTTTTGACTCTCTGTGTAGCTACATACGAGATCAACATGATACCTCAGCAATTTCAAGAAATGAAAATAAATTTCATAGCAATAGTTTCAGGGTGGGTGTCACCAAAAATCATCACTTCACCCAGCTATTGTAGATATAGTCACCTGTCCAATTGTCCATGTACTCCTAATGTTCAAGTACAAAATTAATATTTGGATGCATCATACTTTATGCATGATAAGCAGCTCTGGCATATGTGTTAGTATTAAAGAGTAGGAAAGAATTCAAATATTACATTTTACTGAATAACCACTCCACCTTGAAAACTAAATCACAAGAAAACCAATAGGAATCTTTACAATCTGATAAATCATAGATCTCTCACTGGAGAGACAACATTCAAAGACTTCAATTATTATATAGCGACAGTTATGGTTAGTTTATGTTGAATCTTCCATTAGAACCACTGAACCTGCTGCCATTTTACTCTTAGCAGACCCAATGGACTATTTATTGGATCCATGAGGGTGGTTAAGAGGGTGGTTCTTGTTAAAAGAATAGATTTAACATATACAGCAGAATCACAAATTTGAAGTTCCTCTCCTGACTGTGAGGAATTAAAAAATACTGATCATGGACAGAATAGCTCAGCGGGTCAGCACACTTCTGTCTCAACTCCATCACAACAATTTATATTTATATTGTGTCTTAATGTAGCAAAATATTCCAAAGAACAGGTCTTAAAGACAGGTCTTAAGGTGAGAAAGAAGTAGAGTGTGTTAGGGAGGGAATTTCAGAGGTTAGCAACTCAGCAGCTGTAGATGCAAGAACTAAAAAACAGGGATGCACATGAGGCTAAAGTGGAGTTTTAAACTTGAAGTACTCACAGGCAGGACATGGCTAGGGATAGGGACAATGCCAATGCCATCAACAAATTTTAAAGTATAGTTAAAAATTTTAAATTGGGACATTGTTTCACGATGCAGAAACTTAAACTGAACATGCTTAGCAAATTCTAACAGTTTTGATTGGGAAAAAGACCAATTCCATTATAAATCAACAATATCACTCAGGTTATAAATATGAGGAAGAGAGAAAAGATTTGATTTCCTGCATATGTGAACACAAAGTAGAGTACTGTAGTTGTAAATTGGTACTGTACCTAGCCAAGACGCGGTCTTGGGGTTACTTGATACTGACAAATGAGTTTCAAAATTTGAAGCTTATCTTTACATAGAAAAACAAAGTACAGTTAAATACAAAAATGCATCAATAAAATGTTTGTAAAGAATCACTAGCTGGTCATTCATTTAAAACGTATTAACATAGATTCAAAGTCATACAGTATAAAAACAGACCCTTCAGTCCAACCAGTCCATGCCGAACATAATCCGAAACGAATCCTGGCCCATGTCCTTCCAAACGTTTCCTATTCATGTACTTATCTAAGTAAGTGTGTCCACATCCACTACTTCCTCAGGAAGTTCATTCCACACATGAACTACCTTCTGCGTAAAAAATTTGCCCTTCTTGTCTTTTTAAACCTCTCTCCTTAAAAAATGCCCTCTAATCTTGAAATCCCCTATCCTAGGGAAAAGACACTACTAGTAACCCTATCTGTACCCCTCATGATTTTATAAACCTCTATAAAGATCACCTCTCAACCTCCTACACTCCTACAAGTCAGTGAAAAAGGTACCAGCCTATCCAGCTTTTCTTTATAACTCAAACCTTCCATGCCTGGCAATACCCTAGTAAATCCTTCCTGAATCTTCTCTAGCTTACTAATATGGTTCGTATAATAGGGCAACAAAACTGGAGAGAGTACTCCAGAAGAGGCCTCACCAATGTCCTGTACAACCTCAACATGACTTCCAACTTCTTTACTCAAAGGACTGAGCAATGAAGGCAAGCATGCTAAACAACTTCTTAATCATAAAAACCAAAAGAACTGCGAATGCTGTAAATCAGGAACAAAAACAAAGTTGCTGGAAAAGCTCAGCAGGTCTGGCAGCATCTGTGAAGGAGAAAACAGAGTTAACATTTCAGGTCCGGTGGCCCTTCCTCAGAAGGGTTCTAAGGGTCACCGGACCCGAAACGTTAATTCTGTTTTCTCCTTCACAGATGCTGCCAGACCTGCTGAACTTTTTAATCATCGTGTCTGTATGTGATGTGAACTTCAAAAGAATTATGTGTCTTTCCTTCAACACTACCCAAAGCCCTACCCTTGTTTGTTGTACCAAAATGCGATACCTCGCATTTATCCAGGTTGAACTCCATCTGCAATTTTTCAAACCATTTGATCAAGATCCCCTTGCAATCTCAGAAAAAACTTCCTTCACTGTCTACTATGCTACCAATTTTGGTGTTGTCCGCAAACTTACTAACCAAGTCTCCTATACTCTCATCCAAATCATTTATACAAATGACAAACAAAAGAGGAGCCAAAACCAATCCACGTGAACACCGCTGGTGACAGGCCTCCAGTCCGAAAAATAATCTTCTACCACCACTATCTCCTGCCATTATGCTAATTATGTATCCAATTGGCAAGCTCACCCTGAATCCCATGTGACCGAATTTTACTAATTAGTTTACCATGCTGAACCTTGTCAAAGAATTTACTGAAGTCCAAGCAAACAATGTCTACTGCTCTGTCCTTATCAATCTTTTTGGTAACTTGCTCAAAAAACTATCTTTTAGAGTCACTTCCAACAATGTACCCACAACGAAAATCAGATGCACAGGTCTATAGTTTCTCCTTACAACCCTTCTTAAACAAAGGCACATTAGCCACTCTCCAGTCATCAGACATCACACCCATAGTTATAGATGATACAAATATTTCTGCAAGGGGCCCTGCAATTCCCTCCCTTACTTCCCACAGCACTTTGGGATACATTAGAACAGGTCCCAGAGACTTATCCATCTTTATATTCGCTAAGACTTCCAGAACTTCCTCTTCTGTAATATGAACTGTTTTTATAACATCAATATTTATTTCTCAGAGTTCTCTAGCCTCCACTTCTTTCTCCACAGTAAAAACTGACTCAAAATATTCATTTAATATCTTTTTCCCATCTCTTGGGGTTCAATACACAGACAAACTCCTTGATCTTCAAGGGGTCCTACCCTCTCTCTAGTGACCCTCTTACTCATAATGTACTTGTAGAATCTCTTTGGATTACCCTTAACCTTATTAGCCAATGATAACTCATATCCCCTCTTTGGTTTCCTGATTTCCCTCTTAAGGTGGCCCAGGCACTCTTTATATTGATTAAGAGATTCATTTGAGCCCAGTTGCCTATATTTAATACAAGATTTTTAAAAACTTCCTGAATGGAACCTCAATATCTTTATTCATCCACTTTTCCTTAGTCTTACCAGCCTTACCCTTCACTCTAACCAGAACATAATGCCTCTGAACTCTTGGCATCACACTCTCGATAGCTTCCCACTTGTCAGACGTCCTTTACTTGCGAACAATCTATTCCAATCAACTTTTGAAAGTTTTGTCTCATACCATTAAAATATGCCTTACTCCAATTAAAATCTTTAACCTTTATGGAGGGCTTAACCTTTTCCATAACAATTTTAAAACTAATACAATTATGATTGCTAGACCCAAAGTGTTCCCCTACTCCACTTCAGTCACCTGCCCTGCCTTATTATAATGAAAGTGATGCATGGTGAACTTTATTCTTCTGGAATTCTCAGTAACTATTTCTCTCTATAAAAAGTTAGTATTTTGACCATTTCAGATATGCTAATCTGCACAATGAACCAAGAGTTTGGTGGAGAAAGTTAATTATACATTGAAAAATCCCAACCAATTCCAAGACAAGTTAACTAACAGATACCCAATCTATGGAAAGGAAAGCCATTATTTGCACTCAGTGAAAACATGTACATGCTTAACTTGTGCTCAGGACAGTTTTCAAAAGAATCATGAGCCTTAACTTAGACTTGGCCCTAAAGTGTACTGTAGCGTTGTTATAAGATTAAGCCACAAGCTGCAGTAACACAAGTGCAAATTGAGAATAGGCAATGTCAAGACTTAAATCAGAATACACTTCAAAAAAAATGACAATCACAATAATGGTGAGTGGAGGCAACTACACTGGAGTTATTAGAAAGTGTTAAATCCTATTACGAAGGATTCCACAAGCGTGAAATTGAAAAGATTAGTTTGCACATCACCTCAAACATTCTATGGAGGCTAGGCAGCATCAGAGGAGCAGGAAATCTGACATTTTGGGTCGGGACCCTTCTTCAGAAAACAATTTTTTTCTGAAGAAGGGTCCCGACCCAAAATGTCAGCTTTCCTGCTCCTCTGATGCTGCCTGGCCTGTTCTGTTCTGTTCCTCCAGCTCCATACTGTGTTATCTCAGACTCCAGCATCGGCAGTTCTTACTATCTCTACACAAACATTCTGATTTGTTCATATTTCAAAACAAAAATGACAGAAGTTGACATACAATAGTGTTCACAGTAATTAACTAAAGGATGTAGGGTTGAAGCATGGAAATCAAAGTCAAAACTTTCCTGCATCGTTAATCAACAGATTATAGCCCCAAACTAAAGATCTTTGCAACTTATGCTGAAATATCATCGCATCAGGTCAAACAAGGGCAGGTAATTAGTGCTTATTGCCCCCCCACCTTAGGTCTAGCACTACTTGTTACAGGTTACTTCATCCACATAGCTCACGGAATCCTCTTGTAATAGAATTTAACATGTTTTTTTAAAAAATAACTCCAGAGTTGCTGCCTCCACTCACCATTATTGCTGTTGTTTTTTTTTGGTGAAGTGCATTCTGATTTATGTCTTGACTTGCCTATTCTCATAAAGTGGCAAGAGCATGGCACGTACCCTGTGTGGGGGAACTTCAATGGCCATCAACAAGGGTGGCTCAGTAGCACCACTACTCTTTGAATAGGATTCATCCTAAAGACGTAGCTGCTAGACGTAGCAGAGGCACCTGTCAATGAAACTATTAGTGGGAGTGACCACAATGCAATCCTTGCGGAAACAAAGCCCAAACATCACAGATGCCAGCTTTCAATCAATTTGATTCATGCCATCTGATATGAATAAACAATTGAAGGCACTGGATATCAAAAAGGCTATGAACCCTGACAAAATTGTGATAATAATACTGAAGACCTATGCTGCACTTGCCACATTCCTGGCCAACTTGTTCCCTATAGCTACAACACTGGCATTTACCCAGCAATGCATTAAGTTGCCTTGATACTCAAGACAGTCTAGGACAAAGCAGTTTGTTTAATTGGTACCCCATCCAACTCTTCAATATTTGTCACTTTGCTACTGACACACAGGAATGTGCAACATTTTCAAGATGCAGTACAACTAGTCACCAAAGCTTCTCAGACAGCACCTTTCAATTCCACCTTCCTGCCATATAGAAGGACAAGGGCAGCAGATATACAAAATACGCACCACTTGCAGGTTCATCTAAAGCCACACAATCGTGACTTGGAAATACTGACAATCCTTCAGTATCACTGACTCAAAATTCTGAAACCCACTTCCTAACACTATTATAGTATACCGACATCACTTGCTTACAGCAGTTCAAGGCAGCTTACCACTATCTTCTCAACGGCAAGTTGGGATGGAATATAAATGCTGGTTTAGCCAGTGACGCCCATATCCCACAAACGAATGAAAACAAAATCACAAACTTTTGTGATGCTTATTCCAGTGCGACCATAATACATTGAAGATGAAGATTAAGTAGCAGTTTTAATTGTTGATTTAACAATTCATACCTTTTGTCTTCTGTTTTACTCAAGGAAAGAAGAGTTTCTCTTTTCTTTGTGTCTTGCCTGCATCCATTCCAGCATGAGCAAAAAAAAAATGTGGAGTTCATGCCACAGAATGATCACTATATTACTGAATGGCACAATAGGCTTGAGGGACCAGCTGACTTACTCCTGCTCCTAACTGGTAGGCCATAGTTGTATATCATTTTTAGGTCGATCACAATTTAAATAACGCTTCAGTAACTTTTGTTTTACAGCTGGAATCATTAAGAAATATCTCAAACCAATCTAGAATATTGTTGCTGTTCACCCACTAAACTCAACATGTCTCAGACAGGCAAGACCATCTTAACTTTTGTCAACGTACCTTTGGATTATTCACAGCAGCACTGTTAATGCCATCTAACTTTTATTAAAAATGTGTGGTTGTCTATGCAGTATACACACACACACACACATATACATATATATATTTTATATATAATCTACATGATAGATAGATCAATAGAATGGAAGTATTACTGCCAAGAAAGGTCCTTGTTGTGAGTACACACTTCTAATTAGTATTCCTAAATATGTACTTAACAGAAATCAATCCTAAAAATTATTCTAGAATGAATATCAAATCAGAAAAGGTACTGCTTAATGATTTAAAATTGTAAGTTCAAGTTTACCTAAACCCAAGGTAACTGAAAATATTTACTAATTAGACTTAAATTTAAATCTTTGAAGGATATAAAATTGATCAAGGCAAATATTAGGTAAATTGTCAAGATCTACTAAATTTAATCCTCACCACTTTGTAAAAAACTGTTTGCAAAGCCCTCAAGAGATGTACTGAAACCTTCAAATACACCAAAACCACTTGTCAGTAGCTGGTGTAAATTTCGAGCTGGGTGCCATCCATACATTTGCTTTCTCTGTGCTTGATGATTTCAACAGGCTCTTGGCTGGCCTCCCAACTTCCAGACTCCACAAATTTAAGTAATCTGCTCCAGCCTCAGAACACTGGAGGTGTCTGCTCTCATCTAATTCTAGCCTTTAGGACATCCCTGATTTTAATCACTCCATTACTGGCAGCTGCACCTTTATCTACCAATATCCTACTATGGAAATCCTCCTGCTCACCCCAAAATACCTTTCTACTTGCCTTTCCCCACGGAGATGCTCCTTAAATTTTTTTGCTGACAAAACGTTTGCACGTCTTCCAATGCAGACTGGATATTAAGGTTTGTTTGATAACTCCTCCATGAAATGCCTTAGGATATTAGAATATGCTAAAGGTGCTATATAATGCTGCTTTTGAGATTGCTGTAATAATATTACAACACAAAACAGCAAAAAACTCGAGCTTCTATATAAAATTGATCTTGACTTTCACACCAGCATGACAACGCTCTCAAAACATGCTTATAAAAATTAAAAGTCCAAATGTAATTTTACACTACATTTGGCAAGCCCATGGAGAACAGATTTTACTTTTGAGTGGTAGCTATGGGATTATTCTCCTTTCCATTTAGGCCAGCAGTTATTGGCCATTGTAGCTGTCCTTGAGAGAGTGGTGATTAGCTATCTTCTTGAACTGCTGCAGTGCACTTGGTGCAAGTACACACAAAGCTATTATGAGGGAGTACCAGGATTTTGACCCAGCAACACTTCAGGAACAGCAATATATTTCCAAGTCAGGAAGGTGAGTGGTTTGGAGGAGAACCTGAAGGTCAAAGCATTTCCATGTATATGCTGCCATCATCATTCTAGACGGTAATCGCATGGATTTGGAAGGTGCTAAGGAGCCCCAGTGAAATTCTGCAGTGCATCTAATAAATGGTAGACACTCTTGCTACTGAGCATGGGTGGTGGAATCAAGCAGGTCACTCTGTTCTGGATGGTGTCAAGCTTCTTGAGTGTTTTTGGAGCTGCATTCATCCAGGCGAGTAGAGAATATTCGATAGTACTCCTGACTTGAGCACTGTAGATGCTGGACAGATTTGGGGAGCTAGGAGTTGAATTACATGCCACAGGATTCCAAGCCTGCTCTTGTAGCTTACTGATTAACTAGCTTCATTCACTTTCAATAGCATCACAAAGCATAATATTACAAATGCACTATTTTAAAAAAGGGACCAAGCAAGAACACAAACTAATTAGCAATTTAAAGAATTCTAAAAGATAAGTAAGAATTTCCAAGATGTCAGGTTCCAAAGCCAAAATAGACAATATTTTTGTTTATCCTGCCATCTTCTTCATAATTAACACCATCGTAGGAAATGCTGCCAAAATATCAGAATATCAGCACAATCTCATTCAATTCTACAAGAACTTGTATTTATAAGACATTAATGTTGAACTAAAATTGATAAAAACCTTAAATAGGTTTGCTTGGACATGAAACAGTCATAGCTTTTAAACTACTCATCTTAAAATTCTATTTTATTGGTACCATTTTCCCACCTTCATGTGACTTCTGCTGCTTGCTAGATGGTTCAAACTATCCTCTTATAATTCAGTAGATTGTAATTATGCTCATCAATTCAAAATAATACTGTATTTGAATGTAAACACTATTTTCAAACAGACTACAATGGACTTCAAGCATTAACGATTTAGTAAAATTTATTACAGTGCAGTGTTTCAGGCTTCCATGCAATGATGGTAATAACCATTGATTTTATCTTAATTTACTGTACATACTATGATTCCACTCTAACATCTGTTGCAAATTCAATTCCATCTCTGGGGACTACAATAACGTTTACACCAAATTGCTGCACAACACGAAGTGCTACAAGTTGACATCACGTAGATATTTCTGATACTAATATTTCTGGAATAATTTGCATTCCTGAAACAATCAGCAGAACTACCTTAAAATAGAGATATCAAGGTGTAGAGCTGGATGAACACAGCAGGCCAAGCAGCATCAGAGGAGCAGGAAAGCTGA
>NC_063352.1:36450277-36474287 GCF_021869965.1 Rhincodon typus
CCTCTGATGCTGCTTGGCCTGCTGTGTTCATCCAGCTCTACACCTTGATATCTCAGATTCTCCAGCATCGGCAGTTCCTACTATCCCTCTATCTTAAAATAGAGCTCATTACCATTGTGCACTTCTGCACTGCAGCTTCATTTCCCTTGGATAAGCTCATATACCCTCACTGTTTCTGTTGGCATCCTTCAAACGCCCACTGAGATGCCTTTTGCTTCTTCCTCATCACCAGCAAACCATCTTCCCTTTCCTCGTTCTGGTCAGATTCCCAGATGAGTGAGCTCATTGGGGCCCAATCGTGCCAACCTTCATTTCCCCTCTCTCTTTCTGTACCTACCATGAGCCCTTGGGACTGTGGCAGCAAACCACTGCCCCACTCTACTGTTCCCTCCAGAACCTCCACTTACCTCGTGGACAAGTTGCTGCCTATTCACAGCCTTAATATGAATGAATGCATTACATCCTATTTTTGACTGAACTGTAAGGAGGATGCAGGGGTGCTTCAGTGTGATTTAGACAATTGAGTGCGTGGACAAATACATGACAGATGAAGTATAATATGGATAAATGTGAGGTTGTCTAATTTAATAGAAAAACAGGAAGGCAGTTATCTGATTGGAAAATGGAGGTGGTGCAACAAGACTTGGGTGCCCTCATACACCAGTCACTGAAAGTATGCATGCAGGTGCAACAGGAAGCAAAGGCGGCAAATATTAGCCTGAGAGAGGATTCAAGTTCAGGAGCAGGGATGTCTTGCTGCAACTGTACAGGGCCTTGCTGAGAAAGGTAGAATTCTGTGCAGTTTTTGTCTGATCTGAGGAAGGATATTCTTGCCACAGAGGGTGTGCAACAAAAGTTTACCAGACTGATTCCTGAGATGACAGGACTAATATATAAAGACAGACTGCACCAGTTAGGACTATATTCACGGGAATTTAAAAGAACTGGGGGGGAGGTTGGGGGAATCCCAAACATCTATAAAATTCTCAATAGATCAGGTAAACACAAGGAAGATGTTCCTCATTAACGGGGAGTCCAGAGACAGGGGTCACAACCTAAGGATACGGGGCAGGCCATTTACATCTCAGATGAAAAGAAATTCTTTCACCAAGAGAATGGTGAGCCTGTGGAATTCTCTGTCACAGAAAGTAGCTGATGTCGGAACATTGAATGTTTTCAAGGAGATAGATATAGTTCTTAGGGCTAAAGGGATCAAAGGGTACATGGCAAAAGCAGGGAAGGGATACTAAGCTGGGTGATCAGCCACAATTATGAATGGCAGATCAGACTCGAAGAGCCGAATGGCCTACTCCTGTTCCTGTCTTTTCTATGTTTCTACATTAGCACACTGGTGATGATAGCTTAGTGAAGGCACAATTCCTGGCCTTATCTTCCACAATCTGTTACAATCAAGGTCCCACTGCAATGGCGAGGGACTTCCAAACTTTCAACTTTGAACTACTGTACTCACATCACTCCACTCATCTCACATCTTAAATCCTCGTTGTCTATTGCTTCATTTCAAGTTTCTCATTGGAGGTACAATCAGATGGCCTTTCCTCAGCACTGATACCAAACTATTTGCAAAACCACTGTTTGAGCCTTTGCTGAGTTTTAAACATTGCATCCACTCACTACAAAGCCCTATTTCCACCTCTAACATTGTCTGCTTTTACTCCTCAGCCTAGCTGCTGCTGGAATGCTTACCCTTGCTTTTGTTACCTCCAGATTCAATTATTTTAATGCTCCACTGGTCACCCATCCTCAACAAAAATTAGCTCAAACAAAACTGCTGTGCGTATCTTAACTTGCTAAGTTTGATGACTAAATTGAACAAATTATGTATGCTGTGCATGATTGTGCAAACCAAAATCTGCCACTAATAAATGGATGTGTGTAAATAAAACTGAAGTCATACGGCTATTTCCAATGGAAGAAGGCAGAAGTCCTACTTTGTCAAAACTTGTTTCAACTCCCCTTTGAAAGGGTGTTTACATTATGCATGAATTATTTCAACAAAAAATTTGATGAAGGCCATTTCTGATAATATCAATATTTCCCTGCCGCCAACACAAATGACTGCATGGGATAGCATGTTTGTTCACTTACGGATACAGATATCAAGTTGTTTGATTCACTCGCATGGTTTGATAACATGATCTTGAGTGTGAATTGGCATTGACAAGCCACAATGCACCTCTGAACACAACCTTACACACACAACACAACAGCAACTGCTTAATTTCAGCATTCAATGTTCTGCCTGTTGCAGTTATTTGGAAGCATGTGCAGGCAGATTGTTGTTTTCTTTAACCATTTAACTTGCACAGAAATAAACCCAACACTTTCCTGACCAAATTTAGAAGGGTTATGAAAAATTCAATGTATGAAGAAAAATGGATGTGAAAATTCTCACTGTATGAGTCAATGAGCAGACTGCTGGATATGACTACAATCAGAGGCTGATTTTCAAGTATCCGTGGCAGCTCTGGTCCTAACTCACCTTAAAACATGGCATATTATTACAACAAGCACTTCTCACACCAGCTCTTACCCTTAACACGCCAAAACAAACTGATTTCTCAACAGTGTTAAATAGACGATTTGTATTTGAAAGCAACATGCAATTATCACTATGAGAAAGCGACCCACAATACCACATTCTGAAATCCACATGAAATGAAGAATAGAATGAAGTTGCTCAACAATGAAAATAGAAATTGCTGGAAAAGCTTAGCAGTTCTAAGGAAGTGTCACTGGACCAAAATGTTAACTCTGATTTCTCTCCACAGATGCTGCCAGATCTGCTGAGCTTTCCCAGCAATTCGTTTTAGTTTCTAATTTCCAGCATCTGCAATTCTTACCATTTTTATTAAATTGCCCAAGTCAGGCAAACGTCAAATGGATGATGTTGGAAGGTCAAAGGAAATATTCTACTTTAAGGTACAATATTAACTTCTGGACTAAATTATAATTTGGAAAAAAGATACAAATACCAAGTCCTTAGTCAACAATCTATCCCTAAAAATAATTAAATTAATTTTGTGACCATCTCACTTGCACTTTGCATATCCATTCAAGAACTGGGTGTTCTAAACATCACAAAAACACATCATCTTTATAACAGTTACAAAAGATTTTTACAAAGTTTTTTTTTTAAACAGTTAATACTGGAAACAGTTTTCCTCCATGGCCTCTTTCAGAATTCTAACTGGTTTGATCTAACTAGGCACTTTGGGTCAACTGTTTCAATGTTCTTAGCCCCAGGATCTCTGACTGAGCAGTAACAGCAGAAAGCAAGCTTTGCACTCCACTTCTCCACAACCTTCATTCTCTGACAATTTTGAATAAAAAGTAAAAGTATTGGAAATACTCAATAGGTCAGGCAGAATCTGTGGAGAGAAACAGAACAAACATTTCCTGAAACATTATAACATTCACTGATGCTGCCTGACAAACTGACTACTTCTGATTTATTTTCTTTTTATTTCAGATTTCCAACATCTTCAGTATTTCTTTTCGTCTAATATTTTGGGCTTCCTCAACCTTTTCCATCACAACTCCAACGAAAAATTGCTACCTCCCATGTTCAGGCCACAGTAACCTATGCATATTCCCAATTACTCAACATTTAATGTTGTCAGATTTCACAAGTTCAGGTACCAACCAGCTCTGTGAAGCAAGGACATCCCAACTATATGTTGTAAACATAGTCATTCATTCATTGGCAGTAGAAGAAACTAACTTTTCACAATTTACCATTCTTCAGTTCAGCATACTTTAATCAAGCCAGGGAAAGGACAGAATGAAACCCAACATCAGTATAATAAGTCAGCTTCATCCACGGTAGGAGACTGAAACTATGAGTCCCATTTGTGCAAGTATTTCAGTGCAGTGACAGAATGTTCGAAGATGTCTAACTTTTGGTTGAGATTAGAAGTCCTGCAGTGTGGAGATGGGCCATTTGGCCCAACAAGTCCACACCACCCCTCTGAACAGCATCACACCCAGAGCCATTCCCCTATCCCTGCATTTCCCATGTCTAATCCAAATATCCCTGGGCACTATGGGCAATTTAGCATAGCCAATCCACCAATGCACATCTTTGGACTGTGGGAGGAAACCCGGAGCACCCAGAGGAAACCCATGCAGACACGGGGACAACGTGCAAACTCCACACAGACAGTTACCGGAGGCTGGAATCGAACCCGGGTCCCTGGTGCTGTGAGGCAGCAGTGCTAACCACTGAGCCACTGTGCTGCCCCACAGAGATGTTAAACTAAAGTCAAACAAACTTTATCTGGCAACCTAGTTGGACAAAGATGTCAGTGATGTACTCAAGGGTTTCCTAAGCCAAAATCACCCTTTAAATAAAGTCAACGAAAGCATAATTCACTGCATTTGCTTTGGTAGACCTTGCAGTGGGCAGATTAGTTGCCAATAAAACTGCACCTGCACTTCAAAAGCAATTCGTTGGCTGTGAACTGCTTTGAGATACCCTGGAGACATGACTGATTAAACATAAAAGTACTCTATCTTCACTTCGTTATGATCAACTCCATCTCCTTTGCTCGATTTCATGCTTCTACAACTCTGCCCTGTTCTAGCCAAACTATACTGTACTGCCTTAACTTGCCGCAGGCTCAAATCTTTCCTGGTGGACTCATCTGTCTGTTATACACTCCATTTCTGTCTGCCCGTCATCTGATGCAGCAACTGGCTAAACAGCTCTTCCTTTTCACAGTCTCCAACATATTTTCAAAACTGTTCACAGTATTCTAGGTATGGTCTAACTGGTCCCTTGTATAGTTTTAGCTAGATTTCCCTACTTTTATGCATGAGGATCTCATTTAGTTTGGGAACATGGTCAGCCTGGATTGGCTGGACCATGCCCTATGACTCTACACTGTCTGCAATTTCACCTTTGGTTTAAAATTAGACACAAATTGAACAAGTTAGTAAAAGACCACCCACCAGAAGTATGCAAGCACAATGAAATGCACTGAAGACAGGAGTTGGAGAAATTTGACTTACAGAAAAGGAAATGGGCACAGAGAATGTGTGTATGCAAACTACTAAGAACAAGATACATTCAGGTGAGTACGAGGCCAGGCACTCTGGACTAAAACACCTTAAGAATCCCAAAGTTTATTAATAATGGCCAGTGATGCACACAGCATACCCATGTCCCAAAAGAGCACAAAAATTATTCTTGGATCATGTACTCAACACATTGATTAGTCTCTTGTCTTGCCAGAACAGGTGGGAACACAGTAAGATTTAGGCAAGAGGGTAAATGATCTGCAGAAGAAGCAGAGAAGAACATACTTCACCCAAATACTAATGGCTTTAGTTTTGAAATCATAATCATTGCTGGAAAATGATAGTTGTATCATTAGATAATATAGAATCATTCAAGTACAAGAATCAATGGTGAGAACACAATCAATAATAAATGTTAAAAAAATGACTTACCTTTGCCATTGCTCCAGCTTGTTGCGTGTTTAAACCCGTGTGCGCACCCATCTGTGCTGATCCCTGGGCTAAAGTCTCTGCCAACACACTACCAGAGTTGCCCAGGCCAGAGTTTGAATACTGCATGCTCCCTCGTCCCCTGCCAGTAGCTCCCAATGAGCCATTCAGCACCTGGCCCTGTCCTTGTTGCGACTGCTGCATTAGACCTTGGCTGTTGCTGCTGTTCAGTAGAGCTTGATGTGTGTGACTGAGATTGGTATTTATGCCAATTCCGCCTGGCCCAGTCTGAGCAGCTGGGCTGCTATTAGCAGACACCATACCTGGTGCTGCAGCATTGAGAAGTTTTGATTCTCCATGTTTTTGTGCTTGTGTGTTCAGTGCTTGAGAGCCAGGGGTTGAAGAACTTGAACCGCTGGCAGCCATCCCCAGACCGGAAGATGAAGTCAGCCCTTGACTGTGAGGGCTTTTGCCCAGATTGGAGCTGTTCTGCTGGCCCTGACCAGGACTCTCCAAAGATCTTGCTGGATTGTTGCTGGAGTTTACACTGCCCAGTCCTCCAGTGAGATTGGAACCACTGCCAGCCCGCAAGAGCTCCGAGAGCTGCTTGTGTTTAGAAGCGGCATCCTGACCAATGGTGCTGTTTAACTGGCTGAGTTCACCACCATTGGGCAGTCCTAAAGGGTCAGACGATCTGATCAATTCATCAGGCAAGTCATTTTCTAAATCAAATGGTGATCCAAAATCTGTAAAACAGAAGTTATTCGCTTTTAGCATTTGATTAGTAAAAGTGCACTATTTACATATTATAAGCATTTTGTATTAAAGATAAAATCTACCCAAAAATAAACACAACACGGAGGCATGATTTAATACAATACATAAATATATATTCTTAAAATCCTATTTAATGAGAAATACTTTGCTAAGTTTTTAACAGTTAACCAACTCTAAACTTAATCTTTATTAACGAACTTCCAAATATATTAAGATTTGTGTAGCAATTAGCAATGTCTATTAGTCTCTACTTTTAAAAGGAGTTCGGAAAATAGCCACTTTTAAAAAAATTTGATTTTGTTTGTCATACAATTGCAGAAGTTCGATATCATTTATGCCAACAATTGCATTTTAAATATTGGCTTCATATTGAATAACAAGCCAAAACCTTTTGTAGACAGTATACTAAATTTGACCAGTGCCTGACACTATTTTAGGAAGAATAATCTGTTCAGCAAATCACCAGTGCAACTTATTAAAACCTCATACACATATGTGTATCCTTATTTGTTATAATGGTAAGCATTTCTGAAATGTGTAAAGTGTTTCAAACATGTTTCCAATAAAAACATTTACAATGACTTGTAACAGTCTTAGAAGCCAAAACACAAGTCTGACATTGCACATTGTGAAAAGAGACTTTATACAACAACAGTGGGGGTACCTCCAAAGGTAAAAAGGTCAGGAAATAATATGATTACTTAAATCTTGGTCTCACACTGGATTCATAAACCTTAGTGATGATACTCTACAACCTGCATAACTGTCTGTGAACATACAAATGACCTATGTTTCTTCAATATGATGCTGCATAATTTAAAACATCATATGCTGCAGTTCAAGCTTCAGAGACAGAATGCGCCAAAGTATCCACCACCCACAGTGATTGCACATGTCCACAAGTGTAGCATCCAACAATTAATTGTCAAAAGATGAAAGTAGAGCTTAAAATATTCATTTGTTCACATATTTTAATGGTGTAATGGGGTAATGGGGTAAATAGTCTACCAAAGTAAACGCTTCATTTTGTTTTTATTTGTTCACTGCAAACATCAAACACCACTACTGCAGAATTAATAGTACAATATACTAGTTTAAAAATCTCACCCATAAACTCAACCGTCTATAGTTATTATTGCCTTCCAATATAGTCTAATGTCAATTGGGATACTCATTAAAATCTCGCACAACGAAAAATACGTAAATTGCACAGGCAATTGCATTTTGGTTGCATCTCTCCCGTTAAATGTTGGCATACCTGACGGTAAGCTGCAAATATTACTTAAAAAATTTTGACGATAGCATCGATCACTCGGCTCACCGGAATCCACAGGACAGTAACAGGGAGGTGTCATTAGACAGTATAGAATTCAATTTAAATCCCTGGGCTTCCGCCAACCACAGTGGCCTTAATGCAGTCCGCCGCTACAAGTTTCTATTTACAAAATAATGACCAAAATACGGACGTCTACTACTTCCGACACATGCACGGTTTACACACAGTATCAGATGCATATTTTCCAAGAAATGCTGCAATCTTACATGTTATACATTTTTACGTAAAGTTAACAAATTACGATTTCACCTGTCACAAGTCAGTTGAAAGACTAAAAAATATTTAACCAACAGACGTTTGATAAATATTATTCTACTTTATCACGTATTCCATTAGTTTCAACGAAATGCTTTCCACCAGCGAAATTCACCAATAGTCTAATTTCTCATATATTATAATACTTGAAACAAATGTGCGAGACAAACTTTATTTCATCACACCGAAACCAAGGTCTAATTTTATTGGTATTTGCTTGCGTGAAAATTATTGTGCAAATCTATCAACTATCGAACATAAAAAGTGCGAAATAAGTTTCGTAACCAATGCTGAAGAATCAATGACTTTACACTAATCAATATCCTCTCAAATATAATTCCTTCTTATTTGTCTATAAATATACAATATCTAAGAACATCTAATGATCTTCAACACGTTACTGAGCCATTCTCCCTCAAACCGTCCCAATTATACGATCGCAAAGACTGCTAGTTTTACTTTTGCGGGGTCGGGAGATGGAGAGAAGGAAGGAACAAAACCTATCAATAGCCTTCCCCACAAAAAAAACACGGTTTTAAGTTTCTGCCAAAATCCTTAATTTCAAAACATACGCATTCCATTCCTATTTACCATCCACAAAGAGGGGTGTTGGGAAGCTATGCAACTACCTATACTCCGCGGTTGTCTTAGGCGATGTCCCTTCCTTACCTGTACTGTCACTGGCGGAGAGCGCCGGCGAGTTGAGTTTGGGCCGTTTGGCTGACGGCGGTCCATCCAGTAGGTTCTCGGCCATTTTATTATATATATATTTTATATATGTGTATGTGTGTAAATCGATCCCCCCTCCCTTTTCAAGCTAGTTTCATATAATGAACATGAAAGGTGAGGGGGGTGGGGGGCGGGATAAAGACGGACACAGCAGCGACTCTGGCAGGCCCTGGGGCCTTTGACTAGCACCGAGAGCCCGCTCCTCCTCAGCCACAGCGCCATTCCCCTAACGCGACACCCTGTTCCGCCATTCCACTCCCCCCCTCGCACAGGGAACAAAAAAGCTGTCCAACCCCTATCTTCACTTTAATATGCAGTTAGAAAAAACATAAATTCGATGCAATCAGTCAGGCCGCATTTTCGGTATAGGGCCAGGACCAGGCCGGGGACTGACGCCAGACCGCTGCCGGCTGAGCCGATGAAAACAATACTTCACCCAAAGACTTGGTATGGCAGAGCGAAGGGGATACGGATTTTTAAACACCACCTCCCCCCTCCCCTTCAGCCGGTCCCCTTTCTCTTATCGCTTTTCCACCGTTTGAAGGCGCCCCGACTCGCAATAATTTGACGGCTATGTGGATTTCGCAACCGAATGTGGGTTTTGAGGAATACTCAAGGCAGCGAGCACAGCTCCCGACGCCGTTCAATTCCTCCGAAATTTCGGATGAAATTTTCCACCAAAATGGCGGCTGTTGATCTTAAAGTTTTTTTTCCTCCTGACGTTCCGTCCACCGATGGAGGGGGAGGGGGACGGGAGGAAGGGTGATGGAGGCGGAGCCAAGTATACGAAAACTGCCGAAATCACCTTAGTAGCTGGTCGGAAACACCCGAACTATGCTTCGGGAGGAGGAAGATGACTCCACGTGATCCATCCGCCGCCTGCCGATTGGCCGTCTCCGTAAGAAATGAGGGTGCAAGCGGCCGAATGTACATTACGTCATCAGAGCTCCTGATGCATTGTGGGGTTACTATCAAATTGACATGCGCACGGGGCTCACAGCTGTGAATGAGTTGTAATATTTACGTGTTAATAGTTATGTATTATTAAACGTGTAATACTATTTCACGATATTTACGGAACCACATTACATTAACACGTTTAAAGCCATTCGAAATACTAATATCGCTTCCTGCTGGCAGTTGTAAAATGTGATATCCGCTTAGAACTTCTCAAAATATCTATTTACAAAAATAGTTTCCTAAATTAAGTGGGCGGGAAAATACAAATAATCAAAGTCGCGCCTCAGTTTTCAAATGATATCCTTTCGGTAGCCCAGCGTTAATGAAGCTTGAACATGGCTCGCGAGGGAGATTCTGATTCACAAACTGAGATTACATAAAGGGCTTAGACATCTTCTGACTGCTCTGGATTGAAACATGCATCATTCATCTCCGAACGAAGCAAGGAGTTAGGCTCCCTCGAATCTTGGATGGTCTGGAGTCGAAGATGAAACATTGTTTGTATTTTTTTCTTAGACATTGATTATTATTTTGATGGAATACTTATTTTAAAACTTTGATTTTTATGGAATCTTCAACATTGAAAAATGTCTCAATGCCCTTCACAGAAGCATTATCAAACATAACACTGACGCAAGACAATATTAGACAGACGACCAAAAGCGTGGTCAAATAAGCAAATTTTAAGAAGTATTTTAAAGGAGGTAAGAGGTGGCGACGTAAGTAAGTGTGGCAAATAAATTTCACACGTTAGTTCTTTAGCAGCTTAGGGCAACTGCCACAACAGTAAAATCATTAAAGTCGGAATGCGTAAGTGGCTATAACTGAAGGGGCATCTCTTGGATTTAAACTTTCACGAGGATCCCGTATTTCTCACAAACTAACTGAAAACAAAAGTGCTGGAGATCACAACGGGTCAGACAGCATCCATGGTGAGAAAGCAAACTAACGTTTCCAGACTGGATAACTCTGATGCAGCAAGGATCAGTTTTAAATAAGTTACAGTAACACACCTGGAAAAAGCAAGCACAATCCAGTGCAAACATCTGACATCTTTCCATCCAAGAAAGATGGTACACAGGCAACACACACAATTCAGATTTTGTTTTTATCTGATTTCCAGTCATGGAATTGTACAGCATGGAAACAGACCCTTCAGTCCAAATCGACCATTCCAACCACATATCCTAAACTAATCTAGACCAATTTACCAGCATTTGGCCCATATCCCTCTAAGCCCTTCCTATTCGTATACCCATCCAGATGCTTTTCAAATGTTGCAATTCTACCAGCCTCCCCACTTCCTCTGGCAGCTCATTCCATACAGGCATCACCCTTTGCATGAAAAAGTTGCCCCGTAGGTCCCTCTTAAATCTTTCCCCTCTCACCTTAAACTTGTGCCCTCTAGTTCTGGACTCCCCCCCCCCCCCCCCGGGAAAAGACCTTGGCTTTCACCTTATCCAAGCCCCTCATGATTTTATAAACCTGTAAGGTCATCCCTTGGCTCTGACGGTCCAAGGAAAATACACCAAACCTATTCAGCTCCCCCTCTTCACCCCCACCTCAATAGCTCAAACCCCCCAATCCTGGCAATATCTTTTCTGAATTCTTTCAAGTTTAACAACCTCTTTCCTATAGCAGGAAGACCAGAATTGAATCCAATACTCAATGGACTGACCAATAAAGGCAAGTACACCAAATGCTTTTTCACTACCCTGTCCACTTGCGCCTCTACTTTCAAAGAGATACGAACCTGCACCCCAAGACCTCTTTATTCAGCAACACTCCCAGGACCTAAGTCCTGCCTTACCAAATCTGTAGTATTTTGCTTTATCGAATTCAGATAGAGTGTATTGGCTAAGGAGGCAGATACAAGCACATCACACAAGGCTGTTGCAGTTTTAGTTGTAGCATTCATCATTGACTTGTGTTGCCCTATAGTCATTGTAAGTTTGCAAGCCAACCAATCGGAAGTGTTGCAAATTTCCTCTAGTGTAAGCTAGTGATTCCCACATTTGATAATCTATGGCCTTCTTGGCTTCTTTGCAAGCCTCCTTAAGAGAGAGATTTGAGCATCCTGTAAGGCATTTGGTTCAGATTATCACAGCAAACGAAAAATATTTGGGTACGTAGCCATCTTCCACCTTACGGTAACATTCAAAGCAAATGAAGGCACCTCCATTTGATCAGTGCTAATAAATGATTTTTGGACCTTGTTCATTAGCCTAACCTGACCCACATCCACAATAGGTCCTATGTCTGACTTCTCAGAGGATAATATGTCTGATCCTAATGTGTAATCTGAACATTTTGTATGCCAGATCCCTCATCAGTGAGCGAACCTAAAATTCCCATCAGAGGAGTCACTAGACACCCTTCCTCTGATATGACTGATATTATAGAAGGTAGGCAGAGAATCAGCCCAAAGACAAATTGTGGGAGCAGTTAAAATAATGGGGTCACTTACTCCCTTGAATCTCTCACCCATCTATGCCAAGATATTAAAGTATTCAAGCAGGGTAAATAGTAAATAGAGCCCTATTTTAAATATGCAGTATTTAACCTCAATTTATTTTAGGTTTCCTATGGTCTTGAATTGATTTCAAGGTCTCAAACGAAGTCTTGACGCTGCAGCATTTTTACCTCAGGCTGAAGGTTACAGGTTCAAATCTCACTCCAGATAACCTAAGTTGACATAAGAACAGTACTAAGGGAATGCTGCATGATCAGACCCTTTCTGACAGCTCAGATGAAAAGAAAATATAATGCCATTATTTCAAAAAACAGCAAGGCATTTTCACTCATTTAAAAGTTTATTTAAATAGAGATAGTTAATTAAGAACAAGGCCTTGTCGGGTTCTTTGCCAGAACTGGACTTGCCTGCAACCCTGTGAAACAAAAAAATTCAATGTTGATAAGCCATAGTCATACCATCAGCTAGAGCAAGAGAGTCCTGATCTAATGCCTTGTGTACAAGGATAAAGTTTCCATTCTATTTTACTCAATTCTTTCTTCAGCAAGTCACCTGGTAACAGGAGGAGAAGCTGGTCAGAAAATTGCACTTTCGCAATCAACCCACACTCAGAGACTGGTTTCTTACTTTTACAACAAATGTCAACATCTCAACTTATAAAACATAACATGCACACTGACAGAAGTTTTAACTCTCTGCAAACCTTGGCAACATCAACTGGTTGCGGGGTTTGGGAGAGAAACAAGTTTTAATCCACAGTTATAGTTGAAACTTGCAAATATTTAAAGCTGCTGAGAGAGTTTGTTCTCAATTGAAGAATTTAACTATCTGTAAAACAGAAAAGGATAGAAATAATCCAGCTGTCTGCTAGGATCTGCAGAAATATAGTCAATTGTTCAGGCCATAAACCTTTCCTCAGAAGAAAATAGAGAAATGGCCAATGTGGCCAAAGAGCAATTTTTATTCAAAGGTGTGGGGGGGTTGTATGTCTGAGTACATATCTGTGAGAGTGACTACTTTCCCCATATTCTGTTCCTATTTAAATGTCCATCTGTACTATCCACTGGTGTTTAAAAAAGAGTCCACATTTGTTTAACCCTTTTTTCTCCTAAGATTAACCACAATTTTAATGGTCTGCAGCTTATCGACAAATTGAAAATTACAAAATTGGAAATGTGAGAAATATACCTGAGAAAGAACCAGTGCAAACTAGCATAGAATTAAATTATTCATCATCCACAAGAAACAACCTATTTAAGTAAAAAAGAACTAAAAAATGATGGTTGTATAGTTTTTCCTTCACCAGATTTCCTGTTCATACATAACTACTAAAAAGAATGAGCAGTGTTTTCCATTGTTCTTTGATTTACAGCATCTGCAGTTGTTTTTGAAGTGCTCTCTTGGACAAGAGGGGTGTCTAGTTGTAAAATTCAAACATCACCCAGAAAATGTTTAAATTGTGAGAAGCAATCTTAACTTATTAAGCTCACTTATAAGACAATAGGGAGCAAGTAGGAGGGATGAGCTAGATAGAATGTAAAATGAAACATAAACACAGATTTGAAGGGTTGACTCTAAAAGACAATATCTTTAACAAAGAAATATACTGTCATCACTGAACTGAACAGCATGTCTAAAATAGACACTTGGGCCCCTTCATCTCTGACTTAGAAGCAAGACTATCAACACTGAGGCAAGTCTGAAACTTAAGTGCAGGTTTGCTAACCGGAGTGTAATAAGAAGCTCAAGCTAACAACAGACTTATGGAACAATTTTTTATTACTGTTGGCAGAATTTACTTCCAGGGTATGTATAAACAGGAATGTTGGGAAGAAGGAACTACACAGCTATCATTAATGTAAAGTTACAATCTCAAGGTTTTGAAGAAGTTCCTTTCAGTATCACAGGTTATGTTTAGTTGGGATGTAATCGGTTGTCACTAAAAGACCAATTGTCATGAATAATTTTAGGCATAATCAGGTACCATAGAAAACAAACAAGGTAGAAATTATGGAAATTAGGTAGGAAGTTCAGGTCTTCATGCTATAGTCATCATCTGCTTTCAGGGATTTATGCTAGATGCAACTAAAAGTTTGTACAGAAACTGAAGTGACATAACTATAGATTCATCATTTGCACCGCCCAATTTTTATTGATCTGCAGATGTTCAACAAACTGAAATTGAAACTTAAACTGGAAATGTGAGCAATAACCCCAGTGGAGAATGAACCCTGCAAACTAGTGTAGGATTACTCAACGTTCATAGAATAGGAAACAAGCTACATAAAAAAGAACTCCCCCAGTGAGGAACTGCATTATAACATGGTTCAGGATTCAAAATCCTGTTCTGCATTAGCCGATCATAGTAGACAATGGAAAATGTCTTCAGGCAGAGATTGTTTAAAAAAAAAAATTAAATCAGGTAGGTTTCTTGCTCCTGTTATCCAAATCAGGGCCCTGGAAAGGCAAGTTGTGGTATAACTTTAATTGGATTAAACACTAACGTCTAACTCCTCTCTATTGTTTGATAAATATAAAACAAAAGGGAGGAGATATCTGACAAAGGTAGTACTTAAACATCTTCAGCGTGATCAATCTAACAGGAAGATTTTAAATTGGCTAGAAGGCTCATCAGAAAGGCAAAAGAGAATCAAGGATACAGGAAAGACCAGCAAATTAGAGCCTTTTTTAATTGATTAAAATGGTTGTCAGTTACCAACAGCAATCCAGCTAAGTGCCAATAACAAAGGGTTGGTGATATTGGACAAACCTGACACCAACCTACACTAATAGCACCACTAACGTGGCGGAATATCCCAAGGCCTATCCTAGGAGCGTTATGAAGAAAAATGTGACACAAGAAATGCAAGTTAATATTACAGCAGATGACCAAAAGCTAGATCAAAAAAGCAGGTTTTACAGAAACAGCAATAGAGGAGAGGTTTATCGACGTGGGGACTAATGGCTGCCAATGGTGGAGCAATAAACTTTTGCGGGGAAATCATGAATAGAATTTGGAGGTGAACTTGTCAATGAGTTGTTAGGTTATCCAACAGTCCAATGTTAAAGGTCCAGTTAAAAAGGTAGAAACTCTTGGTGATGGAATCTTCATTGACAAATGATCCAGTGATTTAATTGCTGGTGTGATTTGTGGGGAGTCTGAATTTACTCTTCAAACAGTGAAGATTTTAGTAAACAGAGCCAAGAGCCATTAATTCAGCATGGAGCTCTATTGCTGAGGCTGATGAATAGGATTGTTTGAAAGACCATACTCATGCGTTCCATCCGAGAAATCTTACTGATGGCAGCAGGTGAGGTTGATTCTTTGCGTTGTTGTAAAGTTTCATCGGTTGGAAGCAGAGTAATCAGAAAAGAACAGGCAAATTTGCGTCCCACAAATTATTCTTGAGTAGAGGAGTCCAAGGAATGGACAATTCCAGCCCAGTCTGTGTATCCCATTGTTAAGATCAAAGAACTACGACTTGAAAATTATTTATTGCGTCTCAGCACACAGAAAATTACATTTATACAGAAAGTAGTGTTTAATTCAATCAAAAAAATGGAGGCATTGTTGAATTTTATCAATGACATTCCATTACAGAATTTTAAGCAAAGCTTTGAGACGATACAAAATAATTTCCACCGAACAGCCAACAATTTTAAGAGATCGTAAAGAAATTCTACAGAAATCTGCTCTGGAGTAGAGTTAGAAAAAACAGATTATCTCAGGATGTGGCACAATGCACAGATAGTGTCATAAATAAGTGCTCACTATAGATAATTAACCCATTATTTTTATTTGTATTAAATCAATCCAAAATCAATTTGTTTTATTTCACTATATGCTTCTAAATTAAGTCTACAATCCTCCATTCATGTGACATTCTTGCAAAATAACATCATGAACAAGGCAATGGTGAATTATCAAGTAGAATAAAGTAACTGTTAGTTGAGTATACACCTCAACACAAGCAGAATATACAGAATTCAGCTCCTGGATCACAGGCAATAATGGTCCATTAATATGAACTGACAACACTGTCAAAGCATGATTACGTCATGAAACATTTCATCAGGAACCAGATCCATTTTATGTCTATAGATGATTCAGAATGATGTCAAGTGTTGTCCAGCTTTCCCTCCCTGCTGTTTGTGAACATGCAGGTATGCAAATTTTAGGAAAGCCACATTCTGCATTCAGGAAACGACATTTTAGCTTTGGAAATCAGAGGTTTTTTTTATAAATTCATTCGTCAGATGCAAATGGTACTGGCAAGTTTGTTGCCCATCCCAAACTAACCTTGAGAAGGTGGTTGATGACAGCCTCTTTGAACTGCTGCAGTCCATAAGGTGTAAGTATACCCATTGTGAAGTTAGCTACAGTGTTCCAAGATTTTGACTGTATGCAATTAAGTAATGGCTTTATGTTTCCAACCTGGGATGGTGTACAATTTGGAAGGGAAGACTGTTGAGATCAGCAGCCTACAGGAAGGAGGTAGCTTCAGGCAGTGATGACTTGACCAGGTATCAGAAAATTAGTTTTATGCAAGATTGTTTAACTCAGTTCACAGATAATACAGCCTCCCAAGGTCCTATGTCACCGAGATCTTGGATGACAGCAGAGTCAGAGTCAGCCATTTACAGCTCAGGAGTCCATCCAGCCAATAAAGTCTGGAACTTTAGCCCCTTCGTTACCAATGACAGGTTTCTACATTGATGTAGACTGAGCTTTCCGGAATGCTCTTCTCATCAGTCACCCTTGTTTTAGGGTGGCACGGTGGCTCAGTGGTTAGCAATGCTGCCTCACAGTGCCAGTGACCCGGGTTCGATTCCACCCTCGGGTGACCGTGTGTTGCGTTTGCACATTCTCCCCATGTCTGCGTGGGTTTCCTCCAGGTGCTCCGGTTTCCTCCCACAGTCCAAAGATGTGCAGGCTAGGTGGACTGGCCATGCTAAATTGCCCATAGTGTTCAGTGATGTGTAGATTAGGTGAGTTATAGGGGGATGGGTCTGTGTGGGACGCTCTGAGGGTCGGTGTGGACTTATTGGGCTGAAGGGCCTGTTTCCACACTGTAGGAATTCCATGATTCAATCCCTATAGCCCTGCAAGTTTAGGTTCCTATTCAATTTCCTTTGAAATGATTGATTGGTTTTACTTTCATCACCCTCTTCAGCAAGTTTCAGGTTATCACCACACGCTGTGTAAAAGACTTTTCCGTGGTATCTCTTATCCAAAGTTTTAATTCTCTATTCCGTCAACTGTCAGCAAATGGAAGCAGTTTTCATTCTCAACCTTATCCAAGCCTACCATAATTTTGTACACCTCTATCACATTTCCTCTCAATTAGCTTTGTTCCAAAAACTGCCCCAAATTGATTTTATAATAAACGCCCTTAATCCCTCCCCAAACATTCCAAAGTCATCATATGGAACTTGAAACATGAACACACTCTCTGCACAAACGATGCCAGACTCAGAGGTTCTCCAGCACTTTGTTTTTATTTCAAAAACACAAGTTGTACACTTGCATGAAATGGATATTGTAATTACAAACTGCAGTTCCAAGTGTAGTGAAGTGCCTCAGAGTGTGGCATACTATATTGAAAGAAATGTATCTGTTTTGAACTTTAGGTAATATCAATTTCAAACTATTTATTCACAAGATTTGTAGAGGTATCCGACACTAGTATATTTTTGAAAACAACTGGAAGGGAACCTGCAAGTGGTGGTGTTACCATCAATGGGCTGCTTTTGATCTTCTAGATGATGAAATAGATTTGGGAGGGGCTACTGAAGGAAACTTCACCAGTTGCTACAGTGCATCTTGTAAATAACGCACTGCAACCAAGGTGCATCAATGGTAGAAGGACTTAATGCTTAAGGTGGTGCATTAGGTATGAATCAAATGGGTTGCTAAGTCCTGAACTGTACGGAACTTTGTTAGAGATGGTAATCGCATAGCATCAGGATGATGCAAATGTTACTTATCACTTAAAACATGCTGCTGTTGCCGTGTTTGGTAGAGTTGCAATCAATAACATATATCCTAACTTCTGAAGAAGGGAGATAATTAAAGCAGGCACTGAAGATTAAGCCTAAGACACCACCCTTACGAACTCCTGTAGCAATGTCCCAGAATGGAGGTGATTGTCAAAGAACAACTATCTTTCTTTCTGCTCAGTTTGGCTCCAACCATTGTTGAATAATCCCATAAGAAAACAAGCTAATCAAACGCCTTTACTACATCCCATATGTTGAGATGTTATTTGGTATCATGTTATGTAAAGCACATGAATAATGACCAGCATCTGTGATGGTTGGGACCTTAGGAAGAAGGGAAATAATCATCTAGCTGACACTTCTTGCTGAGGATGGTGTTTATCAATGGGTGACCAGTGCTAGGAAGGTACTGAATTATATTTTATAGCAATGGAAATTTAAAGTATGCAAGACTTGGCAAGATCCCACAAAGAGATTAATGGCTAGTCCTGACGAAGAGCCACTGGACTCAAAATGTTAACTCTATATTTCCCTCTAGAGATGTTGCCTGACCTGCTGAGTTTCTCCCACACTTTATGTTTTGCTTTCAGATTTCAAGCATCCATAGTTTTTTTTTATTTTATATTATATTAATGGTTAGATCATTTATTTTAGTGGCCCTGTCTTTGGTATAACGTTTCCTAGGTTGCATTCGGATTTTTTTACATAGGGCAAAGGGGTCAGACAGATCTGATAATCAGCATGAGTGCAGCACTTTCTCTGCACTGAAATATTAGTCTAGATCATGTTCAAGTCTGCAGAATGGGCTTCAAATTGAACCTTCCGGCTTGGCTGAGCATGCTATCACTCAGCCAAGACTAATGCCTAAAATGCACTATCAAGTTTGTTCATTTAATGGAACTTAAGTTTAGGTTATGGAAACAAGGAATTGTCAAAAGGAATCCTGTAAGGATATAGCACTTATCCTTAAAAAATTAAGTCACTAGAGAAGTATTGAGCATTATATTTTTCCTCAAATTTTCTACTGGTGATCAATAACTCAATCGGCTGGACAGGAAAACTTCTTCACTCAAATTTGGGTATATTTACAAAGATTGTAGGATATGCAAAATATGAGATAAGAAAACCTACCTGTATAAATGGATAAACAATTTCTCCTTAGATTCCTTCTTATAGTGGGATGAAACATTCTTAGTTGGGTGGTATTGTTATGTCAAACAATTAAGATTTTTAAGATTCTCCAAGATCTGAAAAGTTTAATTTCTCTGACAGTAGGAATGTTTAACTCAGTTTTAAAATCTGCACAACTAACTGAAGTAAAGATAATGAGGGGAAAACTAGTAAATATAAAATACAAAACTAAACATAGTTTTGGGATAGCTCTTTACACAAAGCCAAATATTCAGAGACAGCCAAGAAGAAAATGTGATCGCAACATAAACTAATTTATATAAATGTGCGTCAGTATAATTAAAGCTGTCGGATGATTGAGTCTTTCGCTGTTGAGAATATTGGGGGTGTGGTTTAAGGTGCTCAATTTTTTTTTTTTTTTTTTTTAAAATGACATGCACACAGACAGTTGAACTTACCAGATAAGTATGATTCAGTTCTCATTTTCCAGCTTTCCAGTGAAATACTTGTGCCTCACAGCACAACTCATATATAGCTTTATTATGAATACTGTACTAATTGATAGATGGTACTGTGAACTTTTACAGTGAAATTATGTCCTGTTATTCACAGTAAAATGGTTTTTAATATACAATTGATTACAGATTGGTAGTAATAAGTCATATATTGCTTATCTATATACATATAGCTTAATATTTCACATACATTTTCTTTTTATCAACAAAGCATAGGCAAACTATTTACAAGTTAAACCAACTGCAGAGCAGCACTCCCCTTTCCACAATGCATAAACCCCATATTCCCAACAAGCCACACACAGTCACTGTATTTAGTGTTGCTCCAAGAACTGCTCCTTCATGACTACCACAAGCTGCAGCTATGTTCTAGCAGCAGCTGGCAGATCTCAGCAGCTGGGCTTAGGCCAGTTCGGTATTCCAAGACCCACCTTTGCATTGGCTGTAGCTGTGTAATTTTGCAAATGTCACTGCATGGCTCAAGCCAATGAGTGATGGCACTCTTCAGGCAGAGTCTCAAATGGACAAGTGTGATTCCATATTTGTTTATTTGGGCTGAAAGTAAAAATGCAAGGACTCCTTCAATTAGTGGCTTGCAACAAAATTATTAGGATGGTCAAATGCCAAAGTACAATGGGAAAGATTAATCAATCAAATCACTGTGGAGGGACTGCATCATCCAAAATCCCCAGCCACCCTCCAGACCAACTAACCAGCCAACCGTGTTTGCTCATCATGGCACCGAGTGTTTCAGCACATAGTAATTAGGATATATAAGGATTCAAGATGGCTGGTTCTGATAAATATCAGTTATATGCTGTGATGGCAGGGGGTTGGGGAGAAAAGCAAGAACAAAATTTGTAACAGCATCTCTCAAAAAAAAAATGGACAACACTCTTGAAGAAGGTCCTCCAGTTCCACAATGATGCATTCTCATAATTTGAAAAATCTGCACTGATAGAAACCGCACATATACCTTGCAAGGACGGGGCTGAACCCTGATTGTCTGTTTTAATGGAGGGGTTTGTGTACAAAGCCTGTACATATATTGTGAGGTAGGAGAGAGGGGCCCTTGAATCCACATAGATAATGTTCAACTAAATCCCATACAAAAACAGATACTTAGAGTGTACTTTCTCTCCACTCCAGCAATATCAAGTTAGGATGGTCAAAGCACCAAAAGGATGAAATTGTTCAGCTTGGAGCAATTTGCACTCAACAGCACTGCCACACCCTCAATAGAACTAACATGGTTGTGCCCAAGTGTAAACGTTTACAATACATGTTTACTTAAATGCAGTAGACTTAACAAGTGCAATTGTAAGACAATAATTAAAACCAAAACCTATGTCTTAAAAAGTGCTGATATGCCCTTTTATTATCACCTTCCAAGTCAGTTTTGGCAAATTACTTAAGGCAGGGAGGTGAGAAAGAAGTTAAAAACTAACAGCTAGAATGCACGTATGCCACAAAGGACTTTCCTGAAAAGTTAAGGAGGGAATATTGAGTGTTCACTGCTTATTGTTGCAAAGCCTGACTTCAATAGTGCGAAGCTGCTGGTTGGCAGACTATTTTATATCAAACAATTTATACAATTATTAAATTCAAAAATACAGTTGAAAGATACTGAACAGTTGCCCAGTCTGTTGGAACCTGCAACAGAATGCTGGAATACAGGCTCCATCACATCGGCCGTGCTAATTGGATGTCAGGTGTTGGTGTCACCATTACTGAAAGAAGCATGGAGCAGGCACCCTGGCCAGAACTAGCTACTTCAAACATGAATGGGAAAGAAATATGCACATAAAACACAGATAAATTTGCGTATATCTAGAAAATGTTCTGACACCTAACAGGTAGGCATTTCACTGTAAACCACGTGCAAACCTTAACGGGATAAGCTGCAGTGGTTTGGGGATGGGGGGTGGGGGTGGTAAGGGGGGCAATACAATTTTTTCATTAAAAGCCATAACTTGTCTGAGAGATCAGGTCATGTTTTCCACTTACTCAGACCTTTTGCACTCTGCTGTAAAGACGATATATTTTCCATGAGAAGCTGAAGCAGTCCAGATGACACATTCTAGTAAATCCCAGTAGGCCGGGACTGGTTGGTAATCTCACAGCATTATTTCTAGGCCTCGGACAAAAGATTTGAGTATGAATTAAGATGAGATATATTTCATTCATTAATACAAGGTATTTCATTCTACTTTCATCAGTTTAATTTAAGGGGCAAAAGTTTCAATTTGAATGAACTCGAGAGGATAACTGCCTGCAGAAAGACAGAGTACCTAGGGCTTAGAGTTTACTGCAGAGTTCTTGTTCAGATACCCAGGTGATAAATTGAGAGAACAGCAACTTCTCATTCTGGCTCTCAGAACATCTCTGCTTCTCCAAGTCTGATTACAGTTGCAGAACTTGCTAGTGTTTCAATTCAAACTTTTACACAAATACCAACATTTGAATATTAAATCTGGAATCAAATCATACTACACAAGCTTCAGTTGTGATAATTGGAAGATATAATTGGCTAAATCCCTTTGTAGCTTTTGTTTATTTTGTTACAGCAAAATAAAATTATCAGGACCCACTAGAAAGAACAGACTATCAAATCAAAGTATGCGTGCACAGAAGATGTTTGATTGAAGGCTGGGACTGGAAATTTTAGGGATGGTTTGGAATAAAATACTTAAGGTGTGACAAGCTGAGTGAAACCAAAGGCAGCTTAAAGTGAATGAATTTAGGCATTTTGTCAATTTTTATAGAAGTATATTTCATCTGATCATTTCGTCAAAAAAAATGCAATTCGATTAAAGGAGTCAATAATTACCTCACTCCTCCTTAGATTTTTGTCCCGATGACCAATTTGGTTAAGAATGTTTTGTTTACATACTGTGGAGAGGCACTGATCAGATCAAATGCTTGAATCCTTGCCAAGATGAATATCAACTGCACTATTGTGTTGCCTGGATATGCAGTTGCTCACTGATCCATGCTGAACAAGTTCTCTATGTGAATTGAGCACCCGGGCTGCCACAATCAAGGCCTTGCTATAAAGTAGGAATCTAGAACAATGTCATTCCAAGCCCCAATGAGTCTTCTCATCAGAGGGGGTGTACAAAACTTGGTCACAATCTCAAACTAGATCCATCTACTTAAGCCAACAGATAACTTGAATATACCTTGCCACAGACCCCCATTAACATTTTTTTTGGGGTTGCTCAGTTTAATACTGTTCAATAAAACATAAATCCAATACTGGTTTATCATTATTACAAACACCTTAACGTTACTCCATACATTGTTTGACACTGCATCCTCAAATTGGATTTTTAAAAATATTTAAAAATATCTCACCCAATGTTGGGGCAAGACACACAGTCACATTAAGGGTAAATTCCAGCAGGGCAGTTTTCCAATAGTTCACCCAGAGTGTGTACACTTAGTGGGCAAATGGAAACCTGTGTTCCACTTGATGAAACGTCAAGAATCAAGTTAAAAGAAGAACAGATTTTTAAAATGTGACAATGTGCTGACATCTCACAATAAGGAGTCAAGAACAAATCACATCAGAATGGCTTACATTTCCTGATACAGTCTCACAAAGTGTTAAGTTGTTTGTTGCAGGTTTCAATGTGTATCAACCAAAAACTTCAAACAAAAGCAGAATTCAAATAAAATACACCAAAAAGAGTTTGTGTTGGGAATGAGTGAGACAGAGTCGGGGAAAATCTTTATCAACACCAGTGGGAACACAGACCTGAACAATGCACACTATCTTTAAGGGATGCACACAATTCAATCCATACACCCTATGAACTAGTGTGAAAACTGCATCAATTATGTACATTTGATTTGGTAGGATAAAGGTGGTATCATTATTTGCATACCTTCCATCACCACATGCAGAATATATGTAATGATGGAATGCTTACTGAACCCTTTAATACCAAAAATGGTTACAATGAAATAAATGTCATTTGTTGGTTTTATAAATTTAAGCCCAGCCTTCCAAAAACATTTAAATAAAGTCTTTGTTGGATACAATTTTTGTCATTTTCACATTAGCCCATCATAGCTTTCCTGGAGTGAAGAGGAAGGAACAGACAACTCCATTGCTTATGGAAATGTTGCACAACATATGACTTTGCAGAAATGTTCCTTTAGTGTAGTGATCAGATTATCCTGCTTTCCCCTTCTTGTTACTGCAGCAAAATCTGACTGGTGGAGGACAAAACATTAGTTCTTGGGTAGCTTGTGGTCAGGGGGACCCATGACTGGAATTTTCTCAGCAGTAACAGTCTCCCACTGGTCTGGGTAGTGGTCCTGCCTTATTCCACACTTCTAATTCTAACTATAGCT
>NC_063352.1:36474787-36486984 GCF_021869965.1 Rhincodon typus
AATATTATGTATCAATAGCTTGGAACACAGCATTTTAGCACCCAGCTTCCATATTGCACTGCATTGGCTTTGAATGAGATGTACAGCACAGAAACAGAACCTTCAGTCTAACCTGCCCATGCCAATCTTATTCTTAAATTAATCTAGTCCCATTTGCCAGCATTTGGCCCATATCCCTTTAATCCCTTCCTATTCATTTACCCATCCTGATGCCTTTTAAGTGCTGTAATTGCACCCACCTCTACCACTTGCTCTGGCAGTTCATTCCATACACGCAACACCCTCTGCGTGAAAAAGTTGCCTCTTAGCTTCCTTTTAAATCTTTTCCCTCTCACTTCAAACCGATGCCTTCTAGTTTTGGACTCATTTACCCTGGGGAAAGGATTCTGACTATTCACCCTATCCATGCCCTCATGATTTCATAAAGTTCTATAAGGTCACCCCTTAGCCTCCGACACTGCAGAGAAAATAGTCTCAGCCTATTCAGCCTCCCCGTTTTGCTCAAACCATCCAACCCTGGCAACATCCATGTAAGTCACTTCTGAACCCTTCCAAGTTCCACAATATCTTTCCTACAGCAGGGAGAGGAGAATTGAACACAGTATTCCAGAAGTGGCCTAACCAATGTCCTGTACAGCTGCAACATGATCTCACAACTCCTACACTCAATGGACTGACCAATAAAGGCAAGTATACCAAAGCCTTCTTCACTACCCTGTCTATCTGTGACTCCACTTTCAAGGAACTATGAACCTGCACTCCAAGGTCTTTTTGTTCAGCAACACTCCCCAGGACCTTACCATTAAGTATATAAGTCCTGCCCTGATTTGCCCTACTGGGCAGGACTTAAATACTTAGGGTGATATATGTACCGAATGAACTGCCAGAGGAAGGTATGTCCACAGCTGGTACAATTATAACTTTTAAAAGTCAACTGGATGGGTAAATGAATAGGAAGGGTTTAGAGGGATACGAGTCAATTGCTGACAAACGGAACCAGATTAACGTAGGACATCTGGTCGGCATGGATGAGTTGGACCAAAGGGTCTGTTCTAAGCTGTACACTTGTGTTCTAGTTCAAAAGTGTACCTCAGCCTTTTTTTGTGTTCTTCAATTAAGGCAATCTTAAAAAAAATGTCTTTAAAGAGCTTCAAATCTAATCAAAGAGAAATTGGCAGTTTTCTGAGATCTGTACAACTGTACTCACAGAAACAAATGCTACTGAAAGCTAAGAATTTCTTCCTTTGACTGAACTCTCTGTTATCTGCTGCCATCAGTTGGTTTTCAATTAGTTGCCCATGAGAAGGTGGGGGTGAAAGTACAGTGATATTGCTCCAAGTCTGGATGGTGCGTGACTTGGAGGGGAACCTGTAGGTGGCTTTGGCTGCCATTGTCCTTCTAGGTGATATAAAGGTGGAAAATGCGAGGAAGCATGATCACAGTGCAGTGCAATCACCCCATGTGCACCCTTTTACTCACTGCCCTGCAGAGGATACAAACAAACCCCAACCACACTAGCATTCCACTGCTGCCTTTCCTCTCCTTCCCACTACCTCCGCCGACCCCCAAAACAGCATTAACGCTTTTCCTTACAACTATGCACCAGCAGGTTATGATATAAAAGTGGTAAACCTTATAGCACAAAAGGAAACATGGCTATCAAAATGTCTAGTTGTTTACTTCCTGCAATCCTGACTTCTACCAGTACAGGTATTGCATCACTACTTTACTCAGCACACCATCACCACCACGTGGCAGATACTGCAGAAATGACAGCATTGCAAAATATGCACAAAATAAGACATTTGTTTCACCAGTTCATGACAGTCTCAATGGCTACTGTACTCAATCTTTTTTTAAACACTGTGTAGTGTGACGTGCCCCGAGCTCCTTTAAATCAAGGCACCTTTTCTGGAAACAAGAAAACAATTTTCTTAGTCAAGCTCTCAGTATGAATGCAAAGGCAGGATGCATTACAGGATGTATAAATGCTTAACAAAAAGGGACTTAGGCTCCCCAGTGCACTGACAGATCATCCAGGGAGATAAATCACAGTGTCATCTATTTTTGGATGAACCAGAGCGCCAATTTTGCTTTCCCCCAGCTTCCTTTCTGGTCTCAACAATGCCTCTCTCACTTGACTTCACCTGACGAAGGAGCAGCGCTCCGAAAGCTTGTGATTTGAAATAAACCTATTGAACTATAACTTAGTGTTGCGTGCCTTCTGACTTTGACTCAAAAGGTCATGGGTCTGAATCCCTATCTACAGATCTGAGCACCAGGACATAGGTTATCACTGTGATATTAGATCAGTACCAAGTGAGCTCTGCATTGAGCAAGGCTCAGTACCAAGGTAGCACACAGTGTTGGAGGGGCAATATCAAGGAGGTGCCACACTGTTGGACTGGCATTATTGAAGGAGAAATGCACTGTTGAATAGATAATATAGAGTGACCCTGTGTTTGAGAGATGTGCCTCTTTTCGGACAGTAAATTAAACAAAAGCCAATATCCCACCCCTGCAAAATTCAATAGCTTCTCCCTGCAAAAGCAGACCAGAAAGGATGCCCAGCTCTGGCATGTTCATACTTTATGTTCATATACGTTCATACACGTTGCCCTTTAATGCTGCCACTGAAATCACTAACATTATCACTGGCACAGTATCAAGGCAGATCAATACTCGGAGTGACTGAGTATTTGAACTCAGACATTTGCTCACCTGATCAAGCAGCAGTTGAGCTAGCTCTGTATTCTGGCCTCGTAATTCATTCAGCTTCTTTATCAGGGTGTGACTGAAACAACACAGGAACAGATTAATTAATGAGTGCAATCTCCACAATTCCAAAATAACCATGATCTGGGTTTGAAATTTGTGCTGGGAGGGGGCCTGAAGAAATAGAGATATTGAGAGAGGTGAGACACACAAGGGCCGGGGGGAGGGAAGAGTGCAAGAAGGGATAAAACACCACAAAGGGAAATGTCACCATGGAATACAGATGGATGGAGACGCAGGTAATAGGTATCCTGTCGTACATCACACATTCACATGGGGGAAATGATGACCTAGTGGTACTATCTATTGCTGGACTGTTAATCCAGAGGGCCAGATGATGTTCTGGGGGCCTGAGTTCAAATCCTGCCACGGCAGATGGTGGAATTTGAATTCAATAAATATCTGGAATTAAGAATCTAATAATGACCGTGAATTCATTGTCGGTTGTTAGAAAAACCCATTGGTTCACTAATGTCCTTTAGGGAAGGAAACTGCCATCCTTACCTGGTCTGGCCTACATGTGACCCCAGACCCACAGCAATGTGGTTGACTTGCAATGGCCTTCTGGGCAATTAGGGATTGGTAATAAGTGCTGCCTAGCCAGTGATGTCCTCATCCCGTGAATGAATAAAGGAAGCTAGTACTGTGAATTATATGAGCAGCAACTAAAGACACATAGACACCAATGTATCACACTCAGGCTCTGTCACCTCACCTTCTCTCTCAGGGCATTTATTTGTGCAGAACCTGGGTGCACTCCTCTTCCACACTCTGCCCCTGTACGACATGATCTGGTCTGGCGCAGGCCGTAACTCACCTTGCATTAATTTCCAGTGTCGGCTGCAGGATCTGAGCCCGTTCCTCACTGGACTTGGCAAGCTGCTGCGTGCGCAGGAAGTGCCGTGCAGCTCCCATCTCCAGCACAGTAACCATGGCAGGGTGAGTATCCAAACGTGGAGTCAACTGGTTAACACAGGAGAGAAAACATGTATTGGTTTGGTGACACAACCTAATTTAAGAAAGAGACTGAGGTCCTAATGGAACAGTCACTCTCAGCATGCGGACCAAAAACTAGGCTTCCCACTTTCCAGCCCTCTCTTTACCTGAGATTATCTGTCCCCAATTAACTTTTGAAAGTTCTTGCCCAATACTGTCAAAATTGGCCTTCTTCCAATTTAGAACTTTAACTTTCAGATCCAGTATATCCATTTCCAGAAGTCTGTTCGGGCCCATAGAGTACACACTGACCATCCAAAGCCAAACTATTTCCGTAGCCCCATATTTACCTTGGCTATCCCACCTAAGCTGAACATCTTTGAACTGTAGGAGGAAACTGGAGCACCCAGAGGAAACCCATGGAGACATGGGAAGAACGTGCAAACTCTACGCAGGTAGTCACCAGAGGATGGAATCAAACCGGAGTCCTGAAGCTGTCATGCAGCAGTGCTAACCACTGTGCCGAAAAGTGGCAAAGCAAACGTAATCTGAAGCTGAGAAAGACAACACATCTGGCAAGGCTAAACCATGGGAACACAAAATAAGTGCTGGAACATAAGTGCAGAAGATAGGAGGTTTCTTAAGATCGCATATCCAGAGGTACTTAAAAGTAGAAGAGATTGATAAATGTGTTCAGAAGGCATTGGGAATCTTTATTTGTCTAGGTACAGGATGGAAAAATAGTTAATGATAAGAGTCATATAAAATTATAGGCCATAACACCATAGTTAGACTACGGTGTACAGAGTTGCTCATTCCATTACAGAAAGTATGTGACAGCATCAGACAGCGTAAAGTAGATTTATGAGGATGTTGCCAAGAATGGAGGATTTTAACTGAGGTCAGATTAGATAGGCTGGGGTTGCTTACTTCGGGACAGCGGAGGCTGAGGGGAGATTTAATCAAGTATAAAATTGTTCAGGGACTGGATACAGTGGAAAAATCAAGCTTATTTCTCTTAGCAAAGAGTTTACTAACTAGGGAGAATAATTTTGAAGTAATTTATAGAAAGATTAGATAGGAGTTGAGTGGAAATCTTTTCATCCAGAGAGTGATGGCTGTCTGCAACTCACCACCCGAAAGGGCTGTAGAGGCAGAAACCCTTGTCATATTTTAAAAATATTGGATAAGCAGGTGAATTACTGAACAAGGGTTGTTAACTGCAATTAGTTAAGAAGCGCTTTTCTGACCATCACTGCCACAACAGATCCAACAACCACCTGTGCTGCAAATTTTCAGTCTTCGTGTGGCGCAATAATCTTGCTGTGTACACTCAGATGAAGAAAAGCTGCTTGATTGAGGTTTTTCCTGGTGATATTGCTCAAGAACAATGACATTAACTCTGGCTGTTATAGTCTGCTATATGCTTTAGTGTTCAGGGTTGGTCCTGCACACAACGTCAAACTGGAGCACTCAGTATCATCAACCTGATGCAGCTCCCTGATTCCTCTATCTCTAGCCAGGAAGAGATGCTTATTACAGTCAAGAGGGAATGCACTTGAACATGTATTTATCTTTTGGTGTGTTAAGAGTCAGAGAAAGGGAACTATGAGAAACAGGAGGAAGTTGACTGAAGGAAAACATAGTGTATCCAGGACACAGCGAATAGGGAAAAAAAGCACCCCAAGCCTGTTCCAGCATCCAATTACATTATGGCTGATCTGTATCTTGACATCATCCACATATATTCCTATATTCCTTAGCACTCTTGGCTAACAAAATTTGGTAAATCTTGGATTTAAAATTAATAAAAGAGCTAACATCTACTGTTCAGTGGATGTGAATGCTGCTGAGGAAGCTGCTAATTTCACCTTCAAGGTGGCGTTTATTTGCCTTCTGAAACTGTTGCAGTCCATGTAGTGCAGGCACACTGCTGTAAGGAATGGAATTCCAGGATATGACCTGGTGATATGGAAGGATTAGTGATAGTTCCAAGTTAGAATGACAAGTGACTTGGAGTAAAACCTGCAGCTGGTGGTATTTCCATATGCCTTTTGCCCTTTTTCTTCTGGGTGATAGAGACTGCTGATTTGAAAGGTGCTGTTGAAGGGGCCTTGGATGAATTACTGCAACACATCTTGCGATGTTACACACTAACTGCCACTGTGCAATGGCGATGGAGGGAGTTAATGTTGAAGGTAGCAAAAAGGTGCTGATCAAGGGGTTTGGGATATCTGGTTGTGGGGTGGGTGTTGAGTTTCTCGTGTTGTTGTTGAAGCTGCACCAAATCAGGTAAGTGGGAAGTATTCAATTACACACCTGATTTGTGGATGCTGGAAAGGCTTTGGGGAGTCAAGAGGCAGTTATCTGTAGCAGACTTCCTAGCTTCTAACTTGGTCTTGAGGCCACAACATTTATGTATTTGCCCAGTTAAGTTTCTAGTCGGTAGTAACCCTTGAAGTTGATGATACAGCAATCAGCAACATTAATCACACTGAACGGTAAGGAAAATGGCTGGATTTTCTCTTGTTGGAGGTGATCCTTATCTGGCACTTGTCCAACATGAGTGATATTTGCAACTTAACAGCTCAAACCTAAATGCTGTCCAGATTTTCTGCAGCTAAGCATGAGTTGCTTCAGTATCTGAGTTGTCATGAATGTGCAATGTTCAGGACCAATCATTGAATATTCCCACTTCTGTCTTTATGAAGGAAGGAGGTCATTGATAAAGCAGCTGAAGACCTAGGACATTATCTGAGGGCCTCCTACTGCAATGTCCTGAGGCTGAGACAATTTAACTCATACAACCACTAGCGGAGAGTTCTGCACATTTACCGCCCTAAGGGAAAGAGAAATTTCCTGACATCGCTCCTGCATGACCTGATTTTATTAAGGTTTTCACACAGCCCAAGGCTCCTCCATTAGCAGGATAGGTTTCTATCTACCTGGTCACTTTCAAAACACTAAAAACCTCAATGAACTCACTCTTTGTCCTTCTATATCCCCAAGAATCCAAGCGCAGTTTATGTAATCTCTTTAGGGTATGTCTAAAAAAATGGAAACAGCTCTAATGCCTTCCATGGTTGTGCACATGCAGCAAGACCATGGCATAATCAAAGGAATCACTAGATAGGTCACTCTTGACATTGTCCATTACAGAAAAGGATTCACAAGGACTGAAACAAACACTAGTTCAGAACTTACCATTCAGGGAATTCACCTCGGTCCCTTTGAAAATGCTGAGCTAACGTGGCAGTTTTTGAATATTACCTTAATGTTTGCCACTCGTTCTCCAAGTGCATTCCTCATCCACGCCACTAGCTCCTCAGATTCTGACTCAGACAGGCGCTCTGATGCTGTAAAAGGCAAAAGAGTCAGTGGAACACTAGCAGTGACGAAGTTACTGAAGTAAAATGATTAGAGAAACAGTGTTTTCTGTAGTTTACTCATTGTTTTGTTCTGATGGCTTCATATTTAATTATGCTTATGGACTTGAATTTGAAGGATTGTAGAGATACCTGGATGTTTAAAAAGGATTTAATAAAAGAAAAGTAGAAATTTGTTTAAACAAGGCATTTCTTGAAGGCCATATATTTCAGATAACTGTTGATCTTGGTCACTCGGACTCATTTTAGGGAGTACACCTGACTGTTTTTAAAACTAGGTTTTATGACAATTCATTTGATTAGTATTTTGCAGGTTGGGGATGATTGGGAAAGCCTATTGCTCAGCTTGTGTCTCCTGTTACTGAAGCACCTTTGTGAATCCAGTATGAAATCTAATTGTTCTCATCCTTTATTTCCCTTCAGAAATGAATTATCGAACAAGTGTTTTTTCTTAAAATGAATCGCTGCAGAGTGATGTCTGTTTTTTCCCGTCCATTCCTGTATCAAATGGGTCAGTGCAGATCTGTGATTATGTAGGAGGATATACATTTATTATTTTCAAATTTCAAACAGTATGTTTTAACCAGTCCTGCAGCTTTGTGGAAAAAGTCATATAATAAATTTATTACAAATTAATAATTTCGTGCTCATTAAAGAAACCTGGTTGATTGATCCTTTATTTTAAGTCTAATATAGAGAAAGTATATGAATGGCCATACAGGAAGCTGGATAAAACAATTAGATTGTTGTTGAAACACAGAGTATGGGACTAAAGAAAGATGTCTTAGCCATAACAGTTTGTTTTAAAATGTGACACTCATTCTCTACATCTATTTTTCCAGACTGAAGCGGATTCTGGCACCTCCTGGCAATAGATCAGACACCCAGTGAATGGGAAAGTGGCAAGAGTGAATAGGAAGTGGCACACATACACACGCAGATGTAGAGTGACAGAGAGAGACATAGAAATAAAATGTTACTGTTTGCTCACAATGGGATTAATCACTAGATGTGGGTCCAAGTCAGTCTAAACTCTACTTCAAGACATTGTACCTGGCCTGTTGCCCTCAAACTTCTCCTCCTTATAATGATCTACCACAATGTCAGTCTCCACAGAAATTAGCTTTTTCCTGTCAAATTCCCGTAAGTGTAGTAGAGTCAATTCATCAAACTGGTCGTAGCAAAACAGAACCTATCACAAGCAAACAAGAAAAGCACAAGCTAAGGTTAAAAATGCTCACAAAGTATGGCACTGATATACACAGTTGAAATATAAAACAAAGCTCAGTTCTCTAGCTGCTTCAGTGCATAAAGGCATCCATGAGGTAATCATTCAAACCAAATGGAAAAGTTCCAAGCTACTCCCTGGACTGTATGGGGAGACTGGGAAATAATTAATTTAAACCTATTGGGGCATGGGATTGGGGGTGTTGGGGCTGGTGTGGAAAACCAGATAGATCCACAATCTGTTGTGTTGAGACCCTCACATAATGCTTAGCTAACAAGGGAATGGGGTGGCACGGTGGCACAGTGGTTAGAACTGCTGCCTCACAGCACCAGGGACCCGGGTTCAATTCCACCCTCGGGCAACTGTCTGTGTGGAGTTTGCACATTCTCCACGTGTCTGCGTGGGTTTCCTCCGGGTGCTCCGCTTTCCTCCCACAGTCCAAAGATGTGCAGGTTAGGTGGACTGGCCATGCTAAATTGCCCGTAGTGTCCAGCTTACATGGAAGAGCAGCAACAAAGCATCAATCTGCTGAAGGTGAACACAGGTTTTCTTTTTGATTTATGCTGTCAGTGCAGCTGAACAGAATTTGAGTGCTGATGGAAATCTATTTGGTAAAACAAACAATATCAAAGAAATCCAATAAGATATGCTGACACCCAACATTAGATACAACATTCAAGAACAGTGAGGGGAACAATAACAGGCAAACGTTTGGAAACTCTCGTCCCTCCTCCTCACCTCCATTTCTTTCTTCTTCATGGCTTCGAAGTATGGCGAATATTCTGCCAGATGACGATTTGGGGCACACAAATAATAAATATTCCGGCTCCCTGCTTTCATTCGACTGGCATACTCAGGTAGACTGGTCACCTGACCCGCCGGCAGCACAGATGATTCAAATCTCAGCAGTTTTCCAATATCTTCCTAGATACACAAGGGAGACAGTTAAAATAGCAACTCAGCCAAAATTATAAAGACAGCCTCAATGGCCTCAGGCACAGATTAAATCAATGCAAAAACCAGAAAACCTGAATTATGCAGAATAGGAGACTCAAGCTGTTTTGATAACCAAAGTGTTGTTGAGCAGTATCCTGAGCTGGGTTGAGTCCCACACGCTTGATCTGTGAGACACCCAAGCAAGCACAGAATCCAGATTTGTAAAACCAGAAAACTATTACAGAACAGGAGAGCGTGCTGCCCATCAGGTCTGTGATCATTTTTTGGATTGCTGGCTCTCAACCCCCAATTTTTTTCTCCTTAAAATAGTCCTGTCCTCAGCCACTCCCTATGGAAGGATGTTGTTAAAATTTACGGGGTGCAGAAGTTTCTGTGCTGTATAATTCTACAAGGATGTTGCCAGTGTTGGAGGGTTTGAGTCATAGGGAGAGGCTGAATAGGCTGGGACTTTTTTTTTTACCCTGGAGAGTCAGAAGCTAAAGTGTCACCTCAGAGATTTACACAATCATGAGGGGGATTAATAGCCAAGGTCTTTTTCCAAGCGTGGAGGTGTCCAAAACTAGAGGGCATAGGTTTAAGATGAGAGGGGAAAGACTTAAAAAGGACCTGAGGGGTAACTTTGTCACGCACCACGTGAACGTATGGAACAAACTGCCAGAGGAAGTAGTGGAGGCCGGTACAATTACAACATGTAAAAGGTATTTGGATGAGTATATGAACAGGAAGGGTTTAGAGGGATATAGATCAAATGCTGGCAAATGGGAGCAGGTCAGAGCGGATGAGTTGGATTGAAGGGCCCGTTTCCACGCTGTATGACTCTAACATCTTTCCTGCATTTCCCTATTTAGTTCTGTAGAATTTAATTAGTTTATAGGAGATCTGCTCTCATTCTTCTAAACTCCAGTGAGTAAAGTTCTAACTGATCCACTCTCTCATTACAGGTCAGTCCAGCTATCCCAGGAATCAGTTTGGCAAACCTTTGTTGCACTCCATACCAGAACATCTTTCCTCAGATAATGTGTTCAAAACTGCACACAACATTCTCAGTGTAGTCTCATCAAGGCCCTTGCATTAAGGCATCCTGCTGCTGTTTTCGAATCCTTTTGCTATGAAGGCCAACATACCATTTTCCTTCTTCACTGCCTACTGCACCTGCATGCTTACTTTTCAGTGAATGATGGACAAGGACACCCGGATCTCATTACACCTCTCTGTTTCCCAATTGGAGAACATTTGCCCACTCTCAACCTGCTCAAACTCAGTACAATACTTTGGTGAGACCACACTAGGAGCACAGTACATAATTTTTGGTTTCCATATTCAAGTTTATACTTGCACTGAAGGTTCAGAACCTACAATTAGAGAAAGACTAAATTGAGCCTGTAGTGTTTTGGAGTTTGGAAGAATGAGATGTGATCTTGCTGAAACCTACAAAATTTGATAGGAGCTTGACAAAGTAGACATTAGGAAGTTTTCTCCCCACCTCGGGCTGATTAATGCACAGCAAGAGGACACAACTTCAGGATAAGGAAGTCAATCATTTAGGATTGGGACAAGAAAAAATAAGAAGACTTCATTCAAAAGGTTTGGAATTCTTTGCCTCAGTGGGTTGAAATTTTGGCCCTACATTGAAATACAAATCACCTGTACACACAGACTTCTACTCAAGGAAGGGCTGAAAAGTCATTTAGAAAATACACATCCCTGCACCATACAAAATCAAATCAGGAATTTCAGTCATTCCTAACCACCGACGAATCAAGAGCTCAAGCCAGCAAACCTTCACGTCCTGCTCAGTAGTTGTCACAATCCCCTCACGCAAGAACAATCCATAATCCTCATAAAACTTCATGAACTTTTCAGGCTCTTTTTTCCCCTGGTCCAGGAAGAATTTGATGAGTCGTTGTTGCAGAACATCCCGCAGCTTCCTGCAGACAGCAACAAAAATCTTTTGAGTTACACATCAGCCCCAACTGTGTGGCTGAATTGCTTCTGTTCTGGGTAAATTCATTAAACAAGCCAAGTTCTCCCAATCTGACTTCCAGCCTATAATCAGTCAGCAGAGGGCAGCAGTGAGAGCTTTAAAACTTGTAATTTTTCATAAACCGAATGAAAGTTAACCCTAACTTTTTGGCAATAAAGCCCAAAACTTTCAGAACCAGCGTATAATACTGGGGATGAAATGTATATAGTTGCCACATTACAAAATGAATAAATGCTGGATAATTAATACGATTTCTTTCGTATAGCTGACTTTTATGATACTTCATAGAGAATGTTATTTTTGGATTTGGGCCCAAATCAAATACGCGTGCCAAACCCTTGAAAATATTACTCGTTAGAAAGCAATCCTATGACTTCTAGTGTAAAAAAAATTACTTTTACATAAATACACATGGTTTACAGAATAAAGGTCACCCTGGAGCAACTAACAGACTGGAATCTGTTCAAGGACTTCACAGATCAAACAATACACTGGAATTATTTCCTTCCAGGACAGAACAGCCTGCTTGATTCACAATCCATTGACTCCTTAAATCACCAGCACACAAGCGGCTGAAGCATATGCTGTACACATTCCAACCCTGCGTACCTGATGAGCACACTCTCCTGTAGCAGCTCTCTGCTGAGGTTCAGTGGGATATCTTCACTGTCAACAACACCTACAAGCAAAGGAAATGGTATGAAAAACCATGTTTAGTAGTCCTGATTAGCAGATAACTGACTAGAATCAAACTTTAATCGCTATAGTGAGGCATTGTAGACAGTGCAAGTTTAGGCTGCTACAGTCACTGTAAAAGAAATTGGACTTTTTATTTAAGATAATAAAGTGTAGAGCTAGATGAACGCAGCAGGCCAAGCAGCAGGAAAGCTGACGTTTCGGGTCTAGACCCTTCTTCAGAAAATTTCTGAAG
>NC_063352.1:36487084-36492190 GCF_021869965.1 Rhincodon typus
CAGCAGGCCAAGCAGCAGGAAAGCTGACGTTTCGGGTCTAGACCCTTCTTCAGAAATTTTCTGAAGAAGGGTCTAGACCCGAAACTCAGCTTTCCTGCTCCTCTGATGCTGCTTGGCCTGCTGTGTTCATCCAGCTCTACACTTTGTTATCTCAGATTCTCCAGCATCGGCAGTTCCCATTATCTTTGGACTTTTTATTTGTTGGTTTTAGACCACAGACTGGCACCTAGATTACTGAAAGGAATAAATGAGAAGGGGAGGGAAGCTGTTGGGTAGAATATTTAGAAGGATGGAAAACAGTCATCAGCAGGCATGATATTGCTCAAACATCAACAAAAATTTCCACCCGTACTCAAGATCCTGGCAAAGAATTAAAATCCCAGTGAGGGTCTGAGGAAATCTCTAGAGGTCACGGTAAATTCTTCAGTGATGGTCCTGGGATGAAGGGAAATCCCCGGAAAGCCAAAGTTTATGCACCTCCCTGTAATCCATGCTTTGCAATGATTCGTTCCATGGTATGAAAATTACGATGCTTGCACTCCAAGATACATATGTGAAGATGTGACTTGCAGTATCGATGACCTAATCTCAGACGAGAAAGGTAGATAACACAACGTTGGGTTGAAGGATAAAGAGGCAGGCAGATAGCAAGTTGGTAATAATGTTGCTCTGACTGGGACATTCAATGAACAGTAGCTGAAACTTAGACTCTAGTAATGGATCGGACAAGGTATCAAATGCACAACACTCACCACGTAGAAATCGGAGCCACTTGGGTAGGATGTCGGTGGCTTTAGTTTGAATCAACACTTTCCGGCTGTACAATGCCACACTGGACCCCAACTCTCTGCTCACATCAAACATACTCGGCTTCTACATAACCAGAGAAAAATATCTAAAAGGATCATAAATGTAACCCCCAGTCCTTGACACCATAACGCCAACCCCGAACATTCGGTTTACCCTCAGCCCTAGATAATGCATTCCCCAACCCCAGATACCATCCCCACACCCTGGCGCCCCCCCATCCAACCCTGCACCTTCTGGCACCCTTGACGGAGGACTCCACACATCCCCGATCTTCTCTTCCCCTTCACTTGCTGTTTCTCTCTGTCCACCACCAACCATGAACAAGGCCTTCCCCTCCGCCCATGGACATTGCAACCCCAATCTTCGATACCAACCCCAATCCAATCCTTGCCTAACTTCTTCATGCTAGCTTATTTGGCAGTCATTAAAATCTGCTAAAATAACTGCTCAATTTGTTTCTTTTTCCATAAATAATCTCCATATCCAGGCAACACAGAGGGAATGCAGGCTGTATTGGTGGTGCATAAAATCCTATGTGGCATATTCAAAGAATAAGGAGGCTTTGTCCCCATTATCCTCGGCAATATTTGTCCTCAGCCACAGTCATTAAATAGTATCTGGTAATTACTACATTGCTGTTTGTGGGATTTTTGTTTTATGCAAATTAGCAGTGTTTCCTACATTACAGCAGAAAGGGCTGCATTGACAATAACGTACTTTGGCACATTTGAGTTTAAGGATGTTATTAAAATGCAAGCTTTTCATTTTTGCCATATACATTGCCAACAGACTTGAATATGCTGTAATGAACAGCAGTTTTAGATAACTAACCAGCTCTGCGCTGTCTTTGCTGGACAGAAGAAGAAATTTATAACCAGTTCTAGAACAACTTCTTTCCTGCCATCATTAGACTGATGAATGGACTCTCTAGCTTCAAACAATGGTGATCTTGCTTTGCGCACCTCCTGTGCAGTGTAACCTGTATGCCTTGCTCTGTCTAAGCACCCTATTATCTGTACGTCCTTGTTTGCTATGATCTGCCTGCTGTCACTATACTTAGATACATGTGATTACAGTAAATTAAATCAAAGACAAGAGCCACCCAAAATAACAACACTCACCATGTCTGGCACATAGAAGATGCTGCGAATGTTGAGTGGCGCATCGGTGCGATAGTGGAGGATGTACCGTGGTTTGTCATATGCCTTCGCAACATAGCGGTAGAATTCCTCATGCTGCCATTCACTGATCTCCTTTGGATCCATCATCCACAGAGCCTTAGTGGAAATCATTTTCTCAAATTAATCGACCAAGTAAATCCATTAGTCAGGCCAATCCTCCAGTAATAAATTCCAAAAACTGAAGCCCCAAATTAACTATGTCAATTAGTCACTGACTCCAACTCATTGGCCAATCTCTAACACATCCCACTGGGGTTAATGTTTACAGCCCAACAGTACTGCCAATTTTGTAAATCAGCCTGGCATTCTCTCATCTGATTCAACAGCAAAGTCTGCTTCACAAAATCCTCCACTGCTCCATACAGCACAGTCTGCTTTCTGTAGACAGTAAGGACAGCAGATGCTGGAAACTAGTCAATAAATGTGGAACACAAAAAGCACAGCTGGTCAGACAGCATCCGAGGAGCAGGAAAGTCAATGTTTCAGGCTGAAAGCCTTCATCAGGACTAGGGAGGGGGACGGGAGCCCAGAAATAAACACAGGGAGGAGGGTGGGGGTGACAGAAGGATAGATGAGATGGAGACAGGTGAATGCAGGTAGTGGGTATTGTGGTTGGTCAGTGGGAAGGGCGAAGTGGATAGGTGAGTAGGAAGATGGACAGGTTGGGGGAGGAGAGATTTTGAAGCTGGTGAAGTCAATATTCACGCCATTGGGCTGTAAGGCGAAATGTGAGGGGTTATTCGTCCAGTTTACGTTTGAGCTCACTCCAACAGAGGAGGCAGTCAAGGATAGACAAGTCACCAAGGGAGTTAAAGTGGGCGGCAACCAGAAGGTCTGGTTGGTTGGTGCGTGCAGAGCGCAGATGCTCCACAAACCGGTCCTGGAGTTTGTGTTAGGTCTCCCTGATATAGAGGAGACCACATCGGGAGCAACAGATACAGTAAGTGAGGTTAGGTAAAGTGCAGGTGAATCTCCGCCAGATCTGTAAGGATTGTTTGGGGCCTCGGATGGAGGTGAAAGGGGAGGTGTAGGGGCAGGTGTAGCACCTCCTGCGGTTGCAGGGAAAGGTACCGGGTGTGGTGGAGAGGGTTGGTGGGGAGTGTGGAGCTGACAAGGGATTTGCGAAGTGAACAGTCCCTGTAGAAAGCAGACAGGGGTGGGGAGGGAAATATTTTTTTGGTGGCGGGGTCTGATTGTTAGTAGCAGAAATGTCAAAGGACAATGCATTGCATTTGCAAGTTGGTGGGGGGGGGGGTATGTGACGACCAAGGGGACTCTGTCCTTATTGTTGTTGATGGGGAAGAGGGTTTGAGGGCAGAAGCACAGGAAATGGGGGAGATGCAGTTGAGGGCATCCTTAATAACAGAGGGGGAGAAACTATGGTCTCTAAAGGAGGAGGATATCTGGCAGGTCCTAGAGTAGAATGTCTTACCCTGGGAGCAGATGCAGCAGAGGAATTGAGAGTATGGGATAGAATTTTTTGCAAGGGAGTGGGTGAGGAGGAGTCAGTAGTTTGAAATGGATGTCAGTGGTGAGTCAGTTACTGGAGATGGAGATGGAGAGGTCCAGGAAGAGGAGGGAGGTGTTAGAAATGGTCCGGGTGAATCTGAGGGCGCAGCGGAAGGTGTTGGTGAGGTTGATGAACTGTTCCAAGCTCCTCGTGGGAGCACGAGGCAGCACCTGTATAGTCATCAATATAGCAGAGGAAGATGTAGGGGATGGTGCCAGTGTAGTTGTTGAAGAGGGACTGTCCCACGAATCCTACAAAGAGGCAGGCATAGCTCGGGCCCATGTGGGTGCCCATAGCCACCCCTTTGGTTTGTAGGAAGTGGGAGGACTCAAGGGAGAAATTGTTGAGAGTGAGAACCAATTCCGCCAAGTGAATGAAATTATCAGTGGAGGGGAACTGGGTGGGCCTACAGGAGAGGACAAAGCGGAGGACTTTTAGGCCATCCTCATAAGGGATGCAGGTCCACAGCGTCTGAATTCCATGGTCAAGAGGAGTTGTTGGGGACTGGGGAATTGAAAGTTTTGGAAAAGGTGGAGGATGTGGGTTGTGTCCCGAACGTAGGTGGCGAGTTCCTTGACCAAAGGGGAAAGAACTGAGTCGAAGTAGGAGGAGAAGAGCGTGGGGGGCAGGAGTGGGCAGAGAAAATGGGTCGACCAGGGCAGTTGGGTTTATGGATCTTGAGTAGGAGGTAGTTCTCCAACCCTGTACCGCCCATTTCTATCTCCTACCCAAGATCCTTCCAGTTGCCATCCACTTTAACTCCCCCTCCCACTCCCTTGGTGACATGTCCACCCTTGGCCTCCTCCATTGTCAGAGTGAGGACAAACATAAACTGGAGGAACAACACCTCATATTTCGCTTGACAGTGTACAGCCCAACGGCCTGAATGTTGACTTCACCAGATAAAAACTGAAAGAACTGTAGATGCTGTAAATCAGGAACAAAAACAGAAGTTGCTGGAAAAGCTCAGCAGATCTGGCAGCATCTGTGAAGAAAAAGTTAGAGTTAACATTTCAGGTCCGGTGACCCTTCCTCAGAACTGGACTTCACCAGCTTCAAAATCTCTCCATTCCCAACCTGTCCATCTTCTTACTAACCTGTCCACTCCACCCTTCCCACTGACCAACCAGAATAACCTCCTAGCCGCATCCACCTATCTCCATCTCACCTATTCTGCCTCTGCCCCCACCCCGAGCCCCCACCCTCTGTTTATTTCTGGGCTGCTTCCACCCCGCTCCCCAGGCCTGATGAAGAGTTTCGACCCGAAACATTGACCGCTCCTCGGATGCTGTCTGACCGGCTGTGCTTTTCCAGCTCCAAATTTATTGACAGTCTACTTTCTATTCAAACTGGATAAAGAGTCCTCATCATTTACTAACCTGAAGTGTATTCAATCGGCGTCCATTCAGGTAGATCGGAAATCCGACAAAGTTGCTGTATTTGTTCACCACATCTGGAATACAAACGACGTGCAGAGTTATACTTGTTCACCAGTTCAATTACAGCTGCTATTATAACACACGCAGGAACTTACTCAGCACTTTCCTGCCCTAATGGTCACTAACAAATTCCATCAACATTTACTTGATTATTCCATCCACCCAA
>NC_063352.1:36492690-36493798 GCF_021869965.1 Rhincodon typus
TTACCTCAGTGCATTGCAGCTTGTGATATTTGAGTTTAGAACTGTATCTACACCTCAATTCTTAAATCGGTTTAAGTGTGGAAAGTAGAAGCAAAGTGCTTTCCCATAGGGAAGAAGCAATAAGGAAGTTTTTGCAAGCTGCCCACCTTCTACAAGTTTAAGTGATTGGCTCCTAGCTTCTTGACCATGGATGAATCAAAGATCCAAAAAGAGAATTCTTTACCAGTAATCAGATCAGCTATGCTGCAGAATTATATTTTAAGTTACTGGCCTGTAAGGAGACACCGCACAGGGATATGTCCCAACAGTAAGCTGTTCTAAGGCAAGTGTTACAGCCCTGAAATAACAACCTTATTTCTTTTCCAGCAGATGCACCAGGCCTGCTGAGTATTTCCAGCATGTCATGTCCCGTTTTTGCTCCAATAACCTCCATGTTTGCAGCCAAGGAGCATTAGACCTAACTGAGATGGGTCAGAAGGACCCGAGATAAAACATGCACTTGTTATAACAGGCTTGATTAATGCAGTAATTTCTGATTCAATGCACTAACTTGTGACAAAAGTAATACACAGTGCCAAATGGAAATCTTGCACCATGATTGCTCACTTGAATTGAGGAGCAAAAACTACACATTAAGCATTCACCATTCATTATTCATTAACACCTTAGCTGCATTCAGCTCCTTTATAGTTCCTGAAAACTAAAATTCAATCTTTACGTAGGCCCAGATCATTCAATCAGAGTCACAAACTTTATTTCCGACCCTGAACAGACAAGAAATAAAAACAGCTACGTTTGGAGGAGTTCCCTGTATGAATGTCTGGACCAGGAGCCTTTCCAGCTGAAGTATTCTAAGGCAAGGAATCCTGCTCAGCCAGCATTGGAGTGGACCAGCCTAAAATCACTTCCCTTTGCTCAACATTAATGCCATATTCCAAGAATTAAAAATCCTGACGCGTTTTAACAAACTCTGAATAAAGGTTAGGACACCAGGTGAGGTGGACAGGGGTGGAAAGGGAGAGAGTTGCCGCAAGGCAGATGGGGTAGCATGGTGCAGAGCTGGATGAACACAGCAGGCCAAGCAGCATCATAGGAGCAGAAAGGCTGA
>NC_063352.1:36494198-36525319 GCF_021869965.1 Rhincodon typus
CGTTTCTGATGAAGGGTCTCGGCCCGAAACATCAGCCTTTCTGCTCCTATGATGCTGCTTGGCCTGCTGTGTTCATCCAGCTCTGCACCTTGTTGTCTCGGATTCTCCAGCATCTGCAGTTCCTACTATCTCTGGGGTAGCATGGTGCTAGCATGCCAGTGCGGGGTGTTGGGGGGTGTGGCATAATGGAATACAAGCATTCCAGGTGGAGGTTTAGCACATCAGATGAGGTAAGAGCAGAAAAAACATGCCGTTAGGTGTGAGAGAGGGTAGAGTAGGTCAAAAGAGTCAGCAAGAATGATCAAGGGTCAGTTTTATAGTCAATTAAGAGCCACAGCAAGTTTTAATTCCTCTAACTTTCCTAACTAGCCGGTTTCCTATTAAGGTTAGGTAAGTCAGATATAATCTCACAGAATCACAAGTTTTACTGCATGAAAGGAGGCCATTCAGCCATCCAGCCATCAATAAATGAACATTGTTACCTTGTACCAATCTCCTGCTTTTCCCCATACCCAAGCATCTTATTTTTAATTTAAATAATCCTCACCTCGAATGCCGCAATTTAACCTGCCTCCTTCACACACTTTCAAACAGTGCATTCCAAATTGAAAGTACTTGAAGGAAAATATTTCTTACTTCATCCGTGCTTTATTTGCAGATCACTTTATATCTATGCCCTCTTGTTCTTGTTCCTTTTACAAGGAGGAACAATTTCCCTATTTACTCCATTCCACCCAATCATGATTTTGAAAATCTCATCAGATGTCCTCTTGAGCCTTCTTCTCTCCAAGGGAAACAATCCCAATTTCCTTAATCTATCCTTGTAACTGGAAACATTCTCATAAACTGCTTCTTCACATTTTCCAATGCATTCACATCCTTCCTATAATGTGGCACAATACTCCAGCTGAGGTCTAACAAGTATCTAGCTCAAGTTCAACATTACCTGTTTACTCTTGTACTCTGTGCCCGTGTTAACAAAACTGAGGACACTGTTTGGTTTGCTTAGTACTCTTTACTGTCCTGACACTTTTAATGATCAGTGCACATATACACTCAGTTACTTCTGCTCCTGCACTGCCCATAGAATTGAAATCCCTATTTTATATTGTCTTTCAATGTTCTTCCTACTAAAGGCATCACCTCACACTTCTCTGTACCAGAACACATCTGCCACCTATTTGACTATTTAATCAACTTGTTTACGTCCCAAGTTTAACATTGTCCTCGCAGTTCACAAGTCTTCCTGGTTTTGTGTCATTCACAAGCTTTGAAACTGCCTCCTGCACACCAAGTTCTAGATCATTAATGTAAATCATGAAAAATGAAAATCCCAAATATCAACCTCTAGGGAATTCCACAACAAACCTTACCCTGGCATAAAAAATACCCATTGACCGCGACCGTTTCCTATAATTCAGCCGATTTTGCATAAGTGTTGCTGCTGACCCTATCATTCCATGACCTATAACTTGCTTCATATATCTCTTTCTAAAAGTTTAAGTATGCCACATCAACAGCAAGGTTAAAAAAGGGAAGTTGCCACTATTTTACCAGATCTTCACCTGAAGGAGAAGCACTCTGAAAGCCTGTAATTTCGAATGAATCTGTTGGACTATAACCTGGTGTCATGTGACTTCTGACTTTGTCCACCCTAGTCCAACATTGGCACCTTCACATTATAGTTACCAGACCATACGAATTACTCATGAGAGAGCAGTCCTACAGTCAGAGATGTACGGCACGGATACAGACCCTTTAGACCAACCAGATATCTAAAATTAATCTCGTCCCATTTGCCAGCATTTGGCTCATATCCCTCTAAACCCTTCCTATTCATATCGCTGCCCAGAGGCCTTTTCAATATTCTAATTGGATCAGCCTCCACCACTTCCTCTGGCAACTCATTCCATACACACACCACCCTCTGCGTGAAAAGGTTGTCCCCTAGGTCCCTTTAAAATCATTCCCCTCTCAACTTAAACCTATGCCCTCTAGTTTTCGACTCCCCTACCCTGGGGAACAGACCTTGACTATTCACCCTTTCAATGACTCATGATTTTATGAGATCATCCCTCAGCCTCAGATGCTCCAGGGAAAATAGCCCCAGTCAGTTCAGCCCCTCCCAGAAATTCAAACCCTCCAACCCTGGCAACATCCTTGTAAATCTTGTCTGCACACTTTCAAATTTCACAACATATTTCCTACAGCAGGGAGGCCAGAACTGAATGCAGCATTCCAAAAGTGGCCTAACCAAAGTCCTGTGCAGCCGTAACGTAACCTCCCAACTCCTATACCCAATGCACTTACCAATAAAGGCAAGCAAACCATATGCCTTCTTTACTGTCCTGCCTACCAGCAACTCCACTTTCAAGTGTGAACCTTCACTCCCAAGTTCTCGTTGCTCAGCAACTCCCCAGGACCTTGCCATTAAGTATATAAGTCCTGCCCCAATTTGCCCTACCAAAATATAGTACCTCATATTTATCTAGATTAATCTGCATATGCCACTCCTTGGCCCACCAGTTCATCTAATTAAGGTTCCATTGTACTCTGAGCTAACCACCTTCGGTGTCCACTACACCACCAACTTTGATGCCATCTATAAATTTAGTAACCACACCCTTACATTCATATCCAAATCATTTCCATAAATGACAAAAAACAGTGGACCCAGCACTGATTCTTGCAGAACACTGGTGGTCACAGGCCTCCAGTCCAGAAAGCAACCTTCAAGCCAGTTTTGCATCCAAATGGCTAGATCTCCCTGTATTCCATGTGATCTAACCAGGCTATCATGCCAACTCTTGTCAAATGCCTTACTAAAGTCCATACAGACTACATCCACCTTCATCAATCCTTATCGTCACGTTTTCCAAAAAAAATTGCAATCAAGTTAATGAGACACAATTTCCCACACATACAGCCATTTTGACTACCCCTAATCTGTCCTTGCCTTTCCAAATACACGTAAATCTTGTCCTCAGAATCGCCTCCAACAACTTGCCCACCACTGATGTCAGGCTTACCAATCTATAGTTCCTTACCACCTTTCTTGAATAGTGGCACCCCATTAGCCAACCTCCAGTCATCTGGTGTCTCACCCGAGGCTATCGATGATACAAATATCTCAGCAAGGGGTCCAACAATCACTTCCCTAGCTTCCGACAAAGTTCTAGGGTACACCTGATCCGGTCCCAGGGATTTATCCATCTTTATGCGTTTTAAGACACCCATTACCACCTCCGATGTAATATGGACATTTTTCAAGATATCACTATTTATTTCCTAAAGTTCTCTAGCTTTCATATCCTTCTCCACAGTAAACATTGATGCAAAATACTCGTTCAGTATCTCACCCATCTCCTGTGGTTGCACACATAGGCAGCCTTGCTGATCTTGAAGGGGCCCTATTGTCTCCCTAGTTACTCTTCCATCCTTATTGTATTTGTAGAATCCCTTTGGATTCTCCTCAACCCTATTTGTCAAAGCTATCTTACGTCCCCTTTTTGCCCTCCTGATTTCCCTCTTAAGTATACTCCCACTGCCCTAATACTCCTGTAGGGACTGACTCCACCCCTGCTGTCTATACCTGACATAGGATTCTTTACTTTTCTTGACCAGAAGTAGTCATTCAGCACTCCCTATATTTACCATCCTTGTCCTTCACACTAACAAGAACATACTGTCACTGGATACTTGTTATCCCATTTTTAAAGGCTTCCCACTTTCCAGCCATCCCTTTACCTGTGACTATCCGTGACCCCACCCCCATCAACTTTTGAAAGTCTTGCCCAATACCGTCAAAATTAGCCTTCCTCCAATTTAGAACTTTAACTTTTAAATCAGGTCTATCCTTTTCCATAGCTATTTTAAAATTAACAGAAATATGATCACTCGCCCCGAAGTGCTAGCTCCAACTGACACCTCAGTCTCTTGCCTGCGTTATTTCCCAACAGAAGGTCACGTATTGCTCCTTCTCCAGTAGGTACATCCACATACTGAATGATAAACATTTTCGTGTTTACACTTAAATTCCTCTCTATTCAGGCCCTTAACACTGGCAATCCCAGTCTATGTTTGGAAAATTAAATGTCCTACCATTACCACCTTATTATTCTTACAGATAACTGACATCTCTTTGCAAATTTGCTTCTTTAAAATATAGTATATCAGGGCCACAGTCCAATCCCTATAAGATGATCATCCATTTCATATTTCTCAGCTCCACCCAAATTAATTCACTGGACATACACCCCGGGATATCCTAAACACAGCCGTAACGTTATCCCTAACCAAAAACGCCACGCCCCCTCCTTTCCTGTCTGACCCCCTTCTAAAATAACAAGGTGTAGAGCTGGATGAACACAGCAAACCAAGCAGCATCAGAGGAGCAGAAAGGCTGACATTTCGGGCCTAGACTCTTCTTCAGAAATGGGAGGGGAAGGGGATTCTGAAATAAATAGGGAGAGAGGGGGAGGTGGAGGCGGATAGAAGATGGATAGAGGAGAAGATAGGTGGAGAGGAGACAGACCGGTCAAAGAGGCGGGCATGGAGCCAGTAAAGGTGAGTGTAGGTGGGGAGGTAGGGAGGAGATAGGTCAGTCCAGGGAGGATGGACAGGTCAAGGGGCGGGATGAGGTTAGTAGGTAGGAGATGAGGGTGGGGCTTGAGGTGGGAGGAAGGACAGGTTAGGGAGGTGGGGACGAACTGGGCTGGTTTTGGGATGCGGTAGGGGGAGGGGAGATTTTGAAGCTTGTGAAGTCCACATTGATACCATTGGGCTGCAGGGTTCCCAAGCGGAATAGGAGTTGCTGTTCCTGCAACTTTCGGGTGGCATCGTTGTGGCACTGCAGGAGGCCCAGGATGGACATGTTGTCTGTGGAATGGGAGTGGGAGTTGAAATGGTTCGCAACTGGGAGGTGCAGTTGTTTAGTGCGAACCGAGCGTAGGTGTTCCGCAAAGCGGTCTCCAAGCCTCCGCTTGGTTTCCCCGATGTAGAGGACGCCACAACAGGAACAGAGGATGCAGTATACCACACATTAGCAGATGTGCAGGTGAACATCTGCTTGATGTGGAAAGTCTTCTTGGGGCCTGAGATGAGGGTAAGGGGGGAGGTGTAGGGGCAGGTTTAGCACTTCCTGCGGTTGCAGGGAAAAGTGCCGGGTGAGGTGGGGCTGGAGGGGAGTGTGGAGCAGAGAGAGTGGTCCCTCCGGAAAGCAGATAAGGGTGGGGAGGGAAAAATGTCTTTGGTGGCGGGGTCAGATTGCAGATGGCGGAAGTGTCGGAGGATGATGAGTTGGATCCGGAGGTTGGTGGGGTGGTACGTGAGGATGAGAGGGATTCTGTTTTGGTCGTTATTGCGGGGTGGGGGTGAGGGATGAGTTGCGGAAAATGCGGGAGATACGGTGGAGGGCGTTCTCAACCACTGAGTGGGGGGGGGGGGGGGGGGGGGGGTGGTTGTGGTTCTGAAAAAAGGAGGACATCTGAGATGTACGGGAGTGGAATGCCTCAATCTGGGAGCAGATGCGGCGGAGGCGAAGGAATTGGGAATAGGGAATAGGGGATGGCATTTTTGCAGGAAGGTGCGTGGGAGGAGGTGTATTCTAGGTAGCTGTGGGAGTCGGTGGGCTTGAAATGGATATCGGTTTCTAGGTGGTTGCCGGAGATGGAGACAGAGGTGTCCAGGAAGGAGGGGAGAGGTATTAGAGATGGTCCAGGTGAACTTAAGGTTGGGGTGGAAGGTGTTGGTGAAGTGGATGAACTGTTCAAGCTCCTCGTGGGAGAATGAGGCGGCGCCGATAGAGTCATCAATGTAACGGAAGAAGAGGTGGGGTTTAGGGCCAGTGTAGGTACGGAAGAGGGATTTATCCACATAGTAGTATGGCGCACTGACCTCTACATCGTCGAGGCCAGATGCCAACTCTCCGACACCGTCTCCTACCGCCCCCTCGATCATGACCCCACCCCGACCACCAAACCATCAACAACCTCATCACTTCAGGTGACCTCCCACCCACAGCCTCCAATCTCATCGTTCCCCAACGCCGCACCGCCCGCTTCTATCTCCTTCCCAAAATCCACAAACCTGACTGCCCTGGTCAACCCATTGTCTCCGCCTGCTCCTGCCCCACCGAACTTATCTCCACCTATCTGGACTCCATTTTCTCCCCCTTGGTCCAGGAACTCCCTACCTATGTCCGTGACACCACCCACGCCCTCCACCTCCACCAGAACTTCCAATTCCCCGGTCCCCAACACCTCATCTTTACCATGGACATCCAGTCCCTATACACTTGCATTCCTCATACAGATGGCCTAAAGGCCCTCCGCTTCTTCCTGTCCTGCAGGCCCAACCAGTCCCCCTCCACTGACACCCTCATCCGCTTAGCCAAACTCGTCCTCACCCTCAACAACTTCTCTTTCAATTCCTCCCACTTCCTACAGACAAAGGGGGTGGCCATGGGCCCAAGCTATGCCTGCCTCTTTGTCGGTTACATGGAACAATCCCTCCTCTGTACCTGCTCCGGCCCTAAACCCCACCTCTTCCTCCATTACATTGATGACTCTTATCGGCACCGGCTCATGCTCCCACGAGGAGCTTGAACAGTTCATCCGCTTCACCAACACCTTCCACCCCAACCTTAAGTTCACCTGGACCATCTCTAATACCTCTCTCTCCCTCCTGGACCTCTCTGTCTCCATCTCCGGCAACCACCTAGAAACTGATATCCATTTCAACCGATATCCACTGACTCCCACAGCTACCTAGAATACACCTCCTCCCACCCACCTTCCTGCAAAAATGCCATCCCCTATCCCGCAGGAAGTGCTACACCTGCCCCTACACCTCCCCCCTCACCCCCATCTCAGGCCCCAAGAAGACTTTCCACATCAAGCAGATGTTCACCTGCACATCTGCTAATGTGGTACACTGCCTCCGCTGTTCCCGTTGTGGCCTCCTCTACATCGGGAAAACCAAGCGGAGGCTTGGGGACCGCTTTGCGGAACACCTACGCTCAGTTCGCACTAAACAGTGCAAACTATTTCAACTCCCCCTCCCATTCCGCAGATGACATGTCCATCCTGGGCCTCCTGCAGTGCCACAACGATGCTACCCGAAAGTTGCAGGAACAACAACTCATTCCGCTTGGGAACCCTGCAGCCCAATGGTATCAATGTGGACTTCACAAGCTTCAAAATCTCCCCTCCCTCTACCGCATCCCAAAACCAGCCCAGCTCATCCCCACCTCCCTAACCTGTCCTTCCTCCCACCTCAAGCCCCGCCCCCATCTCCTACCTACTAACCTCATCCCGCCCCCTTGACCTGTCCATCCTTCCTACCTCCCCACCTACACTCACCTTTACTGGCTCCATGCCTGCCTCTTTGACCGGTCTGTCTCCTCTCCACCTATCTTCTCCTCTATCCATCTTCTATCCGCCTCCCCCTCTCTCCCTATTTATTTCAGAATCCCCTTCCCCTCCCCCATTTCTGAAGAGGAGTCTAGGCCCAAAACGTCAGCCTTCCTGCTCCTCTGATGCTGCTTGGCCTGCCGTGTTCATCCAGCTCTACACCTTGTTATCTCAGATTCTCCAGCATCTGCAGTTCCTACTATCTCTGAAACAATTTCGACTCCCTTCTAACTTGCCTCTAGCATATGTACATAAGCTGCCAGTCCTGTCCATCCCTGAACCATGTCTCTGTAGTAGCTATGACATCCCAGTCCCATTTTGCCAGCCATGCCTGGAGTTCATCTGCCTTACCTGTCAGGGTTCCTGCATTGAAATAAATGCAGTTCAATTTATCAGTCCTACTTTGGTCTCTGCTTTGACTTGCTCCTCTTCCTAACTCCACTAGCCTCAGACTGATCTCTTTTCTCACTATCTCTCTGGGTCCCACCACCACCACCACCACCACCCTCCTTTCAATCAGCTCTAGCAAATCTCCCTGCCAGTATATTAGTCCCCTTCCATTTCAGTGACAACCCGTCCTTCTTATACAAGTCACTTCTACCCCAGAAGAGATTCCAATGATCCAAAAAACGTGAATCCTCCCCTGCACCAGCTCCTCAGCCACACATTCATCTGCTCTGTCCTCCTACACTCTCGAGAACCTACATTTTAACCTCCTGCCTAATTTCCTATATTCTCACCGCAGAATCTCGTTCTTTTCTCTGCCTATGTCATTGGTTCCAATGTGTACAAGACCTCCTAATGGTCATTCTCCCTTTTGAGGATATTCAGCACCCTCTCTGGGATATCTTTGACCCTGACACCCAGGAGGCAACACACCATTCTGATATCTCATTGCTGGCTGCAGAAACATCTGTCTGTGCCTCTGATTGTAGAGTCCCCTATCACAATCGATTGCTGAGAACCTGACTTAGCCCTCATTACAGTAGAGCCAGTCTCAGTACCAGAAACTTGGGCTACATTCCTGAGTCCATCACCCCCTACATTTCCCAAAACAGCGTACTTGTTTAAGACTGGGATAGCCACAGGAGACTCCTGCGGTACCTGTCTATCTATCCTACCTTTCCTAGAGGTAACCCATCTACCCAACTGTACCTGTGGTTTTTTTACCTTCCTGAAACTTTCATCCATCTCACCCCCCCAGCTCCTGTAAACTCCTGATTGTCTCTAACTGCCACTCCAACCCACACATACAATCCAATAGGATTCGCAACCAAGCACACTTATTGCAGTCATAATCTTCTAACAGTGAAATTCTCCCTCATCGCCCACATCCAACAGGAAGAGCACATCACTCTGCTGAAGGCCATCTTTGCACCTTAGCAATCTAAACAGACCAAGAAAATAGCACAATCTTGCTGCTTGAAAAACACTGCTCTAGGATAACTTGGTACCTATGCTTTATATTTTATAAAAGTTTAATATAGACACAGATCTCAATAAAACAAACAAAATAAAAATCCACCCTACTCATTATTGTAGATTTAAGAAAAAACAGAGTATGGTTAAACTGAAAAAAAAAACACTTAGCTGTTCCCTTCCTGTGAGCAGCCCCAATACTGAGATTTCTCCAAGGTCAGCTGTGAACTTCATTGTTTATTTTTCTTAGATCAAAGTCCAGAGATGCTTGTACAGGCAGATGACTGGTGGCAGTTTAACCGGATGGTGACCATGCCTCAGCCGAGGCAAGAGGTTAAGGCGAGTCCTTCATGATAACCTTAGCTGGTGTAGTATTTGAACGCACGCTATTCACGTCACTCTGCACCAAAAAATCAGTTGTCCAGTCAACTGAGCTAATCGAGTCACGACATCAACAGCATTACCTTCATCAAGCCTGTTGTTACCTCTTCAAAAAAAGACGCTAGGAAGTTAGTTAAACATGATTTCCCCTTTCTTCCTTATCAACCCACCTTTTCCCATGTAATTGCTAATTCTATCCCAAATAATTGTCTCAATATTTCCCACCACTGAGACCTCAGCAAATCTGTGAAGCATCTGTGAAGAGAGAAACAGTTAATATTGAGTCCACTATGACTGGTCTTCAGAAATGAAAGTGGTTGGAAGATGGTGGTTTTTTTATCCTGTTGACAGAAGTACAGGACTTAGTGGAATAAATGATGAGGGTGCTCAACGCAAGCTGGAGGAACAACAACTCATTTCCCAATTAGGTACATCACAGCCTCTAGGATTCCACATTGGGGTTCATACTTTGGAGTGTGAACTCAATCTCCATCTCAACTCATTTGTCTCTCCAGGTATGCTGCCAGGTTGCTCCAGCATTCCCTATTTTTATTTCAGACTTCCAGCATTTGCAGTATTTTGCATTTACATGGTAAGTTGAATGTCCAAAGTATCTGACTCAAACTCAAAGTTGGGAAGCCAGAGTTGGTTCCAGTAGCCATGTTATTACTCATCAGACATTTCAATTCCCCATATAATTACAACATAGTATTGGAACATCCACGTGGTCCTGGCACCTATCTTCCAAGGTCTCTGATTATCCAGAGAGAGATCTGAGCCATTATTTCAAACTTATTTTGCTATTTTACACTCACCAAATGAAGCAAATGACCCAGTCTCAGTTTGTTTAACATTCACGTCTAGATCAAAACAGCTAGGGATCCAGCAATGAAACTCGTGATATGTCACTTGACACAGACTTCCAATGACAAGAGCAATCTTTGACCATTATCCACTGCCACCTGCTATTAAGCCAATTTTGGATCCCATTTGCCAAACTGTCTTGGATCCCACAGTGTCTCTTACCTTCTTGAATAATCTGCTTTGCAAGACCCTGTCAAAAGCCTCACTGAAGTCCACATCCACTGCATTACCCTCATCCACACATCTCATCATCTTCTTGAAAAACTCAAACTAACCTGCCGGAAATGATCACTCATTGACAAAGCCATGAGGATTATCCTTTGCTGCTGGAGATTAATTCTGTCACTCATTTTTTCCAAAAGGTTCCCTACTGTTGATATCATATTTGTTGACTTATAGTGCCTCAGTTTATCCTTCCCACCATGATTGAACAATTGTTTTTTTTCTTTATTCATTCACGGCATGAGGGAGTCACTGGCTAGGCCAGCAATTATTGCCAATCCCTAAATCGCCCAGACAGCAGTTGAGTCAACCACATTGCTGAGAGTCTGGAGTCACATTTAGGCCAGACCAGGTAAAGATGGCAGTTTCCTACCCTAAAAGGACATTAGTGAACCAGATGGGTTTTTCTGACAACCGGCAATGGATTCATGGTCATCATTAGATCCTTAATTCCAGATATTTATTGAATTTAAATTCCACCAGCTGCCATAGCAGGATTCAAACCTAAGTCCCACAGAACATTACCTGGGTCTCTGGATTAACAGTCCAGCAATAATACCACTAGGCCATTGCCTCCCTTAATGATAACACATTGGCTGTTCTCCAATTATCTGGAACCACTCACATTTAACAGGATTTGAAAATTAATTTCAAGGCCTCCTCCATTGCCTCTCATAGCAGCCTGAAATGCATTTCAGCTGGGTCTAGTTATTTAGGCAATTTTAAGTCTGCTAAAACTTCCTCCATCTCAATTGCAATTTTTTCCAAGTTTATCATAGTCCTCTTACCTGAGTTCGAGGCATACAACGTACACTGTTATTCTGAATTGTGCATACAATAGTCATTTAAAACATCATCTATGTTTTCTGGTCCTAACTACAGTTTGCCACTTAGATCCCTCGTTATCTTATTCCTAATATGCCTATAAAATGGCACTGGATTTTTCTTTATTTTACCTGCCAGTGATTTTTCATGTCCTCTACGCTTTCCTAATTTCTTGTTTGTCCCCCAAAAGTAATCCCTTGCATTTTATACACACCTCAACAGCTTTTGTTGTCTGAGCTCTCAATATCTACAAGCTTCCCTTTTTACCCTCATCCAATCCTGCACTTTCCTCACCATCCACTGTTCTCTGGAACTGAAGTTACACTCCATCTTTATGGAACATGATGACCCACACTTCTAAATATTCCCTTTACGAAAGACTCCCCCTGCTCCAGTGTAGATTTTCCTGCAAACAGCTACTCCCAGTCCACTCATCTTGGCATATTAACATCAGTGTCTATCCCAAATCAATTCAACTGAACTGTCTGCTAGTTCATGACTAGGTTTCAAAAATCCTACCCTAAGTCAAGAGTTGAAATCAAAACTGATTTTAGTTTCTAGCAAAATATGCCATCAATTACACTGTCACTCCACAGTGAACACAACTGAACAGCAGAAATTGTTTTAAGGGATTACCTTACTGGTTAGAAGAAAAGGCAACACGACAGAAACACAAACAATCCAATTAATCAGTTCATCAATGAATGCAGGATATACCCATACCTCATCTTGATAGCTGCCCCTATAAGCTTTCTCCAAGCCTGAGTCCAAGAAATTCAGGCTGAATTTGTTAATAGGAGGTTTGAAGAAGTATTCGTCCATTAATCTATAAATGGAGAAAACCAGATCCAATCAGAATTAGTGTCAAAAAAATCAAAACTCATTGACAAAAACTTGTATCTGAACATGGGAGAGGAGACAGACTTGTTAGAAAGACAGACAACTGCTATTTTAAAAATTAAAGAATCATACAACCATAAAGCACTCTGAAGTCTTAACTGTTTCACAGACAACGAATTGTACTTTTGCTGTTGGTTGAGGGAGAAATGTTGACTGAGACACCTGAAGAACTCCACTGTTCTTTGAATAGTGCTATGGAACCTTTTGAATCTACTTGCAACAGACAAATTAGTCCTTGACTTATCATTTGATCTAAACAATGACAGTACAGCACTCCCTCAGGGTCAGTATAGATTACTGTTTCAAGTTATCTGTAGGTTCCAAGGAATGCGCTCCCAATGGGCCAAGCAGGAATTAGTGAATTTCCTAAAAACATGGCGAGATGAAATCCTCAATTTGATTTGTTTTAAAAAGGGAGCAATCTATTTCTGGTTAGAATTATGAAACAGACAATTCCAATGTTGCAAGCTGACAGCATTCGAGTTTGACAAGCAATAGCAAACGTGTTTATAGAGAGAGAAAGCAAGTGAGGGAAGAGAGGTTGGAGCATTAGAATAGCAACAGTGGGCTGTACCTGCTGAGAAGGCAGCTCAACTGCATTGATTGCCTTTTTGGAGATTCTGAAGGGTGTACTGCAGCTGGATGGCTATAACATTACAACTCAAGAGGAAGTTTACTAATTATTGAGGATGCCAAGTTTGGCCTCATGCTTCAGAAGAAATCCTAGGCAATGATAAAGTGGGAAAGTTGCTGGCTGTGTTGGGGGAAGCCATGACGGGCTCAGAAGAAGGCAGTGAACATCACTATCTCAGCACAGCACACCTAGATGAGTGAGGCTTGAAAAACACTCAGGCAGTACCTGGCAACTGAGCAGTATTGGAGCTCAGTGGCAGTTCTAGCTTGGTGAAGCTAGCTGTCAATTAAAAGCTGCAGCTTGAGAGGTTGCTTGAAGGCGAGATTGGATAAAGTGAAGAATTGTGATCCCTTGTGAAGTTTAATGAGCTTCAATAACTTGCCATTTCAGTAACATCGGGGACACTGCTGAGAAATTAGAGGTCTATATCTTGATGGCACTTGCTATTGGATATGTATTGTAGTGTGTTAAATAAGAGGTTATTACGCATATGAACCATGTTAATTTTGAGTCTAAGAATACGTTATACGTGCAATCCAGATTGTAATACTGTTCTACAGTTGTAAAATAAAGTTTGTTGTTGTTTGTTCAAAACTGTAGAATCTTATGGCTTATTCTCTTAGTATGCTACCTGTACCTTCCACCTTGTCTACTTTAAAAATACACGAGTCTAGCCAAATCATATCAAGTTTGAGAGTCTGGTCCACCAGGCTTATAACGCGATCAGCAACAACTGTTATGGTATATAGAGTGACGGAGGTGCAGCATGTAGTAATGGGAGTTGAAGGTTTTCCTCTGCATTCCTGATTTCTTGTCAGTATTTAAGTGGAGAAAGACATGGAAGTTAGGGAACCTGGGGAAATAAATGTTGATGTCTTGAAAAGAGACCACATTGCAGAACAGGTGGTGCTAGAGGGCCATAGGTAGATAAATCCCTGAGACGTGATCAAGTGTGTCTCAGGACATTGTGGGAAGCTAGGAACATTGCGGGGTCCTAGTGGAGATATTTGTATCATTGACATCCACAGGTGAGGTGTCGAAAGTCTGGAGGCTAGCCAAAGTTGTGCCTTTAAGAAATGCTACAAGGAAAAGCCAGGGAGCTACAGACCAGTGAGCCTAACGTCAGTGGTAGGTAAATTGGAAGGAATTCTGGAGACAGGATCTAAATGAATTTGGAAAGGCAAGGACTGATTACAGATAGTCAGCATGGATTTGTGCTTGGGAAATAGTGCCTCACAAATTTGATTTTTGTTTTGAAGAAGTGACCAAGATAGATAGATGAAGGCAGAGCAGTAGATCTTGTCTGCATGGACTTTAGCAAGGTGTCTGACAAGGTTCCACATAGTAGACTGGTTAGTAAGGCTGGATCACATGGGATCCAGGGAGAGCTAGCCAATTAGATACAAGATTGGCTTGAAGGTAGGAAACAGAGGATAGCCAGGGACAGCAGGGTACGACTGTAAGCGAGGCAGGTAGAGGGATCCTGCAATCAGGAACAGAGGAGCCTTAGCTCTTGACCTTGTTCAGCAGGTATGAGTTACTTGCTCCCTGTGTGGATGAGGAAAAGGGCTGCAGGGAGGATGAGCCAACTGACCACTGCACCGTGGTACCGGAGGCCATTAAGGGGGGAGCAGAAAGACAGGTGGTAGTTGTAGGGGATTCTACAATTAAGGGGATAGACTGTATCCTTTTTAAGCAGGATCGCGAGTCCCGCATGGTGTGTTGCCTGCCCGGTGCCAGGGTAAGGGATATCTCTGATCGGCTTAAAAGGATATTGGAGCAGGATGGGGGAGGATCCAGTTGTTGTGGTCCACGCTGGAACAAACAACATAGGCAAGACTAGGAAAGAGGACCTGTTCAGAGATTATCAGGTGGTAGGAACCAAATTAAAGAACAGGTCCTCAAGGGTTTATACGCGCCGGATTACTGCCTGAGCCATGTGCTAATTGGCATAGGGACATGAGAATAAGGGAAGTAAACACATGGCTAAAAGAGTGGTGCAGGAAAGAGGAGTTCCTTTTCATGAGGCACTGGCATCAGTATTGGAACAGGAGAGGTCTGTCCCGTTGGGATGGTCTCCACCTGAATCGAGCTGGGACCAATGTTCTAGCAAAAAGGGTGGGGAAAGAGGGAAGGGAATGGTGAAAATTGCCCCAGTGGAAAACAAAGCAGCAGGTTAACATCTGTAGTGGTGGATTCAACTACATGGAAAAATATCAAAGAAATGACAGGGAAGGAGAACTCAGGAGAGGTTCTTAAAGTCTCCAGCACAGACACAAATAGGACAGAGTGTTTGGAAAGGAGTAGCAATCAAACACTGGAAAAACAAATGAAAGTGAGAAGAGGGAGGGTTAATACAGGACTGAAGGTGTTATATCTGAATGCACGCAGTATAAGAAAATAAGGTAAATGAGCTTGTGGCGCAGATCAAAACTGGTAGGTATCACGGAGACGTAGCTGCAAAGGGATCAGGATTGGGAACTGAATATCCAAGGATATACATCCTATCGAAAAGATAGGCAGGTGGGCCGAGGGGGTGGAGTTGCCTTATTGGTGAGAAATGAACTTAAGTAAATTGTAAGAAATGAAGTAGAGTCAGATAGTGTAGAATCTGTGGGTAGAGTTGAGGAACCGCAAAGGTTAAAAAAACCATAGTTGGAGTTGTGTACAGGCCTCCAAACAGTAGTCAGGAGCTGGGGCGCAAGATACACCAGATAGAAACTGCTCTCAATATTCCAAATGTGGTCTGGCCAAAGCCTTACACAGCCTCAGAAGTACATTTTTGCTCTTGCGTTCTAACCCTCTTGCAATGAATGCTGACATTGCATTTGCCTTCATAACTGCCAATTGAAACTGCATATCAAGCTTAAAAGAATCCTGAATTAGCGCTCCTAAGTCCCTTTGTGCTTCAGATTCCTGAAAACTTCCCCCATTTAGAAAACAGTCTATGCCTCTGTTCTTCCAACCAGTGCATAATCTCTACTTTCCTACATTGTATTCCATCTGCCACTTCTTTGCCCACTCACCTGTGCTGGTCCTTTGGCAGCCTCCCACCTTCTTCAATACTGTCTGTCTGTCCACCTATCTTTGGGTCTTCTGCAAACCAGGCAACAATGCCCTCATTCCCATCATCCAGATCATTAATTTATAACGATGAATAGTTGTGGCCCAAGCACTGACCCCTGCGGGCTTCCACTAGTCACCAGATGCCATCCTGAAAAAGACCCCTTTATCCCTATTGCCTTCTGCCAGTCAATCTTCTATCTATACCAGTACCTTGCCCATAACACCATGGACTCTTAGCTTATTTAGCAGCCTATAGCTTATTAAGCAGTCTACTGTGTACCACCTTGCCAAAGACCTTCTGGAAATCAAAAGTGATCATGCCCACTGGCTCTCCTTTGTCTAACTTACTCATTACTTCCTCAAAGGATTATAACAGATGCATCAGGAATGACCTCTCCTGACGAGGCAGTGTTAACTCAGCCCTGTTTTGCTACACACTTCCTAGTATTCTGTAATCGTGTCCTTAATAATGTACTCTAAAATCTTGCCAATGACCGAGGTCAGGCTAACCGGCCTATAGTTTCCTGCCTACTACCTCCACCCCTTCCTAAACAGGGTGTTAGTCCTCTGGAACCCTCCCCAACTCTAATGATTCCTGAAAGATCACCGCTAATGCTGGTATAATCTCCACTACCTCCATCAGTAGGCTGAGATATGGACAATCTGATCTGGGTGATTTACCCACCTTCAGACTTTTCCGCTTCCCCAGCACCTTTTCACTTGGTGATGGCCACTACATTCACCTCTGTCCCCTGACTCTCGAAGTTCTGGTATGCTGCTGGTGTCTTCCACTGGGAAAACTGATGCAAAGTACCTATTTAGTTCCTCTGCTATTTCTTATTTACCATTATCACTTCCTCAGCCTCATTTTCTAGTGGAATGATGTCCACTCCTGCCTCTCTCTCATCTTTTAGATATCAAATAAGTAGTCTTGCAATCTTCCTTTAGATTACTAGCTAGCTTACCCTCATATTTCATCTTCTCCCCCCTTACTACTTTCTTGGTTATCCTCTGCTGTGTTTTAAATCTTCCCACTAATCTTCAGCACATTGTATGCTTTCTCTTTTGCTTTTATGCTGTCCTTGACTTCCTTTGTCAGTCATAGTTGCCTCGTACTCCCTTTCGTATCCTCTTTCTTCCTTGGAATGGATTTCTGCTGTGCCTCCCAAAACGACCCCCCATGAAACTCCTGTCTTGCTGCTCCATCATCTTCTTTGCCAGGATCCCCTTCCAATCAACTCTGTCTAGCTCTTCCCTCAAGTCTTTGCAGTTACCTTTACTCAATTCTAATACTGTTGCTTCCAATTCCAGCTTCTCCCCCTCAAACCGCAGGGTGAATTCTCACATTATGGTCTTTGCCCCTTAGGGGTTCCTTCACGTTAAGCTCCCAAATAAAGTCTGCCTCATTACATATCAAATCCAGAACTGCCTGTGCCCTAGCAGGCTCTACACAAACAGCTCCAAAAAAACCTAAAAGAACAGCTGACTATGGTGTAGCAGGTAAAAGTGGAGGTGCATTGGATGCCAGAATTAGAGTGCAGCAGGTTACACAGATAAGAAACAGAGATGCAATGGAGGTATTTGAAAACAGAATTTTAATGTTAAACTCCTGATGATCTGGGCACCAAAGCAGGACAGTGATGAGTTAAGATGCGGACAGAAGAATTTTGATGAGCTTAAGTTCATTAAGGACTGAAAATAGAAGGTCAACCAGAAATCAACACAGAAGAAATGAATCTAAATGAGAGTAAAAAGCATCAAAATCCAAATCTAAAAAGCAGTTATTCACTGGTCTAACAAACTTTACATTCAATTAATTAAATTTTCTTCACAGCTTTGGATAGGCTCATGCACTTTACAACTTTTAATATGTGCACAAAAGACACAGACAAAGGTGCTTGCTTGTCAGGTAACTGGCTTCCCTTTACAAACTAGTAACTAGGTCTGAGCAACAGGACATGGTTATTTTATCCAGAAGAACCCAGGACATGCTACTCAGTTTCTCAAAGGACAATGATCACAAAATAGCAGAGTTGGGTTCAAATTTCCAGGGAAGGGGAAGATGATAGATTGCAAAAATGTTAGAATCGAGCAAGAGAAGTTTTTTTTCAAAAATATTCATTCTTAGGATCTTAACCTTGCTGGCAAGGTCAGCATTGACTGCCCATCCTAATTGCTCTGGAAAAGGTGATAGCTGGTTTCTTGAGCTGCTGCAGTTCAACTGGTCCATCCACAATACAGATGAGGAGGGAGTTCTAGGATTTTGACCCAGTAGTACGTGCCCAAGTCAGGGTGGCAAGAGACTTGGAGGAGAACCTGTAGGTAGTGGCATTCCCAAACATCTGCTCATCCTTCTAAACAGTAGAGGTCACAGGTCTGGAATTCACTGTCAAAGCAACCTTGGTGAGTTGCCAGTGCATTTCCTAGATGCGACAACGCCTTCACTCTGTACCAGCAGTGGTAGGATGAAATATTTAAGGTAGTTGTTGGGGTGCCTATCATGACAGCTGCTCCATTTTAGATGGTTTCCAGTTTCTACAGAATTGTTGGAACTTCACTCATCAAAACAAGCAGAGTGTACTTCATCCCATTCCTGACATATAAATGATAACTTATTAGTTCTAACAAAAAAATATTCTTGCTCACAAATGAATGCCAACATGTCAGAATTGTTAAGTCAGTACAGTTCAGAGCAAAATGTTGGGACCATGGAACTTGAACTACTCCTTCAGTCAGCTAAGCACAAAGGCAAAAACTTCATACCAGTAACTAAAAAGTTGAAAGAAAGCAGTGTTCTATTCTTGCAAATGGTTAAATGCCTTCTACTTTGCTAATAATTAGCATAATATGTCAGAGGCAGCTTTAACAAAATATGGATAGGAAGCTTCTGTCCACTCTATATGGCAGGGGAGCTTCATAATTTACAATGCAAGTCAACAAAATGGATGCGAAGCTGCACAAATGTACCACTTGCCCTGACTCCAAAGGAACAGGCCATTGCATCCCTCAAACCTGTTCAGTCGTTCAATTACATTACAACTAACCAGTACCTCAACTTCATCCACCAGTCTTGATCCGTAACACTTAAAACACTCGCCTAACAAAACATACCTGTCCTCCTTAATGACGCTGACAAACTGAGCATCTGTTTTCTCCCGGATCTGCTTGGAGCGTAGTGGAAGCAGTCCATCCAGCTGCCTCTCACTCTGCAGCATTTCAAACAGCGATGTCTGGCTGTTGTTTAACTTTTCTTCCTCTGGAGGACTCAGTAGACCATTTTGGGCCTTCAGACTTCGCCCTGCTGATGGTGCCTACATGAGAGAAAAGGCTCCATGACCTCACCACTTCACAGAACAGAAGGGACTTTTAAATGGTGTTACATAGTTAACCTGATCTTTAATAAACTTTAGTAAACACACCCAATGTGAAAATATGGATTGTACTAAAGATGCTGAAAACATTAAATATATTACAAGCAAATGGTCTTGATTACAACTTGCAATCAATGCTTATTAAGAAATAATCCTAATAATCCAAACAATTCTAGCTCCAGATGGGGGGAAAAAGCCATTGTTGAAACATTTCCACCTTTTAGTCAGGAATTATAGAAGTCAAATCTGCAGCACAGAGATAGGCCTTTGGACCAAGTAATGTGTGCATTGTTTATGTTTCACATGAGCTTCCTCTTACTTATCATCCAACCCTACGAGCATATTGCTAGATTATTTTCTCCATGTATTTATCTAGCTTCCCCATAACTTATTACAAGCCATTACACAAACCATTAACTAAGATATTCCACAAGACACAAGCTTATGGCAGTGTGGTATTACCATAGAGCCCAAACCTAAATTCAGATGGCAAATTACACAATTGCATACAAAACAAAATAATCAATTTTTTTTAAAATTTGTATTTTGTGCAAGATTTGCTATCCATCATAACAATTCTGTAACACTGCTGTGATATAGGGCCTAAATTTGTTTTGGATTAGTACCTTGGGATTTTTGCGCTCATCTTGACAACCATTCTGCACAGCAGTTTCTTCTGTGCTGGTGCTGGATCCAGGAATGAGCATGATATTACAGGATGGACACATGGGCTGAAAAACAAAATACAGGATACTGATTAGAAAAATAGGTTAAATAAAAAAAGTATGGTTTTTCTAATAAATCTGCTGAGAGACGTTATTACATACCTCTGGAGCAAGTGGGACTTGAACACAGGCTTCCCAGTCTAGGGGTAATGACACTATCACTGTGCCACAAGAGAGCCCCAACAAGCCTTAAACAATGTTCAGTGCTCATGTAAGGCTCAATTCAACTGTCGCTCAGTTAATAACTAGATAGAACAAGACTTCATTCTCTCTAGTTACATATAGTTTCTATACCTAGTTTCAGTAGGAGGTTAGTTGGTTAAGAAAATATTAAATCATCTAGGGTTTCAACAATATATCAGCCTCCACACTCACCAAACTATGAAGGGGTATGCTGTGACTTCCTTTACGATTGAAATGATAACACTCATTGTTTAACTTGCACATAAGGCTGGCCACCCTCCTTTTCCAGGGTATGTTATTAACACACATTACACAGATTCCTCTTAGAATAGGCAGGGAAAATCCTGCACTTTAATACAATCCAAAATACTCTTTCTGGTTAACAGATGAAACAAAAAGGACTTATGATTTTTGTGCTACATTTCTGAACATTTATACTAGTTCTCAAATTTTGTTCTGCATAAAGCTTACAGCAGTGTAAAAACAATTTGCAGTGTAAAAACAATATCATTACGGAACTTTATACTATAATGAAAGTATTTGTAAGCCACACAAAAGAGAACAAGAAAGAATGCAGTTTTTCATTTTTGCCAAACAACAGAAAATATTTTCCTACATTGAAGCTGAAGTAGAAACATACCACAGTGGTGTATTACCCCACTCTTAGCATTGTTCATTCTTTTAAAGTTCAGCTGTAAGGTTTAAAAAAATCAAACCAAATTATATTAGGTCTTCGATCACTTAGTTGCCCATATTGCAGTGTGAATCATAGAATTGTATGGTACAGAAGAGGCTCTTTGGCCCATCAAGTCTGCATCAACATTGTTGAAGACAATAGCAGGCACTGAGCACTTAGTCTGGACTAGATTCAAGTTTCTTGGTCACTGAGTGAGCTAACCCAATTAAACCATGTTCAATCTAGGACACTGTGTAATCCAGGAATCTTGCTAATCAAGCGTGTGTGTCTTGGGCAGGATTTTCCAAGAATAAATGCAAAATGAATGATTACCTCTATTTATTAACCTCTACAGTCCATTAAAAAAAACAAAAAAAGAACTGCGGATGCTAGAAATCTTAAACAAAAACAGAAATTACTAGAAAATCTCTGAAGGAGGGTCACTGGACCCAAAACATTTACTCTGATTTCTCTCCACAGTCCATTTAAAGATTGGTCAAATATCAGGGACATGTTCAGAATATTGGAACACTAGTACAAAACAAAACTCCCACACGAAACAGACTTGCTCTCCATCTACACTTGTTACCCTACAATCCAAATTCAAGGGGAAAATAGAGTTTGTCAGGCCAAAAAATTCAGCTCACAAGGCTCAAGATGATTTAGGCAGGTGACACTGTTCAACTTCAAGCAAATCATGTCCTTAGATACACAAAGGACTGGGCTCAGAAACTTATCCATCCTGTTCCAAAATAGAAATTTAGGATTCTAGATGCCTCCACCCAAACCAACATCTGACATGGAGGTTATTCTCTTGTTTATTTCTAGCACAAATAGGTCATGTCTATTTACTGGAAAAATCAATTTTAGAAATGTCATATTACGTCCACAGAATCTAATGAAATTAAGGATGCTGTCATCAGTTGTTGCTTGGTTTGCAGATCATGGAATCATACAGCACAGAAGAGGTTCTTCAGCACAACATCAAGTCTCCACCACACAAAACACACTATTAATTCTACTTTCCCACACTAGGCCCATAGCCTTGGATGTTACGACACTTCAAGTGTTCATCGAAGTACTTCTTAAAGATTGAGGTTTCCCACCTCAACTACCCTCGCAGGCAGCACATTTCAGATCCCCACCAACTTCTGCATAAAAATGTTTTTCCTCAAAACCTCTCTAAACCTCCTGCCTTTCACTTTAAAATTATGTCCCCTTGTGATCGACACTTCAACTAAGGGGAACAACTGTTTTCTATTCACTTTGTCCATGCCTCTCATGACCTTTTGCACCTGTATCAGGTTCTCCTCTCAAACTTCTCTGCTCCAAGATAATAACCCGAGCTTATCCAGCCTCTCTTCACAGCTGAAATGCTCTGTCCCAGGCAACACCCTCCAGTGCAATCACATTCTTCTTATAGTGTGGTGATTAGAACTACACCTTATACTCTACCTATGGCCTAACCTAAGTTCTGTACAATTCCAACATGACCCCTCTAGGCCAAGATAAAGGCAAGCATCCCAAATGCCTTCTTAATTATTTGACTGACTTGTGCTGCCAACTTCAGGGACGTATGGACAAGCACCCCAAGATCCCCATGTTCCTCTGAGCTTCCGAGTATTTTACCATTCATTCACTACTCCCTTGTCTTGTTCCTTCTTCCAAAGTGCATTATCTCAGATTTATCAGGGTTAAATTCCATCTGCTAATGATGTGTCTGACCAATCCATTTATGTCCCTCTGTAACCCAACACCTTGCAGTTGTGCGTTAGACCTTAAAAACCTAATACCTTCCTCCTCACTCTTAACCACCCAAACAACCTTTGTATCATCTATGAACTTACTTTCATCCATCCCACATTCTCACCTATGTCTACTCAGGTCCCGATTGTCTGCCATGGGTCATGTGACTGAATAAGCTAATTTCCCCACCTCCGGATCCACGGACACGTGGGGTATTGGAGTGATCCCTTAATAATATTATGAAATTAACAGGTCAATGGTAAACAAAGATAATAGAGAAACGTGCTATCAGAAGTCTCATGTTGTGGTCTGTTGTTACAGGCCTTCATGTTGACATTCCTAAGCCAACATGTCATCTCATACCCTCTTATCTATATAATTGTCCGACAAGGTTTAACAAGTTGTACCCAGCATGAAATAAGGTAAAAGATGTCCCCTGCCAAAAAAGGTATGGTATGGGCAGGGCGAGGGAAAATAACAGAGCTTTTCGAATAGATAACTGATGCAGGGGGAAAAACAACCCCTACAAATAAAGTATATTAACAGGTGCTCAGGGGTTGGGGTTCATTCTTTAGTAGGAAGGTGCCTTCTGGAGGAAAATTGAGGAAAAGCAAGGAAAAAAGCGAGGGGCTTCTTAACACTGGTAGAATGCAGAAAGCTGTCAGCTCAAACAATAGAGACCAACGGCAATCTGCACCAACTATCTGGCTTTCTCAAAGATCATTAAAATCAGCCTCACCCGCCACGGTTCATATACTTTTTCTGGACTTAGATCGCACATCATATCTGAACGGTTGTGTCTTAATAAACTACATAATAAGTTCTTGATTGCCTTTTTAAATACTGCACAACTCCCAAACTCAACCTATACCTTATGTCTAGGACAGCCTACTAGTAAGTAAGATCTAGTGTACACTATTTGTTTCCTTTTCTTTCCTTATAAAATTCCAAAGGAGGTAACTGCAGGGAGGTTCAGGATGTGCTAGATAGGATTTTTTTTTTTTTTTTAAATTACTATATGGCAAGATTCTATCAGGTTGGAAGGTACCAAATATGGCAGCAGAAAAAAAAATAGAAAACCAGGAACTATAGGTCAGTTAGCCAGAGTTAATGGGGCAAATGCTGGATTACTATTAATAAGGAAGTTTGACTATGATTGAGTGCACTGTATGATCAGAAGAGTCAATATGATCTTTTGAAAGGGAAATGACATGTGATAGATTTATTGGACATTTTTGAGAATGTAACAAATACGTAGTGAGGAACCAGTAGATCTAGAATACCCTCAGTTTCCAAAAAGCATGCAATAACGTGCCAAAGATTTTATAGGCAAGATGAGGATGTTTGCAGCTAGGGACAGAAGGTAAAGTCTCTACAGTCTTACCAGATCATACGGGTGCTCTTTCATTAGAGAGAGACGTATGGTGGTGGTTGAAGCTAGGGATCACCATGCCTCAGGCAAGGGGAAAGATTGAGGAGGAGAGGCCTTCATAGAAACCTCAGAAGGTGCAAGAATTTAACCTACGCTGTTGACGTCACTCTGCATTACAAATCAGCAGAGGGTGGGTTAAAGAATAGGCATAAATTAGGCATTTTCAGGTCAGCAAGCTGTGGCTGGTGAAATGTTGCAGGAATCAATGCTAGGCTTCAGTTAAAAATACTAAAACTGTGAAAAGGGACAGAGAGTAATATATCCAAGTCTGCTAACGATAAAAAGCTGTGCAAGAATGCAAGCTCCGAGTAAGACACAGGGAGGTTGCAAAGAAAAATGGGCTAATTGAGCACGCAACAAGGTAGCAGATGAGGTATAAGATAGGGAAGTGTGATGTTATTTACTCTAGTTGTAAGAATAGAAAAACAGAATATTTTAAAAAAGCATGAAACTTGTTGCTCTTAGAAACTTGGACATACTTATACAAGAAACAAAGTTTGCATGCAATTATGCCATGCAATTAGCAAGGCAGATTACATCGTCTTTATTGCAAGGGGCCTGAAGCACAGGAATAAAGTAATCTTGTAACAATTGGAGGACCTTGAGGCCACACCTATGTGCAATTCCAATAGTCATATTTAAGGAAACTATACTGTAGATGTTACCAACATGTCAACAGTTCAAAGCCTTGAAAACTCCCTTCTAAAATGGAGATTAACTTATGTACCAAGTATAAAAGTGAACTGCAGGCGTGAATGGTCGCTCTTTCGAAATATCACCAGGATCCAATGTGATGTTAAACTCCAGTGCAGCCAGTGTTGCCTGTTTGATCCTATATTCGGAGTGAACAGAAGTGTGGCACGCTTTGGTTCAAAAGGTGTTCAACTTGTATACCAAGTATATGCAAAAAAATTTTGTGTCTAGAAAAATTTGAATTGCAGCATGTTAGACAATCCAAGTACTGGCTTTGGAAGCAATGTAACAAAGGCTGAATTAAATTTGTGCCGAATGAAAGGGTTGTCCAATGAGACAGGCAAAGTAAATTAGGTTCATATTCTCTGGAATTTAGAAGAAAAAGGTGAGCTAATGAAAATACATGATTCCTAAGAGTGCCCTTATGGCAGAATGGCAGTGTCCCTACCTCTGGTCCAGAAAGCCTGTGTTTGGTCCATCAGCTCTTGAGGTATGTCATAACAACTGATTAGGTTGATTTAAAAAAAAACTAATTGGGCAGTCTCCTGATGCAATTGTAGTTTCCCTGCCTCTGAGCTCGAAGGCCTGGTTTCAGGATCCACCTGCTCCAGGGTGTGTCATTTTTTTAAATCAACCTGTTAAAGCATGTTATATTTACAAAATTCTGAAGAGGGCTCTTGTGGCACAACAGTAGTATTTCTACCTCTGTGCCAAGAGGTCTGAGCTCAAGTCCTACCTGCCCCAGACATGCCACAATATGTCTGAATTAGTTCGTTAAAAATATCTACAAAATTCTGAATGTTTACAGTCTTACGACTAGGAAATCTAAACCATGGAAATACAATCTCAAGATTAAAAAACATTTAGGACTGAGAGGAGCTTTTTTAAAATCAGAACAGATTTTTTTTATTCACTTATGGGGCGTGGGCTTCTGTGGGTAGGCCAACATTTATTTCCCATCCCTAATTGCCCAGAGAGCAGTTAAGACTCAACTACATTGCTGTGGGTCTACAGTCACATTAGGTCAGACCAGATGAGGAATGATTTCCTTCCCTGAAGGACATGAGTGAAACAGATGGGTTTTCCCAACAACCAACAATTGTTTCACTATCATCATTAGACCAGGGCACATTGTCCAGGATACAATCCTTCACTCAAGATGGAGGAGGAGTAGGGTTCCTTACTAGAGCTCGATCGCTCAGACAGCTTTTCTTTCTTTTCTCACCTTCCTCTCTCTCTTTTGGTTGTTTGATCTTTGGAGCTCGGTTGTGGCAGACGATAAAAGTTCATGGAATGGTGATAATATTGCTCTGGATAAGCTAACCGGAAACAGTAGACAAAAGTGGAATAAATAAATAATTTACTTGGTTCTTTGACCTGTGGAGCTCGGTTGTTGCAACGACAACTGCAGCTGGGGGACTTTGATGGTCAGCCACAAGGCAGATGGATATGGTCAGCAGCAAGGGATTCATTGATGCCTAGAGCTGGATTCTGCAGTGACTTACATGTAGGCCAGGCCATGATGGCAGTTTCCCTTCTTAAAGGACATTAGTGACCCAAATGGGTTTTTCTTGTCAATCGACAATAAATTCATGGCCATCATTAGACTCTTAATCCCAGAAATTTTAACTGAATTCAAATTCCACCATCTACTATGGCAGAATTCAAACTGGGGTCCCCAGAACATTACCTGGGTCTCTGGATTAACAGTCCAGCAATAATACCACTGGGCCATCACTTCCCCTGGCAGTGGATGGGGCCTGGCACGGGCCCAGATGGCAATGTGGTAGCACAGAGGCAAAGGGTGGCAAAAGGAGTGGTTGGTTGTGAAAGATGATGGAAGCAGCGAAGCGGCAGTCACACCGAGACCTTGCAGGCAGTGGCAGGCCCGAAGGTCAGTTGTAGCAGTTGGTAGCAAGAGCCGTTAATGAAAACAGGTGGTTCTTAGCCCAGCATGGAAAAGCCCTTCTCACCACCAGCCATGTGATGTCTTGGTGCTTGTTGAAATGTTCTGGCGATGAGGCGTTCTGCCAAATATTTAACAGCATACTCAGGGAACAACCCAACAGAATCCACCCTCCTTTTCCAACAGGGTCTCAAGGATGCCATGTGCTGTCCATTTCTTGGTGGACTTTGGTCAAAGGTGCTTTTCTTTGCAAATTTCTCCACAACGGACAAGCAATACCTTTATTGTACAGAAGGTAACCATGTGGCCAGTTGCATTTATGCTGGCCAATAAAGAGCTATCAAGCATCAGCCCATTTTGCACCGCTTGATCTGGATGAAACGGCACTTTAAAGGCTTATCCAGGTATGCTTTAAACATAGTAACTGTTTATGCCCCAGGACCTATTCCCCTCATCATATCCCCTCAGAATTTATAATTCTTCTGTTAAATCTCCTCTCAATTTCCTCTACTCCAATGAAAACAACCCCATCCTATCCAATGTAGTAAAAACAAGAACTGCAGATGCCGGAGATCTGAAATAAAAAAATCCAACTGATCATTCCTAATGGCTAAAATGCTCCATTCCTGGTAACATCCTTGTACATCTTCTAGTACAATTACATCCAATAACATCTGGCAATGTACACAGTACTATAGTTGTGACCTAACCACTGTTTTAGACAGTTCAACATTAACCTCTCTGTTCATGTATTCTGTATTTTATGGAATAAAGGAAAAAGTCCATCTGCTACCATAACCACAATTTACCAGTCCTGTTATGGTTGCGTTTCTGATCACGCACTCCAAGTTCATTGTTCTTCTACATTCCAGTCTTGTCCCATTAATGACATAATGCCCTCGCTTTGTATTCCCTGCTCAAATGTATAACTTCTGACTAACTCCAATTTACAACTTTACTGTCCACCTGAGCAGTCAATTGATACCTTCCTCACTATTGACCATACAAGCAACCTTATAAATATCCTAATTGTCACCTTATGCTTAAGTCTAAGGCATTGATGCTTAAAGCGACAAGAAATGAATACTGAAAGAAAGCAAAGTATTGGAAATACTCAGGTCTGGCAGCTTTTGTGGACACAGATACAAAGGTAGCGCTTCAAGTAGGTTTTGACTTGTGGTGGGGGCGGGGGGGTGGGAGAGGAGAGCAGGCCCCATGGGGGTGACGGCATGTGGAAAAAGTCGTCCCTTGGTGCCTCCTCAATCGTTCCCCTCTCGCCCTACTATCCTGGGAAAAAGACACTGACTATTCACCGTATCCATGAACCTCATGATTTTATAAATCTTTATAAGGTTAAATCTCAGCCTCTGACACTCCAAGGAAAACCGTCCCAACCTTTTCGGCCTCTCCCTATAGAGGAACTCACCAATCTCTGCAACATCCTTCTAAATCTTTTTTGAGCCCTTTCAAGTTTAACATCATTCCTGTAGCAGGGAGAACAGAACTGAACACAGTATTCTAAAATATTCACCAGATTTGAGGAATGTTCAAAGATTGGAAAATAGTTAATCTAACTCTATCATTCAAAAATGAAGGAAGATAAAGCAGGAAATTACAAACCAGTTAGCTTAACATCTGTCAAAAGGGAAGATTTTAGAAGTTATTATGAAAGATGCTACAACAGGACTCCTGGTTAAGTTCATGGTAATCAGAGACAAAAAGGAAATAGCATTTAGCTAAATTAGTGGAATTTTTTGGGGAAGTAATAATGCTGCATTTAAAGGGGAACCAGTGGATATATTGCACTGGAGATTTCCAGAAGACATTTGGTAAGGTGTCACAAAGATCATAGCAGACGATAAAAGCTCATGGAATGGTGATAATATTGACCTGGATAAGCTAACAGGTAATAGTCGACATAAGTGGAATAAATGAATAATTTATTGGTTACAAAATACAAGTGGTGTGTCAGTGAACAGTGCTAGGACTTCAACTTTTTATAAACAACTTGGATGAAGGTACTGAAGATGAGGTAGATAATTTTGATGCTAGGTAGACAAGTAAATTGTGGAGAGAGTATAATGAGGATTCAAACATATATAGATAGGATAAGCAAAGATTTGGCAAATAGAGAACGATGCGGAAAAATGTAAAATTGTCCATTTTTGCAAGAAGAATAATAAAAAAAAGCATATTTCTTAAACAGCAGGAGATTGCAGAGCTCAGATGCAGAGGGATCTGGGTGCCCTAGTGCACAAAATGCGAAAGGTTTAGTATGCAGATACAGCAATTAGAGAACTAGAAAACGTAACAGAATGCTAATGTTCATTGTGAGGGGATTTCAATAAAGCCTCAGGTTGAATTAAATTACTTGCATTTGCACAGCTCATTGGATCTTCCATTCAGAGGCCAGTATTTGCTGGTCATTAGTGTATAACAGCAAAAGCAGGAGAAAAACAGCTTCTGATGAAAGGAACATCTTGCAGAAACTTCCAGTTATACTCCCCGTATTTGGAACATCAGCATTGAAGGTCAAATAGGGCCCCTTGGAAGGCCATATTGTGATTCGTCAGCCAACTGTTGTAGATAGTGTTGGGAGTGAATGCTTGAGATGGTGAATGGAGTATTGATCAAACAAACTGCTTTGCCCTGGTTAGCATGTCAAGTCATGATGTACTCCCCCTGCCCCTCAAGACTTGGAGCCATCGCAGTCATTCTCCTCCAAACTTGTTTTAATGCACTCCTATTTTGTTATTAGAATTACCTCATCAGTGATCAGAGTAGTGACAAGATAATAGCCTCCTTTTCATTCCTTCCCCATGATCTTCAACTCCACTTTCTCTCCCATTTCTTATCCCAGGTCCCAAGAGCTAGATTGATTGACTACAATACTGCTGGTAACTGACTTTCCTAGTCTGTATGGCCCAGTTGACAAAACAAGTCTTCAGGGAGTACGGTTGATGTGTTTTAATTCCTTACTATGAATTTGTACACACATTAAATGACTTACACACAGAAAAAAAGAGTAAGAATGCTAAAAAGATAGAAATAAAACCATTATTCTAAATAGGTAAGTTTTCGCTGGGCGAGATTTCCTATTTAATTTCTCCTTATCCTTGGAGGAGAGCATGGTAACAGCCAAAATTATACACAAGGCCTCCAAAAAGATCACAAGATTCTTTTTTATTACGTAGAATATGCAGTTTGACATCTACACACGACTCACTCAAAAATCAACTTCAGCAACTTTTGAAAAGTAAGAAAAAAAAAATCACCATTTGGAATTACTCCAGAATACATGTCAAAGGAGGTATATGCAGCTGGCTTGATTACTATTTTCTAAAACTTGGCCCTAATTTCTAGCATTTCACCTTCACATATATTCTCTCAGTTAACATATTCCATTTTAAATAAATTCTCGTTCTGTGAAGTTTTAGGTGTGCTCATAATGATGAACATTTATAGTGGACAGGAAGACTTACCTAAAGGGCCTTTTTACAAAAGCAAACTTTCATTAGTCCAACTTAAATAATAAAGCATCTCAAGGCAGTTTGCAAAGACATAAATTTGGATTAAGATCCAGATACAATCCAATCAGGCTAGGAGGAAAAATAGCTATTAACAGTGACTGTCAGGGGCTAACAACTTTGCACCACCCATTGGGTTGGGGTAAGAACATGGGAGGTGCTCTGCTCCTAAAATTATTGAGCTCAATATTGAGTCCAGAAGGCGAAGGGCACCCAAGCAGAAAATGAGGTGTTGTTCTTCCAGCTTGCACGGAGCTTGATTGGAGCACTGCAGCAGGCCAGAGACAGAGACAGAGACATTGGTCAGGGAAATCTATGGGGTGTTGAAAAGGCAAGGAACTGGAAGCCAGGGTTTTGCAGACAGAACATAGGTACTCCACAAAGCTGTCACCCAGTCTGCACTACGTCTGCCCAATGTAGAGGAGACTGCATTGTGAGCAGCAGAATACAGTAGACTAGATTTAAAAAAGTGCAAGTAAATCGCTGCTTCACCTGGAAGGTGTGTCTGGGGTCTTGGACAGTGAGAGAGGTAGAAAAGTAAAAAGGACAGGTGTTAAAACTTCTGCAACTGTTGTAGGGGGAGTAGACTAAGGTGTCCTGGAGCAAACAGTCCCTGTGGAGGGCTGACAAGGGACAAGATGGGAATGTGCATCTTGTGGTTGCATCCTACTAGAGGTCATGAAAATGGCAGCTAATGATCCTTTGGATGTGGATGCTGATGGGATGGTAGGTGAGGACAAGGGGGACCCTAACGCTGTAGTGGGAGGGAAGACATGGGGTGACAGCCAAAGCGCAGGAGATGGGCCAGGCACAGCCGAGGACATCGTCAACCATGGCAGTGGGGAATCCTCGGCTGAGGAAGAGATAGACTTTTCGGATTTGTCCAAATTGGTATTATTGAAACAGCTGTGACGGAAACGGAGGAACTGGGAGAATAGAATAGAGTTTTTATAGGAAGCACGGTGTGAGGATGTACAGTCATGGTAACTGTGGGAACTGGTGAGTTTGTAGCGTATATTGGTGACCAGCCGACCCCAAAAATGTCAAGGGAAGGGAGGAGTCAAAGACGGACCAGGTGAAAGTAAGAACGGGGTGGAAATTGGAAGGAAAATTGATAAACATTTCCAATACTGGATGAC
>NC_063352.1:36525419-36579176 GCF_021869965.1 Rhincodon typus
ACCAGAGAAAGAATTGTAGGTGGGTGCCAGAGTAGGACTTAAACAAGGAATATTCCACATATTCCGTGAGAGAGAGGCACAACTGGTGCCTATGCATGTATCCATGGTCACCCTTTTGACCTAAAGTAATTGGGAGGAGTTAAAAGAAGTCGTTCAAAGTGAGGACGAACTCAGCTAGGTGGAGGAAGATGGAGATGATTCAGGCTTTTTTTTTCCCCCGAAGCAGTGGAAAGCCCTGAGACCATCCTGATGGGGGATGGACATCTAAAGGAATTGCATGTCCATGGTAAAGAGGCGGCAGCCAGAGCCCACAAACTGGAAATTCTGAGATTGAATACAAGTATTTCTGCTATAATGCACATTTCATTAATGCAAATTGGCTATAACATGATTGATGAATATTGAACACTGTGGATAATGCAAACTTTCTACTGTATAGTGTAGCGATTTTCTGTAGCAATTTCCCTATAACGTGATTTTCTGGTCAGAAGGAACGAAGTTAACACTCTTACGAGATCAGAAAAGGCCCTACAAAGGACCTAAAAAAAAATAAAAACATCATAACTCTACCAGCGGACAAAGGGCACATGACAGTTTCCCTCCCAGGCACACCAACACACAGGTTAGCCATGGATTTACAACGAAGACTAAAGCACCCAGTCAACAACTCAACCCAGGAGTTCCTCAACTCCCTCAAAGACATGAGAATAGGCAAGGACGAGACCATGGTGTCGTTTGACATTATTGCGCTATTCACATCAACTGACATACCACTGGCAAGAGAAACAGTAGCAACACTATTAAAAGAACGAGATCCGAGTGACACCATCTCCATAGACAACATGCTGAAGTTACTGGACCTATGCCTCATGACCCACATTACCTTTAATGGCCAAATCTATGAACAAATCAACGGGACACCCATGGGGTCACCTATCTCCACACAGAAAGGCCACACACGGATCAAGTCCTGAATTTCAACAGCAACCACCCCAACACCCACAGAGTTGCGTAAAAACACTATTTAAACGAGCAACAACACACTACAGTAACCCAGAACTACACCAAAATGAAGAAGAGTACCTCTACCAAGTATTTAAGGACAATGGATACCTGATTAGCTGGGTCTGATTATGCCTATCACACAAACAACAGGAAGATACAGTACACCCTGACATACACGTCACGTTACCATACATCAAGAACATATCCAAACTGACCACAAGACTCCTACGACCATTGGGCATCAGAGTGGCACACAAACCTCCAACAACCCTACGCCAACTGCTAACTCGAACCAAAGACCCCTCACTCACTATGGATAGAACCAATGTGATATACAATATCCCATGCAAAGACCACGACAAATATTACATTGGACAGACAGAAAGGAAATTGGCCACAAGAATACATGAACACCAACGAGCAACAAAGACACGACCAGTACTCACTCATCTCCATTCACACGGATAAGGAGAGCCACCAGTTTGATTGTGACAACATCAGGATCCTAAGTCAAGCCAAAGAGAGACAAGCACAGGAATTTCTAGGGGCTTGGTTCTCCACCAAGAAGGCCATCAATAAACACGTAGAATTAGACCCTATATATCCACCACTGTGAAGAAAAACCGGAAATGGGGTAATCAACTCCAACGGACTCGAGTTTAAATACCAGCCAGGAAAACAACAGCGTTTCATCAGAGGCTGCACTGATATTGTTACCCAGCAGGGTAATGAAACATCTGCTAACTAATGAACCAGCTCGGCAAGCGAACCAACCACAGCATCCACAACCCGAGCTACAAATCTACTCAAGAACCTTATGTTATAGGAGAAATACCTGTAAAGCATTTTGAAAAGAGTTTTAAATTAGGATTAAGAAACCAAGACAGCAAGGCTTAAGGAGAGTTTTGCAGAGCAGAGGTGTAACAACTGAAGGCTGCAATTGTAAAGAGCTAGAGTTTGGAATGTACAGTTTATCAAACTAAATAGCACATAAAATTAAGGAAGACTGCAAGAGACTATTGAGGTATAGAACAAGATACTTTTAATTCTTGAATACAATGAATTAACCAAAAATATTGGAGAGCTTTTATTGATGAAGAACATTCATTACTAACAAATCAAGTCCAAAACAACGTGCAAAATTTAGGGAGTAATGGCTTGGTGATATCATCACTGGACTAGCAATCCAGAGACCTAGGTAATGCTCTGGAGACCCAGTTCCAAATCCCACTGAGCTCAAATAGATCACAGAATCAAAAATGCTATCCACCCATTTACAAGGCAGAAGTCGAGAATTTGATGCAATTCTCTGTCCCCATCCTGGCCTGGAGGAGTCCAGCTCAAACATTTAAGAAGCTTAACACTAGCCAGGAGTAAGCAGCCCACTTGAGTGGCAACATATCCAAAAAGATTCACTCCCTTCATCACCAATGCACAACCAAGATGGATTGCAAAAATTAACCAAGGCTCATTAGACAGCACCTTGCCAACCCAAGACGACTGTCATGTACAATGCACCAGATATATGGGAATACCACCAATTAAAATTCCTCTCCAAGTCACTCACCGTCCCATCTTGGAAAAAAGCCTTTACAGGAAGCAGGGTGTGAGGATGTATAGTCACTGTAACTGTGGGAACCAACCCTTACGTCAAAATTCTACAACTCTTTCTCTAACAGAATTGTGGGTGCATCTACAACCAATGGACTGCAGCAGTTCTTGGACAGTTAAACAAATATTACCAAACCAACAATATCAATATCCCTGAATAAATGAAAATACATTTTAAATACCAGTAGCACAAATGATTATTGCTTGATTGGCACAACTACATAGATTTATTTCCCTCAATGTCCACACTGATAACTTGTTTAAATATGATCCTTCTAACCATATCTTCAATTCTTGCCTTTAAACAAGTTTAATACTCCTTGCTCAGTTCACCACTATTCACATCTCATTTGAAATTATTTCATAACCATGGTCTTGCTTTAGTTGAAAATGCTTGTACATTTACCTTAGTTTTAGCCATGATGTTGCTAGCTTCTCCCACTTCAGTCAAAGCCTCATTTGTAATTTCTCGGTTCTGCATGGGGACTGTAAGAGGACTGAAGTCTCCTCTATCAAGGTGAGGTAACGTCATGTGAGAGCAGGTACACATTGAATGAGCCAGCTTTCTGCCAGAAATAAGGAATGTCTGCAATCCTGTGAAGAAAATAAACAGGAAAAATTCAAATTTAAAATTTTTGCCACACCGAGAAATATGCGACTGGAGTCGGAACATATTGCAAAACAAAACTGAAATGTGATCATGAACAAACTGCACCACAGAAAGAAATTGTTTTGGATGGGGAAAGCAATGAAGTTTTCAGAACAAAGTCAACAACAATCTCATGGAGGTTTGTAGAATTGTTATCAAAGAAAATAAGTTGTTTTATGCAAGGTGTGTGACATACTAATTAATTTAGTCCTGAGTACTGGATTTGGCAAAGCTGTTAACAGCCGCATTCAAACATTTTTGCATCCATGTGCAGTTAGAACCCATTAGATGAAGAAACCTTTCATTGTCCCAGAAATAAAAGAAAAATGCCAATTTACTAAATATAAATTATACATACCATTCCCCCCATCCCATCAAAAGTACCTAATTTGGCCCTTAGTTTCTTCTCTGGTGGATCTCAGTCTCCCTTCTACATCATCTAGGCATGAAGGAAAAACAAAACAAACAAACAAACAAACTGTTCCCAGACCTGTCGATTATCCCCCAAGCCCACCACTAAAGGAATGATAAGACTGACGTGATACCTGTGGGACGTTTCATTGTCTCCAACAGCAGGGATTACAAACTCAATTAGAAGCAAACATGAGCACTGAACTAATTTTGAAATACAGTTCAGTACATAACCTTTGTTATTATTTCATTTGTTTTAACTTAATAATCTGGTCTGAAGGCCCAGAATAAATGCGTCCATTTTCTGATCTTGAGGTATAGAAATTTCATTATGTTGAACATTCCTAAATCAAATCTCCCACTCCCCAACTCCCTCAAACACCAACATGAATTTCAACGCCTTCAAAAATATCTGATCAGGTTGCTCATATTCAATTGAGCACCTTAAGTTGCAACACAATCGGTCAAGGTATATTTAGATGCAAACTAGGTGGTGGCCTAGTGGTATTATCACTAGACTCCAATCCAGACACCCAGCTAATGTTCTAGGGACCTGGGTTTCAATCCTACCATGGCAGATGGTGGAATTTGAATTCAAAGAAAGTCTAGAATTAACAATCTACTGATCATGAAATCATTGCCAATTGTCAGAAAAACCCATCTGGTTCAGTGATGTCCTTCAGGGGAGGAAATCTGCCATCCTCACCTGGTCTGGCCTACATGTGACTCTAGACCCACAGCAACGTGGTTGACTCGCAACTGCCCTCTCAAATGGCCTAGCAACCCACTCAGTTGTACAAATCGTTACAAAGTCTCAAAGAAATGAAACCAGACGGATCACCTAGCATCGACCTACGCAGTGGAAAAGACAACGGCAGAAACAGCCCTGTCGACCCTGCAAAGTCCTCCTCATTAACATCTGGGGGTTAGTGCCAAAATTGGGAGAGCCGTCTCACAGACTAGTCAAGCAACAGCCTGACAGTCATACTGACAGAATCATACCTTATAAACACTGTCGCAAACACCACCATCACCATCCCTGGATATGTCCTGTCCCAACAGCAGGACAGACCCAGCAGAGGTGGTGGCATAGTGGTATACAGTCAGGAGGGGGTTGCTCTAGGAGTCCTGAACATTGACTCCAGATCCCATGAAGTCTCATGGCTTCAGGTTAAACATGGGCAAGGAAACCTTCCACTGATTACAACATAGCATCCTCCCTCAGCTGATGAATCAGTACTCCTCAATGCTGAGTAACACTTAGAGGAAGCACTGAGGATGGCAAGGGCACAAAATATAGTCTGGGTGGGGGATTTCAACGTCCACCACCAAGAGTAGTTCGGCAGCAGTACTACCGATCGAGCTGGTCAGGTCCTAAAGGACGTAGCTGCTAGACTAGGTCTGCGGCAGATGGTGAGGGAACCAACAAGAGGGAAAGCATACTTGACCTCGTCCTTACTAATCTGCCAACTGCAGTTGCATCTATCCATGACAGTATCGGTAAGAGTGACCATTGCACAGTCATTGTGGAGACGAAGTCTCACCTTCACATTGAGAACAACCTCCATCGTGTTGTGTGGCACTATCACCGTGCTAAAGGGGACAGATTTTGCACGCATCTAGTGACTCAAGACTGGGCATCCACGAGGCACTGTGGGCCATCAACAGCAGAACTGCACTCCAGCACAATTTGTAACCTCGTGGCCCAGTATATCCCCCACTCAACCATTACCATCAAGCCAGGGGATTAACCCTGGTTCAATGAAGAGTGCAGGAGGGTATGCCAGGAGCAGCACCAGTCACATCTGATGATGAGGTATCAAAATGGTGAAGCCATCAAAACAGGACTACTTGCACGCCAAACAGTGAAAGCAGCAAACGATAGACAGAGCTAAGCGATCCCACAATCAACGGATCAGATCTAAGCTCTCCAGTCCTGCTACATCCAGTTGTGAATGGTGGTGGACAATTAAACAACTCACTGAAGGAGCAGGCTCCACAAATGTCCCCATCCTCAATGATGGAAGAGCCCAGCACATCAGTGCAAAAGAAAAGGCTGAAGCATTCGCAGCAATCTTCAGCCAGAAGTGCCAAATGCATGATCCATCTTGGTCTCCTTCAGTGATCCCCAGCATTACAGATGCCAGTCTTCAGCCAACTCGTTTCACTCCACGTGATATCAACAAACGGTTGGAGACACTGGATATGGCAAAGGCTACGGGCCCTGACAACATTCCGGCAATCGTACTGAAGACTTGTACTCCAGAACTTGCTGCTCCCCAGCCAAGCCATTCCAGTACAGTTACAACACTGTTATCTACCCAACAATGTAGAAAATTGCCCAAGTATGTCCTGTACATAAAAAGCAGGACAACTCCAACCCAGCCAATTACCGCCCCTTCAGTCTCCTCTCGATCATCAGTAAAGTGATGGAAGGTGTCATCAACAGTGCTATCAAGCAGCACCTGCTCAGTGACGCCCAGTTTGGGTTCTGCCAGGGTCACTCAGCTGCTGATCTCATTACAGCCTCGGTTCAAACATGGACAAGAGAGCTTAATTCCAGAGGTGACGTGATAGTGACAGCCCTTGACATAAAGGCTGCATTCGACTGAGTGTGGCATCAGGGAGCCCTAGCAAAACTGGAACTAATGGGTATCAGGGGGCAAACTCTTCGGTGGTTAGAGTCATATCTGACACATAGGAAGATGGTCGTGGTTGTTGGTGGTCAATCATCTCAGCTCCAGGACATCTCTGCAGGAGTTCCTCAGGGTAGTGTCCTAGGCCCAACCATCTTCAGCTGCTTCATCAATGACCTTCCCTCCATCATAAAGGTCAGAAGTGGGGATGTTCACTGATGATTGCACAATGTTCAGCACCATTTGTGACTCCTCAGATACTGAAGCAGTCCATTTTCACATGCAACAAGGTCTGGACAATATCCAGGCTTGGACTGACAAGTGGCAAGTGACATTCGCGCCACACAAATGCCAGACTATGACCATTGCCAATAAGAGACAATATAACCATTGCCTTTGACATTCAATGGTGTTACCATGGCTGAATCCCCCACTATCAATGTCCTGGGGGTTACTACTGACCAGAAACTCAAGTGGACTCACCACATTGACACAGTGGCTACAAGAGCAGGCCAGAAGCTAGGACTACTGCAGCGAGTAACTCCCCTCTTGACTCCTCAAAGCCTGTCCACCGTCGAAAAGGCACAAGTCAGGACCATGATGGAATACTCCCCACTTGGCTGGATAAGTGCAGCCCCAACAACACAAGCAGCTTGAAACCATCCAGGACAAAGCAGCCCACTTGATTGGCACTACATCCACAAGCATTCACTCTCTCCACCACTGATGTTCAGTAGCAGCAGTGCGTAATATCTGCAAGATGCACTGCAGATATTCACCAAAGATCCTCAGGCAGCACCTTCCAAACCCACGACCACTTCCATTTAGAAGGACAAGGACATCAGACATATGGGAACACCACCACCACCTTCAAGTTCCCCTCCAAGCCACTCACCATCCTGACTTGGAAATATATCACAGTTCCTTCACTGTCGCTGGGTCATAATCCTGGAATTCCCTCCCTAATAGCATTGTGGGTCAACTCACAGCAGGAGAACTGCGGCGGTTCAAGAAGGCAGCTCACCACCAGCTTTTCAAGGGCAACTAGGGACGGGCAAAAAATGCTGGCCAGCCAGTGACAGCCACATCCCACATCCCCCGAATGAATTGATAAACATATTCATTGCATCAGTGTAATTCCAAAAGCTAACAAACAACTACAGAAATGGTGATAAATTGAAAGAAATAAATCTGAAATAATAGGACATGCAAGGAAGGCACATTGAGCAGAAGCAACAAAGGGTCATTTGATTTGCAGTGATGATTTTGATGTACTGAAATGCTATTGCTCGGAGGATGAATATTATTTGCCTATTACAGATGTCATATTTTACTGCACATTTCAAGCATTTTTTTGCTGATTATCAAAAATCTCAGTGAATCATGGAAGAAGTAATTATAATCTTGACAATTATAACAGCGCTGGAGAAGACAGATTTAAAGGTTGTGGGCAAGATATGTAGCTAGAAAGATGTCAATGAGAGATGATGGACAGGGAGCAGACAATCCATTCAGGTGGGGTGCCTTTCTTTGGTGCACCTTCGTTAATAGCTGTGAAGGTCAAAGGGCAGGTTCTGGCACAAGTGCCACATATGAAGTTGGTCAGGTAATGTTGAATAAGTAATGAAGAGGATTGATGAAGGCAGAGCATTGGATATGATCTATGCACTTCAGTAAGGTGTTTGACAAGATTCTGTAAGTAGGAGACTGAGGGTGGTGATGGAGGGTTGTTTTTCAGACTGGAGGCCTGTGACCAGCAGCGTGCCACAAGGATCAATACTGGGTCCACTGCTTTTTGTCATTTATAGAAATAATTTGGATGTGAACATAGGAGGTGTGGTTAGTAAGTTTGCAGATGACATCAAAATTCGAGGTGCAGCGAACAGCAAAGATGGTTACCTCAGTACAATGGGACCTTGATCAGATGGGCCAGTGGGCCGAGGAGTGTCAGGTGGAGTTTAATTTAGATAACTGAGAGGTGCTGCATTTTGGAAAGGCAAATCAGGGCAGGACTTATACACTTAATGGTAAGGTCCTGGGGAATGTTGCTGAACAAAGAGACTTTGGAGTGCAAGTTCATAGTTCCTTGAAAGTGGAGTTGCAGGTAGATAGGATAGTGAAAGAGGTATGCTTGTCCTTACTGGTCAGCACAGAGTATAGGAGTTGGGAAGTCATGTTGCGGCTGTACAGGATATTGGTTAAGCCATTTTTGGAACGCTGCGTGCAATTCTGGTCTCCCTGCTTTAGGGAAGATGATGTTGTGAAACTTGAAAGGGTGCAGAAAAGATTTACAAGGTTATTGCCAGGGTTGGCAGATTTGAGCTGTAGGGAGAGACTGAATAGGTTGGAGGTATTTTCCCTGGAGCATCGGAGGCTGAGGGGTGAACTTACAGGTTTATATAATCATGAGGGGCATGGATAGGGTGAATAGTCAAGGCCTTTTCCCAGGGGTGAAGGAATCCAGAACTAGTGGGCATAGGTTTAAGGTGAGAGGGAAAAGATTTAAAAGAGACCTAAGGGGCAACTTTTTCACGCAGAGGGTGGTGCATGTATCGAATCAGCTGCCAGAGAATGTGGAGGAGGCTGGTCCAATTACAACACTTAAAATGCATTTGGATAGGTCTATGACGAGGAAGGGTTTACAGGGATACCAGCCAAATGCTGATAAATGGACTAGATTAATTTAGGTCAGCATAGACAATTTGGACCAAAGGGTCTGTTTCCGTGCTGTACAGTTCTATGACTCTAAGTTGTTGTTTTCATCATGGGCTCCTGTTGCCAACTTTTGTAACCTCTGGTTGTCAGTGGTGCACACTGATCCACAGGAGGTATCAGCATTTTCCTGTTTCAGTAGCTACTAACTCCCAGGCAAGACATCTAACGTTTGAGGCCTTTATGTCAGGCTTGCAATTATTCTTACAGCAGAACCTTTGTTGCCTTGAGCGACTGCCTGGCTCTGGCTATGTAATCTCACAAATGATCCTTCAATATACAAATGCCTCCATCCTGTAGATGCCCCAAATGTAACAAAGCAGCTTCTTTTTACATTGTGCCAACAGTCATGGGAGCTCTGCCTGTCAATACCAAGGCATGCGCGATTATGTCCTGCCAGAATATACCCATAACACACCGCAGGTAGCAAACATGGAAGCTGAGCTTCATTTCCTGCTCAATGCAAGTCATAGCCATACAGCAAGGAGCTGGATTGCTTCACAAGCCATTTGCTTGCCTCTAAGGCAGAATTTAATGTTATTGCCATCCACATTTCCCAAGTGGACTCAAGGTGGCTCAAGGTGGTAGCTTGCTTTCCTTGTGCGTGCATTGAGCTCTGCATTCAGGGACACGTTGTCTGTCACAGTGAACCCAAGATACTAGATTTTGCTCCCATTTTGAGTGGGGCTTAACTTAATGTGATCAGGGGTGAAGATGCAACTTCTTATCCTAGGACAATAGGTTTTCTTAACTTATGGTCAGAGAAAACAAGTTACAGGCAATTAGAGAGACTATCCACAGTTTAGTTGCTGAGGTGTCTGAGACAGCTTAGTTTCACTCCATTGTTCATTCCAAACTGTTGGAAGTGGAGTCCTCAAACTGTATAGTGGATAGGAGGAGAGATGAGATTGAACAGCTTTGGTGGGCATCCAATTGTTCCTAAAATCTCAGTCTTGCTCTCTGACAGTGTTGAATGCCTTAATGAGATTAAACTGGCAATGGAGAAGATAATATCCATAGTAGATGTGCCACACAGAAACTGCACTGTTTCAGGCTATCTTTGGTCTGAAAGTAAGTGCAGTTCTTTTCATAATTATGACACCAGCAAGGGCCTTACCTGTGACATGAGTAAGATACCACTGAAGTTGTTGCAGTCTTCTCCAGCATCTATTTGTATAATATGATGATTTTGGCATCATTCATCCCCATATGGAACAGATCCCATTTCCAGCAGAGCAAGTTTTTTTTTTCCTATTTCAGATTTGAGAATTTGGGGAAGAATCGGGGAGGGGGTGGCCTTCTTATAGCAAGTAATAATGATCTGGAATGTGCTGCTGGAGGATGATGGAAGCAAAGACAATGATTTCAAAAGGAAACAGGTTGGTCATCTGAGGTAAATAAACTTGCAGAGTTAGGGTAACAGTACTGGATAATATATTTAATATGATGCTAATGTATGTCACAAAGAATCTCAATAGCAATACGATTCTGTTCTTCATCAGATACCCTGGGTAAGCTGAAGCATCAAGTCTCCATTAAAGTTGTATTACACCTCCATTCCGGCCTTTCAGCTCTGTTTGCAATAATCTGGAATGGGATAATACAATAACGAGGATAGAGTAGAAAGAACTGGGACTGAATCGGCTGCCCGCGTCACACCTCATGAGGTAACGTGCTGGAAATCAAGTCCCACAATTCCCAGTCATTAAGGTTAGAAATTTTAATCAAAGCATGCAAATTTCCCAATTTACCTTCCAGATAGACCCAACTAACAGAAAATACGTACCAGGTTTCTCATAACTTGATCACGGCTATTACTTATTACAAATAAATAGATTCTAACTACAGGTAAATGATTACAAATTATTGTCTTATAACTCTACCCTTTCTAAAATTGTCTTCCCCCCCAAGAGACAAATGAAAATTGTGGGAAGGAGAAAAGTACTAGAGAAGCGATTCAATAACCCCAATCCAGAGTTCATGGAGATGATCTGTTTACTTTCCAGGACTTTGTTCTCCAAATCTCTCTTCTCTAGGATCTTTTAACTTTTTTTGCAGGAAGCACAGGCAATTGGCATACCAAAGGCAAAATCTCTTACTTACTGGTTATAGGCCACAGTTTACAACTGGCAAGGGGAAATAAACTGGCTTTCTTCAGGCTTACGTATTTTACTAGAGAGAAAGGCGCATCATCTGCCTTTGCAGCAGTCCAAAGACGTCGCCCAGTATCGTTCACATGCACAGACTACCCAGGAACTAAACAGACAGCTGTCAGGCTAATGACCTTTGGCATCCATGACTTGTCACAGCTCCACAAAACCAATCAACAACCCATTGCCAGCCAAATCTCATTTTGTACAAACACCCTGATGTCAGCCAGAGTACAAACAGCCTTCACCACAGCTTGAACAAAACAGCAATACATGAGTTACAATGATTCAGTAATATTTCAAAACAGCAGCAATCCGTTCTTCAATCCTTTGCTGTAAAATAGTCTTTTGCCCATTTCAATCCATGATCAAAACTGCAGAAAATAAAATTAAATGGCCTTTACACATGATAGAAATCTGGCATGAGTTTGATGGGCTAAATGGCATCTTCCTTGAAATAGTGGTCCTAACTTCCAAATCAATGTAGACACTGAGTACTATTAAAATTATGCTGACTTAAAGGAAACTTCTTCTTATACATTGACAGCATCATTAACAAAACGGTGCTCATGCAAGATGCTGGAAGTAGATAAATATTTCTTCAAATACACTATCATACTGGAGTTGAAGAGAATATTGGATACTAGTGTTAATGTTTATTCTTCAATTAATATACAACCTTGAAGTTGATTCAAAATATACAGATATATCTTTCTAATGTTGGAAGTCAACAGCTATCCAGAGGAGCTCCTCTAATTTAGCAGGGTCAAGTGGGCAGGGTGCAATATGGGAAACAGCAAAGAGTTAACATCTTAAAATTTGCAGATCACACTACAGGTCACAGAATAAGTAGCCATATCAGAACTGCACCCTTTGCTCCCAACAAAAATCCAGAGAAGCAACTACGCTTTTAAGATTCTCCCAATATTAGCCCTAAAGACTGGATATCCCAAGAACAGAAAAGAATCACTGGAAAGCCATTCAACTAAAGGAACCAAAGCACCACTGGTTAAACATGTGCCTTGAATGCAGATGCAAACGACAAAACAAATGAGGACAAAACCATGGCTATCCTAAGACATCCTTTGGAACATCCTTCCTAACAGCAATGAGTGTAGCTGCATCACATGAGGTACAGCAGTTCAAAATGAAAGATCATTACCACCTGCAAGAGCATTAACACATGGACAATAAATACTGGCCTATTCAGTTACATCCAAAGCCTGTGAAAGAACAAAAATCATTGGTTACCCAGCCATTTTTGTTTTTATAACATTCAAATGTTAAAAGATTGAAGAATAAAGAAAGTACATGCAGTCTTGCACAATGTTGTACACAGCCGTTTTTGCAATATTCCAAATTTCAGGTGGGAAACTGCACCTGCACATCAAGTGCCCCAGCCCCTAAAAAACACAACTGTGTCCATTTTCCCAAACGACTTGTTCACTTATGACGAAGGAACCTTTCCAATAAATGCTGTACTTTGCTCTACCTGCTCCAAGTGATTACCAAATTAACCAGGGCTCAGTATTCTGACAATCTGTATGTGCATTTATTCTTTCAATCCAGAGGGCTCCTGTCAAAGTCTACTTTTCCCTTTTTAGGAGCATCTTTTTTCATTCTCATCAACTTATTTTTTATATGACGCACTCATAGAAACATTCCCCTGTACATCAATCCAAATTGGACCCTCAGAAGCAAAATCAGAAGAATTCACCAATGTCTTCAAAAATCGCCACTCCTTTATTAGATCAGTATCCCTTAAATGCTGACATCACACAACTGAACATTTTTCCATCACAATCCTTACATCTATGAACACCATTATTTTATGAATACTTGACTAACATCAGAACCAGGAGATTTCTTAGACATCCCATCCTGTTGGGGTCTCGGTAATAGTTCTACATATGCCTCAGCTCTAACTGATCTGTCAGCTTCAATGCAGCATTATGCAACATTAGCCTGCAGTGTCTAACACCAGGTCCAGCTTCAAGTTGCAGATTAGCAATCAAGAACATTTCTGAAGAAGGGTCCCAACCCGAAACGTCAGCTTTCCTGCTCCTCTGATGCTGCCTGGCCTGCTGTGTCCCTCCAGCTCCACACCGTGTTATCTCTGACTCCAGCATCAGCAGTTCTTACTATCTCCAAGAACATTTAACTTTACTTTGACAACACCATTTGTTTATGCCTTTTTCATCTATATCATTTATTTTCCAAATTTCTAGAGTCTCAAGGTTGGACTTCTCCATTAATCTGCCTCGAGATCCAAAGCCCTATCATACAAATTCAGCACATATACACTTAACTCTGCAAACCGCCACGGATTCCAGATCCCCAATTTAAATCTTTCATTCCCTACCTTCTACATCTCTGCCTGCCCACACTCCATGTTATTGCCTTGATCCCCTCCAATTCCTATACCCTAGTCTTTTAACTTACAATCTATGCTTTTAGTCTGCCATGCATCATGACCTTCTCTCTGCTGTACTTCTAGTAGAAGTAATCTTATTCAATTGTTACCTCCCTTCCTATCTATTCCTTTGACCATGGTTTCAGTTATCTGCTTCAACTTGGTGCCTGGTTAGGATCTATTTCTCTTTATTGAGCTTCCTTAGATCTTACCAAATTAAAAAGAATGTAAATTTGTTGTAACTGAGGAAGTGGTGACCACAACAAAACTTTAAAGGTTATATTACAAGGATCTTCTAGCAAGGGACAGGCATTAAAAAAAACAAAAGAACTGCAGATGCTGTAAATCAGGAACAAAAACAGAAGTTGCTGCAAAAGCTCAGCAGGTCTGGCAGCATTTGTGAAGAAAAAAATCAGAGTTAACTTTTCGGGTCCGGTGACCCTTCCTCAGAATTTACATTAGTACTTTTGCCAGGGCAATAGAATCTTAACGTACAGCCCCAGTTTCAGGCTGAACACTCCCAGCCATGCAAACATGGCTATGTGATTTAAAAAAAATTGTACAAACAATAATTGTTTTATAATTAAACAATGGCTTAAGCAATTACGGTTTGTTCTTTTTTAAAAAAGTACAAAGTGTTCAAAAGCTTATAATTTGATTGCAGGTTATTAGTTGCATGCTATAATCCTAGCACTGCTCAATAATTCTATTGTAAAACCGTTCATTTTTAGGAGATTGAGAAGTGCAGATGTGTGGTGTTTCTTCGCTCATTCCAGCTGAATTTTCATTTCCAACTGTCAGTCGTGACTCTTCCTTCCCTTGCCCCAATGCATTTGCTAATGACATCACACTAACAGATAGTATTGTCATTCTATATCAGGCAAATATTGCTTAAATGAAGTAAAATAAGCAGATAAATTGTTTTTCTTTCTCTCTGTTTGGGTCACTTCAAAGCAACATTAAAACAAGCACACATCCTGGCAAATCACAATGGACCATTCTCATGTCACCTTAAAATGAAAGGAAGTGCAAAGTTAGTGCAGTAAAATAAGTTGAAATAAATTCACAGTATAACACGAATTGAGGACAGACCCAAGAACTCTAGTTTTAAATATATGGTACAATTTCAAAATAACGATTCAACACATTAGGCAAGGACTTTTCCCCAGAGTGGGGTAGTCCAAAACTAGACAGCAGACATTTAAGGAGAGAAGGCAAAGATTTAAAAGAGACCTAAGGGGCAACTTTTTCATACAGAGGGTGGTGCCTATATGAAATGAGCTGCCAGAGGAAGGGGTGGAAGCTGGTCCAATTACACATTTAAAAGATATCTGGATGGGTACACAAATAGGAAGGGTTTAGAGGGATATGGGCCAAATTAATTTAAGATATCTGGTCGGCATTGATGAGTTGGATCAAAAAGGTCTGGTTCCGTGCTGTATATCTCTAGGAGATTACTAGTTCTACAGCTAGAAATTTTAGCACAGCAAATTTTGCTTTAAAGTAAATATTACATTATAACCTTAAGTAAATCAAGCTAAATTAGACATTACAGGAATCAAGAACACGCAGCTTTAAGTCAGACTCTAATTGTTGCAGACCTTACCCTTCTCATGCCTTACACAAGACACCATGCCCAATATGATACTTCAAGTTAAAATCTGGGAGCTAGGAAGAATAATTTTAACCATGTAACGGTTTGTGTTTCAAAATCACAGTTCATAAACAGTGGGATTGGGTAGCTGGTATGCGATTTGAAATAACTTTCCTCTTTCAAGCATCAACAAGATGATTAATATATGCAGATTTCTATGCCCCAGCACAGGATGCCTCTCTAACAATGGACAATATTTATAGGTCCATAAGAATTGAAATCTTATGTAGTTGACTCTTCAGGTTACTTTTGCAGACAAATATCATAGACTTCAACATATAAATGAACCCTGAAGCCTCTAAAAATTCTTCCAAAAAACCCAGAGTCAAATTGCATGCAGGGTAATGTGATTTGGCTGTATGGGCTGTCACCATTTTGAAGCAAGAAAATAAAATAATGAAATGAGAAAATAACACCAGCAATTCATAGTAAATAAACTGGTACAAAGTAATAAATCAACTGTATAAAATTACATGTAACCACAATGAAAGTTTTAAATTTGAAATTCATTGTCTTTGGCATCGGACAGTTCATCAAATTCACTCCCAGTCGCTTTGCATCACATCACAAGGATTCCATACTGAATGAAATGTGGCACTTCTGAAATCAGAAGCAGCCCTCTACAACAAATCATCCTGTCCATCGAATTAATGGAAAATGCCATATTTTTTGAATTATTTGATGACGGTATACACTAATATATCCCATAAACTGATGTTGAAACCACACAAAGCACCATGAGGTGTGTGCATATTTCCACTCTTTGTGAAGATATTTTCTGCAATCCATAGTTTGAGATTCACATCCAAAGATTGAACTACAGATGTTAGACTGCTCTCGTAACTAATATGAGTGTTATTTTTCCTTCATAGGTGTCTCAATATCAGCTATATGGAATCTGAGCACTTGCCACATTAATAAGCTACATCCTAATGTTGACGATACAGATCTCTATTACAATCCATCACTCCATCTTCATCCATTCTACAGTTTCCATGAACATGCATATAAAATTCCTGCAAGGAACACAATGTTTAAGCTTGGTTAAGTTTGAAAATTATCATAAGGCTTTGCCTTTGATGCATTGGCCATGCAGTCTCATACCACCATGAATCTCGTCATCTCACCTCCTGTGGTTTTCACTACAAATATTTTTGAATATTTTCACTCTACAATTCAGTTGCTAGGCATGACAAAATTCATAGGCATTTCACCATGCTGACATGGCACAACATGTACTCATGTTTAAACTGCTGTCAGATCATGAATAGTTGGAAGCTGTTAATTTAGTCTTAATTGTGTCTTTTGCCACAACGCCAGATCTTTCTATTCCACAAGGTGGCTACACCAAATAGCTGTTGCTTTAAAGGTTTTGCTGAATTCAGGCATTTTTTGCTCTAGATCAATATGTATATTCACATTGCATTTCTGGTGATAACGAACCTATTCTTCACAATTCAAGGAGCCATTCTGATGCACGTTTCCCATGACCAGGCCAGTGACTGTTCTTTATTCTCATGCCAAATTTAGGTCTTTATCATGTTCTTCATGGCAGACTCCTTCTTCCCATTCTTGATGAGATAGTATTCAGGAAATTGAGCCTCACTAATTTTTGTGATTGTTCTGGGAACAAAGATTTTAGGAAGTCTGCTAACTTCCCCAATTTCTGACTTTCAGACAAGGTTCATATCAAGTATGGATCAGGTTTCTGTACTGAACAATAATTACTACTTATTACAAGTCATTAGACTCCAACATGTAAACTGTTATAAGACGTTGGCATACAACACTACAAATTAAAACTCTAATCCCCTTATAAACTCCCTCTTACACACAGACAAATAGACAGGGAATATAGGTCATTGGGCAGAAGGAGAAAACTGGAAAGACAGTTCAGGATGTTGCCAAGACTGGAGGGATTGAGTTATAATGACAGGCTGGAACTTTTTTTACTGGAGCATAGGAAGTTGAGGGCTGACCTTATTGAGGTTTATAAAATCATGAGGGGCATATATAAGGTGAATAGCAAAGGTCTTTTCCCTAGGGTGGGCAAGTTCAAAACTAGGGGGCATATTTTTAAGGTGAGAAGAGAAAGATTTAAAAGGCACCCAAGGGGGAACCTTTTTACAGACGGTGGTTCATGTGTGGAATGAACTGCCAGGCAAAGTGGTTGATGCAGGTACAGTTACAACATTTTAAAAGACATTTGGACAGGTACATGAATAGGAAAGGTTTAGAGGGATATGGGCCAAATGTAGGTAAATGAGACTAGTTTGCGAAACTTGGTTGGCATGGTTGAGTTGAACCAAAAGGTCTGTTTCCTTGCTGCATGATTCTATATCTCTCTGTAATTCAGTAGTCTTTGTTCTCAGGTTCTGTTGTTGAGATAATCCTTATGATTCATCTGCTGGCACATTACTTGAGTCATCTTTCCCTGAATGCTTCCACTGGCTTGAAAGAGGCACTAGTTGGCTCGTTCACTTAACTAATAAGTCAGAGATTTTGTTAAAAGTCACAACATACAACAACTGCTGCAAGACAGACAAACTAGTTATGTGTTGGTTTTAACTGCAGACAACAGAGAGACCACCCCTAAGCCAGGGAAGAACTGAATGCTTCTGTGTAACCCGTTCCCAGATCCAAACTGTTCAGTAACCCACGAACCAATCCAGACTTGCTAGCACACAAAAGGTTTGTCATCAATAACTGGTCACCAGTCCAGACAGCAATCAAATTCTTGTGGCCAACCAAAGCTGCATCTGTACATTGCCTTGGCTCCAAGTAGTCAGAACTTCAATTACTGCTGCTTCAAAAGTCAATTACACAGCATTTGGCATTGATGTCATCTCACCTACTTTCAAAACGTATAGCCATCCTTTCAAAACACTAATTTTTAAAACGGCTCTCATTTTATTTCAATTTTTGTTTTAAAAATGCAACATAAAAAGACAATCCTTACATCATACCAACCCATTTTTCATTAACACTGAATTCCTCCAATCACAGCACAGTTATTTCACACGTTTTTAAATGATACATCATTTAAATTGAAACCAGCTTAAGGTTTCATTGTTTTGTTGGTAGACTAATTTATTTTTATTGCTTGCCATAGGTGGTCTCCACTGTGGGGGCATCTTAAACTCCCATGCATCTATGCAACACAGTCAGTATTGCTGCTTGATCTATTGTGCCTGGTTATTAAGTAAAACATGCATGCACGGAGCAAAAAAACAGAGGTTGACTGCTAATGGCAGCATAGCATATTGTGGCTGTAAGGTTAGAAAAGGTCAACTTCTACCCAGAGTATAAGAAACAAATTTTGGGCCTTAGAAAATTGGATCACATCAACAGGAGTAGGACATTCAGCTCCTCGAGCCTGTTTTGCCATTCAATAAGATCATGTGGCCTATCTCCATTAAAATGCTTTTGGCCTATATCCCTTAACACTTTTGCTTAACAAAAATTTGACTATCTTAGATTAAAAATAACTGATCCAGCATCCATTGCTGTTTGCGGAAGAGAGTTCTAAGTATCTACCAATATTTCCTTGTAGTATTGCTTCCAAACATCTCTCCTAGTCCTACTTGCCTGCATTTGGCCCATATTCCAGTAAACTTTTCCTGTTCATGTACCTGTCCAATTGTCTTAAATGTTGTAACTGTACCTGTATCTACTACTTCCTCTGGCAGTTCACACGAACCACCCTCTGTGTGGAAAAAGTTGCCCTTCAGGTCCCTTTGAAATCCTTCCCCTCTCACCTTAAAAATATGCTTAGTTTTGAACTCCCCCACACTAGGGAAAAGACTTTTGCTGTTCACCTTATCGATGCCCCTCATGATTTTATAAAACTTTATAAGGTCACCCTTCAACCCCTCCTATGCTCCAGTAAAAAAATGTTCCAGCCTATCCAGCCTCTCCTTAACTCAAACTCTCCAGTACTGGCAACATCCTGGTAAATCTTTTCTGAACCCTCTCAAATTTAATAATATCCTTCTTATAGCAGGACAACCAGAACTGTACACAGTACTCCAAAAGTGGTCTCAGCAACATCCTGTACAACTTCAACATGACATCCCAACTCCTATACTCAATGGTCTGAGCAATTAAGGCAAACATGCTGAACACCTTTACTACCCTGCGACGTAACTTTCAAAGAACTTTCAAATTAAATTCCATCTGGCACTCCTCAACCCATTGGCCTAACTGATCAAGATCCCTTTGTAACCTTATGAAAACTTGTTCACTGCCAACTATACCACCAATTTTGTTCTAGAATCCCCAACCAGTGGGAATAGGTTGTTATCTACTGTCTTTTCCTGTTACTTTATTAAATACTTCGATGAGAAAATCCCTTAACTTTTTAAGTTGAGAGAAAGCAGGTCTAATTTGTATGATGTCATAATTTAACTAGAAATCTAGATATAATTCTTGTAAACCCACATCGCACTCCCTCCAAGCCAATATATCCTTCCTGTGACACCCAGATCTGCTCAGAGTGCTTCAAGTGGGGTCTAACCAGGCTTTTGTGTAACTGCAGCATAATGTCTGCAACCTTATACTCTCCAGTCCTCTAGACAAAGACCAGTACTCCATCAGAAACTAAAACAGAAGTTGCTGGAAATGCTCAGCAGGTCTGGCAGTCTCCCTGATGAGAAATCAGAGTTAACAGTTTGGGTCTAGTGACCCTTCCTCAGAGCACCAGTAATCCATCAGTTTTTGTTTTGATTATTTTATGCATTTGTTTTTGACATTTTAGAAGATCTGTGCACCTGAACTGCCAAGTCTCTTTGGAATCCACAATATTTAACTTCATACCCTCTAGAAAGTACCCTGATCTATCTTTTTCAAAATGGATAACCACACACTTGCTTATATTGAACTCCATGTGCCACAGTTCTGCCTATTCACTTGGTCCATCAATATTCCTTTGTAATTTTAAGCTATCATCTACACTGTCTACAATGCCACCTAATACTTACCTTATGTACTGATGTATAATCCATCACAACTTTTCTTCTCATTGAAAAAAAAGAGATAAAGACTAAATAGTTTACACACTTTTGCTGTGCTTTTTGGAAGTGAGGTGAAATTTATCCGTGTGCCATTTCTCTGCATTTACAAACCGATCTCTGTCTCCACTAGCCCAAAGGCGGTAGCTATTGAAAACAAACATGAGGAAAGAACTGGGTCTCACTTTCGAACTGAAACTAGCGCCTTCAGGTCTTTGGCTTCTCTTTATTGAGAAATATATGGGAGATCTCCAAAGTAGAATAACAACCTCTCAACACTGGTCATTTCAGATGGACCATTTCACAAATGCTAATCACGTTAAAATTTTGAGCATCGTCTGTCCTCATGCTTCACTTGGAAGAGGGTGAGTAGAAAAGTGAATTCACTGAGCTGTTCCAATCTACAGGAATAAAACACCAGAATTTCAGCAACTTGAAAGCAAGAGGTCATTAACCATCAATTCTGACCACACTAGATTCATCCATCTTGGAATGGGAAATCTTGCTTACTCACCAGATAAGTTAGACAGCTACTTGGAAATTCTTCCCTAATACATTGGAAACAAAAACGGGCAGGAAATTTAAATTCAACAAGTGGTTCAATATTTATTAAAGCATAACAGTAACTCTGTTAGAAATTTCCAACAAGTTCAACTACCAAAATCTCGAACAAATTGTTCGAAACAGCCTAATATTGCAATATTAATAAATAGAGACTGATCATTTATTGAAAGCTGGAAATTGCAAATTCTGCAATAATTTGCTCTTGTGCAATTTAAATCACTTTTTACTTCAGCTGTCTATTCTGAAGTGATAGTAAAGTATTTGCCATTAGGTACTTCTAATTTCTATCTAGACTAAATTTATTTAGTGTTGAGGAAATTATCAGGATATCTAGAGAACAATCTGGTCCAGCTGGCAATTGTCAGAGAAATCAAGTAACTTATTACAAAAATCTAGTGGTCATTAGTCAGGCCCAATTGCAGAGGGTTTTACTAGGCACTGAAGTTTGGCTCCTGAGGCTTCCTGGTTGTTATCTATTGGCAGAATAGAAAGGACAAAATAATAAATTTAGAACTAAACTGACTGTATTCTGGCACTCCAGTATGCAGTGCCTCAACAAGCTCAGAAGGTAATTAACATGCACTCTACTGGTCTTGGGTTCACTGCTGAGGCATAACAAGCAAGGGCCACATGCCATCCATGTCAGAATGGGCAAGAGAAATCATCCAAGGTAATTAACCAAAAGAAAATGCGAAGAAATTCATACAAAAAAAATTGAATAGCTTTGAATTTTGGGTACACTGAGTTCTAGGCCTGGATCTCATTAGAAATTATATGTCCAAAAGAGGAGGAAAAGCCAAATGAGTATTTCTGCAATACTAAAACTTGCCTTTTGTGGCTCTAGTTAATCAATTCACAGAACATTGTTGTACAATCCTTACAACAAAAACTTTAAACTGTATGAAAGATGATTAAATTATTTCATAGGCAAAGACATGGAGTAAAACCTAGTCTCACAAACAGAAAAAAACATGTGTTTACACAGCAACTAGACAAAGTGGTCAAGAAAAAATGATGTAACTTGAAAATGAGTCACTGCAGTAACGTTAGGACGTAGCTGCCAATTTGCACATAAGCTCCCATAAACAATCAAGTACTGTAAGGCCAAACTATCCTGTGCTGATTAGAGAGATAATCATCAGCCACAATATTCGGAATACCTCCCTGCTTCCCCCCCTCCAAATACTACATAGGGCTGTTTTACATCTGCCTGAGGGGGCCACGCAAAGCTTCATTTTAATGATACATCCTAAAGGGAGCACCACTGACAATGCAGCATTCCTTAGTGCTGTACTGGAGTATCCACCTCTATTTTCTCTCGAGTCCTGAACTGGGATTTAAACTCAAGCTTTTGACTCAAAGTTAAAAATGCTACCAACAGACATGACTGGCACACTGGGAAAGCACCACAGTTGCCTCTTGTTCCATCTTGATGGATAATAAATATCCATATGAGGCAACAGTGAGGTAACAACTGGCATGATAAATTTATTTGGGGAGAATCAGAATGAAAAACTGTACAAGGCTTTTTTAAAAATTCCATTCATCTGGGTAGTGCGCATATATTGGGCAAACAGGACTAAACTTAGCAATAACAGCACAGTAGTCACTATATGGTAGTTCTTTGACAGCTAATGAAAAAGCATTACTGCCTGACTCCCCCTGCAGTCTTGCAATTTTATGGTTTTAATATAAACCCCAGCTGTGGATTTAACCAGCCACAATTCCCAAATAACTTGCACAAAAGTAGAGCACAAATAAAACGAACATAATGATTTTGTTTTATTCTCTTGTGGGACCCAAATGTAACTGGTTTACAAAATTCTACAATTGCTGCAACATGAATCTTATTTGAACTAGGTTTTGAACAAATACTGGAGACATTACAGAACGTGTGGGGAAATGTACAAGATGAATTAGTCACTATAAATACAAAAATTGTTTAATCTCAAAAGGTTCTCCTAGCAGCCTTATGAGAATCAAAATATATGCCAATTTAAGTGAACTCCTTCTTTAATTGTCATCAGTAAAGTTTGTGTTCGTATGCAAACCGTTTTTGCATACAAGATAAATGCTTTTAGAATCCAGGCATATAGTTTCTAGTGACAATTTTTTTTGAACCAATCACAATTAGTTCACAACCCACAATTTGTCTTATTATCTTTAACTCCTAAGTAACTAATTCTGTTAATAGGATGCTAACAGATTTCTTTCTTCTTATAAATCAATGTTTATTTCTGAAAATATGCAAATGACAATGCATTTTTAAATAAAAAGAAAGGAGAAGCCAGAGCAAACAAAGGGGCCTTCGAGAATAAGACTGGGGAAAGAATAATGGGGACCCAAGAAATGGCAGAGGAGTTGAATAAATACTTGGTATCAGCCTTCACAGTGGAAGCCACTAATAGCATTCCAAAATATTCAAGGAACAAAAAGGAGCAAATGAAATAAATACAATAACCAGACAAAAGTGTGTTAGGGAAACTAATGAGGCTAAAGACTAATAAGACCTCTGCACCTGACGGGGTGAGTTTTAAGATACTAAAGGAAGTAGCTACAGAAATGGTTGATGCACTGGTGGTAATTTTGCAAGAATACTGGAAAATGCAGTTTCACAGGACTGGAAACCTGCCAATATGACACATTTAAAAAGAAAAGGAAAACCTAAAAATACAGGTAACCATAGGCCAATTAGCTCAATGCTTGTTTTTGAGAAAATGTTAGTCTATAAGGATTAATAACAGAACATTTAGAAATGCATAACATGATCAAGCAACATCAGCATGGCTTCATGAAGGGGTAATCATGTCTAACAAATTTACTAGAATTCTTTGAGGAATAAACAAGCAGGATCGATAACACAGTGAATGCAATTTATTTGGATTTTCAGAAGGTATTTGATAAGATACCACACAATAAGCTCTTATCTTGTAAGTCGCCTACAGTGCTGGAGATATGATACTACCACAGAGACAGGATTCTCCAACCAACAGAAGATTAAATTGGGATTGGGGGAGGCATTATCAGGATGGCAACCTGTAACTAATGGTGTGCCAAAGAGTTCAATGCTGGGGCCACAATTGTTTACAATATATATTAAAAGACTTGGATGAGGGTAGTGAATATATTATAACCAAATTTGCAAACAACACAAAAATAGGTGAGAAGGCAAATGATGAGGATGATAGTCTGCAGAAGGATACGAACAGGTTAGGTGAGTGGACAAAAACTTGGCAGATGGAATATAATGTGGGAAAATGCAAGGTTATGCACTTTGGCAGAAACATAGAGGAGTGATTATTATTCAAATATAGACAGCCTGCAGAAAGCAACTGGAGAAGGATTTTGGAGTCCTTGTGAATGAATGACAAAAAGCTAGCAACCAGGTTCAGCAGGTAATAGGGAAGGCAAATGGAATGTTGGCCTTTATTTTAAAGTGAATAGTGTACAAACATAGGGAAATTTTGCTAAAAATATACAAGCAGATGCTAGTCCAACTACAGCTGGAACACTGCAAACAGTTTTGGGCCCTTATCCAAGAAAAAAATATACTGACACTGGGGGCAGTCCAAAGAAGGTTCACAAGACAGATACCAGGTATGGATGTTGAGGAGGTCGGCCTGAAATTTAGAAGAATGAGAGGTCACCTTATCGAAACAAAATTCTTAGGAGACTTGACAGGATAGATGTGGAGAGGTCAATTCTCCTCCTGGCTGTGTCTAGGACCAGAGAACATGTTCTCAAAATATTGGGTCATCTGTGGTGTATGACTATGACTCTATTTAAGACCAAGATGAAGAGGAATTTCTTCACTCAGGGGGTTTAGAATCTGTGGAATTCTTTACCACAGTGTCTTCAGAAAACTCTTTCACCCCACATTTGAACAGAAAAGTTCAATGAGATTACAATACCACCATTACTTCGATCTCTCAATTCTTTGTAACAGAAGCAACCCCTGTTCGAAGACATCCAACATTTTTTTCCAGCAAGCATTTCCATTTGTGAAGCAATCTAATAGCTAATTATGTGCTTCAAACCATTTTGGTTTTACAATTTCCTTTCCTTCAAGATCTTTTTTATACTTGCGCGATCTAAAATCCTCAATCTCTTTTCTACAACTGTCTTGGTCGAGTGGACATTGTCCTAGAACAAACAATAATCAACATAGCTTTCTATAGGCACACCTTCTCCCCCATTTGGTTTCTGCTCATGGTCATATTCAGTACTGGTACTGTATTCCTATTCTGTGCTATATTTCTTGACCTTGTTAAACTACACCTTTCATTTTTCCTTCTGTTTCTAGACTGCTGCTGTTTTATCTCCCCCTCATAATAATAGGATTCCTTTTAACAGTCTAACTTCTTTCTAGAAGAATGCTCACTCCCAGAGCCTCTGTCTAAGCTTACTGTATTTTCTTCCCTTCCATTTTTGTATTTCACATTCCCAATCCATGGGCCTAGTCTCCTGCTCTTCATCCTCCATACACAAACAGCTTTTATCTCTGTCATGCCTCACTAAGTTAGTACACTTTCAATTGAGCCCACTATTGCCAGAGACATCACAAAAATTAAAGATATTTTCAAACATTTTATCAAATATATACAAAATTCCCTAACTTACCTGTCTTTCAAGAGCAGGATTTATGAATGAGAAATGTTATCATACTTGATAAAGGAGAACCAGTAGGCTTAGCAAAATGGATTTTCAGAGGGGTTTGATAAATTTCACCACAGGAGGCTGGTCAGAAAAATTAAAGCACATGCAGTAGGAGGCAACGTACTGGCATGGATTAATAATTGGCTAACAGACAGAAAACAGTAGGAATAAAATAGGCCATTCTAACATCAACTGGCTGTGACTAGTGGAGTACTGTGACACAGCTGTTCACAATACATATCCATCATTTGGACCAAATCTAAGATTTCCAGATTTGTATATGATACAACGCAGATAAAAGCTAAGGGGGAATAGATGTGTTGTGATGAAGATGTAAAGTAGTTTCAGGGAGATGTGGACAGGTTTAAAAAATGGGCAAGATAATGGCAAAAAATGACCGATTATCTATTTTGGTAGGAGAAACAGGTTGTAGAGAGTTTGTTAAATTATGAGAGGTTGGAACATGTAGATGTACAAAAAGATTAGGCATCCTGTCAATAAGTAACTGTAGGCTAACAACCAATGGAACAAACTATCACAAAGGCTAAAGGAATAATGGCCTTTACTGCAAGACGATGATAGTACAAAACTAGTGAAGTCTTGTTTCAGTCGTATAGGAGCTTAGCTAGACAGAATCAGGACTATGGTAGTTTTGGTCTCCTTATCTTAGTATTACTGCCTTGGAGGGAGTGCAACCAAGATTCACAATGCTTGCTTCCAGGATGGCAGGACTAACCTGTAAGGAGAGACTGGGCAAACTGGGCCTGTAGGACTAGAGTCATATAGCACAGAAAACAGGCCCTTCAGCCCAACTCGTCTAAGCTGACCAGGTTTTCATTACCTGCATTTGGCCAACATCCCTCAAACTTTCCTTTCCAAGAACCTGACTAGGTTAGGATTGTTTTTGCTGGAGTTCAAACGAATGGAGCAGGTGGAGGTGGGGGGGATCTCAGAGACTTATAAAATCCAAACAGGACTAGGACAGGGTAGATGCAGGGAGGATGTTCCTGACGTGTCCACAATCCAGGAGTCACAGTCTGAGGATTCAGGATAGACCATTTAAGATGGAGAGGAGTCATTTCTTCACCCAAAGAATGGTGAGCCTCAGGAATTCAATACCACAGGAAGTAGTTGATGCCAAAACATTGAATAGATTCAACAGGTGGCTAGATATAGCATTTGGGTAAATGGGATCAAAGGTTATGGAGAGAAAGCAGGATTAGGTTGTTGAGTTGATCAGCCACGATCATAATGAATGGCGGAGTAGGCTCAAAGGGCCGAATGGCCGCCTCCTGCTCCTATCTTCTGTGTTTCTATGTAAATGTCTTTTAAATATTGTAATTGCAACCACCTTTACCACTTCTTCTGACAGTTTGTTCCATATATGCACCACCCTGTGACAAAGTTGCCCCTCAGGTCCCTTATAAATCTTTCCCTTCTCACCTTAAACCTATGCCTTTTGGTCTTGAGAATTTAGGAGAATGAGAGTAGCTTCATTGAAACATACAAAATACTTAAAGCCATCGATGGGTAGACACAAGTAAGATGTCTCTCCTGGTTAGGGACTCTGGAACCAGGGGACAATATATAAGTAACAGGGAATCCACATACGTCTGGGATGGGGAGACCTTTCTCCCCCCCTCAGGGCTGTGAAACTTTGGCATTCTCTACCAAAGGTGTTATTGAAACTGGATCTTGGAGTATGTTTAAGATAGAGATTGACAGAATTTGGATTGAGTGGCAGACAGGGTTGTGGGATGGGAGATCCATTTCTCCAACATCTTCCTCCAAGTATTCCATTTCAATGACTTTATTCCACCAGTTGAGGCAGTTCAAGCAACGTGGTACTTTGAATCACAGCTGATACATCAATTAAGTACTTCCTGGGTATTTCTGGGATCCATTCTCTTATAAATACAGAGTTGTTTCTACTTTTATTTCTCTTAATTATATTTCAAATGGTCTCCTTCTTAGTGACAAAGAAGCCTGTGAGCTCTTCGTAGAACAGAGATGATAAATTTAAGAAAATTGCTCACAGTGAAGTGAGGTTGGCTTGCTCTCCAGAATGGTCCTGCTTTAATTAACTGTCAGATTTTGCAGTGATTGGCTATACCATTTCACAGCCAAATCCATTCATGTTCGAGTCAGACATTCATAGAGTCGTACAGCACAGAAACAGAACCTTTGGAGCAATTCATCCATGCCGACCAGATAGCCTAAACTAATCTAGTCCCATTTGCCATCATTTGACCCATATCCCTCTTAAACCCTACCAATTCATATACCAATCCAGATGCTTTTTAAATGTTGTAATTGTTCCAGTCTCCACCACTTCCTCTCCAACATTGGCAGTATCCTTATAAATCTTGTCTGAGCCCTTTCAAGTTTCACAACACCCTTCCCATAGCAAGGTGACCAGAATTGAACGCAGTATTCCAAACGTGGCCTAACCAATGTCCTGTACAGCCACACCATGACCTTCTAACTCCCATACTCAATGCACTGACCAATAAAGGCAAGCCTTCTTCGCTACCCTGTCTACCTGCAACTCCACTTTCAAGGAAGTGTGAAACTGCTCTCCAGAGGTCTCTTTATTTGGCAGAACTCCCCAGGATCTTACCATTAAGTGTGTAAATCCTGTCCTGATTTGCCCTACAGAACTGTAGCACCTCGCACCAGTCTAGATTAAACTCCATCTTCCACTCCCCGGCCCACTGGGCCATCTAATCAAGATCCCATTGTACTCGGGTAACCTCCTTTGCTGTCCACTACAGCGCCAATTTTGGTGTCAATTGCAAACTTACTAATCATACCCCCATTGTTCACTTCCAAGCCATATTTATAAATGACAAAAACCCAGTGGACCCTTGTAGAATACCATTGGTCATGTGCGACCAGTCCAAAAAGCAACCCTCCACCACCAACCTGTCTCCTACCTTTGAACCAATTTTGTATTCAAATGGTTAGTTCTCCCTGTATTCCATGTGATCTAACCATCCTAACAAGCCCACCATGCAGAACCTTCACAAGTGCCTTACTGAAGTCCATACAGACTAGATCCACCACTCTGCCCTCATCAATCCTCTTCATCACATCTTCAAAAAACTCAAGTTAGTGAGACATGGTTTCCCACTCTCAAAGCCATATTGACTATCCCTAATCAGTCCTTGGCTAAGTACACATAAATCCTGTCCCTCAGAACTCCCTCCAACAACTTACCCACCACTTATATCAGGCTCACTGGTCTATAGTTCCCTGGCTATTCCTTTCCACCTTAAATAATGGCACCACACAAGCTAACCTCCAGTCTTCCGGTACCTCATCCATGGCTATTGACGATACAAATAGATCAGCAAGAGGTCCAGCAATCATTTCCCAAGCTTCCCATAAAGTTCTAGGGTACACCTGATCAGGTGCCGGGGATGTGTCCATCTTTATGCATTTTAAGACGTCCAGCACCTCCTCTATAATATGGACATTCTTCAAGATATCGCTATTTATTTCCCCAAATTCTCTAGCTTCCATATCCTTCTCCACAGTAAAACTGATGCAAAATACTCGTTTAGTATCTCACCCATCTCCTGCAGTTCCACGCATAGGCCGCCTTGCTGATCTTGAAGGGAGCCTATTCTCTCCCTCATTACTCTTACGTCCTTACCAGATTGAGAATATCCCTTTGGATTCTCATCAATCTTAAGTATACTCCTACTGCTCTTGTACTCCTCTTGGGATTCACTCAATTCCTGCTGTCTATACCTGACATGTGATTCCTTATTTTTCTTGACCAGAAGGTTCAGTATTCCTTACTTTTACCAGCCCTGCCCTTCATTCTAACTGGAACATACTGTCTCTGGACGCTTGTTATCTCATTTTTAAAGGCTTCCCACTTTCCAGTCATCACTGTACCTACAAATATCTGAATATCCTGAATAAGAACGTTTTCCTGTACACTTAAATTTTTCTCCATCCAAGCCCCGAACACTATGGCAGACCCAGTCTTTGTTTGGAAAGTTTAAATCCCCTCCCCACCCTATTATTCTTACTGATAACTGACATCTCCTTACAAATTTGCTTCTATAATATATAGTTTTTAGGGTCAATAGCACGATCCCAGTAAGGTGATCACACCTTTCTTACTTCAGTTTCACTCAAAAAAAAATTTGCTGGACATATTCCCCAGAATATGTAGAACATAGAACAGTACAGCACAGTACAGGCCCTTCAGCCCACGATGTTGTGCCGAACTTTTACCCTAATCCTAAAGGTCTATCTAACCTCCACCCCTACCTTATACTACCATCCATAATAAATATCCTCCCTAAATACTGCCGCAATGTTATCCTTAATCAAAAATGCCACTCTCCTCCTCTCTTGCTCCAATCCCTCTTTCTATCCTTCCTATAGTATCTATACCCTGGAACATTAAGCTGCCAGTCCTGTCCATCCCTAAGCCATGTCTCAGTAATATACATGATATCACAGTCCCATGTTGCTAGCCACGCCCTGAGTTCGTCTGCCTCGCTTGTCAGGCCTCTTACTTCTGCTTGCCTTGGCTATTTGATTTGCTCCTATTCCCAACTACATCAGCCTCAGACTGATTGTTTTCTCAAGATCCATCTGGGTCCCACCATCCCTCCCACCCACCCTCCATCCCAACCCACTGCTGGTCAATCTCTGCTTTGAGAATATTCAACATCCTCTCCAAGATGTCCTTGACCCTGGCACCAAGAAGGCAACGTACCATTCTGACGTCTTGTTGCTGGCTACAGAAACATCCGTCTGTTCCTCTGGCTAGACAGTCCCCTATTACAATCAATTGCTTGGAACGTGATGTACCCCTCATTACAGTAGAGCCAGTCTCTGTACCAGAAACTTGGCTGTCAGTGCTACAATTCCCAAGACTCCATCACCCCCTACATTTTCCAAAACAGCATACTTGTTTGCAACGGGGATAACCACAGGAGATGCCTATGCTACCTGCCTAACTTTCCTACAGGTAACCCATTTACCCAACTGTACCTGCAGTCATAATCCTCAGTAAGTGAGATTATTCTTAATCTCCCATTTCCGACAGGAAGAGCACATCACTCTACTATAGGCCATCTTTACACCTTAATCTACGGAACCAAAAAAAAGCACAGTCTTACTGCTCTAAAAACATTGCTCTAGGACAACTTGGTACCTATGTTTTATATTTTATAAAAGATTAATCTAGAGACAGATCTCAATTAAAAACAAACAAAAAACCACCCTACTCACTATCGTATATTTACAAAATAAAACAGCAGTTAGACTTAACGACATTTAGCTGTTCCCCTATTGTTTTGGCACTTTGGGAAAAAGAAATAAAAGCAATCCAACAGCTTATGAAACTGCTCAAAAGAGACAGGAAATCAACTCGAACACTGAAGAAATCTCAAAAAGGCGCAGCACTTACAGCCACAATTTTCTCTCGTGCTCCACCTTGGATCACCCAGAATCCATTCTCGTCCTTGAACGTAAGGAAGCAGACACACGGCATTATTGGGGAAATGCCCGGAGTTAGAATGCATGATAGTTTTAGCAGGGACAATTGATCATAGGTGGAGGACAGGCTTCTGTTGAGCAAATCAGTAGCAACAGAAATTTTATGGTGAATGAAGAACTAAAAATTGTGAGATTTTGAATTATCCTGATTTATTTTAAAGAATTACCACGAGTGAGGTATTTCCAAAAGTCCCTGCAAAATGGTTTCCCAGCAAGAGTTAGAGAGGGAAGATGGGTCAGGAAAGAGTACGGATTTGAGGTCTGATATAGTAACCTCAGGTACTGCTGTTTACACCAGTGTTGGTTTCACAGCTATGAGCTATCACTTTTCTGATGGATGGATTTGGAGTCATGTTGGTCCTATAATATGACTAGGGCCTTAATGAAAAATGTGAGCTGAGCCCTTGAGTTTTGGTAATTACTTGGATCATACTGTGTTATTCTTTACAGCACATCAAACAGTATTCCAGACCTTTGATAGAGGGCACAGGTGAGAATTATCTAGCCAACACGCAGTGGAATGGCTGAAATAATGTATTCAAAACTTTTGATAGAACACACATTACTTTCACATTAGCAGTGTAAAGATGCTGTTCTATTGGGGCTTGCAGCTGGATGTTTCAAAGATGGAATTTGGTTAGAATTAAGCAGTTGTTGGATGCTTACTACAGACCACCCCAGATAATGGGAAGGAGAGCGGTTTCTTGATCCAGACAAACTTGGAGAGGAGCACTGGAGTTAACTTTGAAGAATGAAATGGGACAGGTTGAGCATATTTCTTTTGCATACTGACAAGCAATAATCACAGCATGGCACAGTGGTTAGCACTGCTGCCTCATAGCGCAAGGGACCCCTGTTCAATTCCAGCCTTGGGCGATTGTGTTTGTGGAGTTTGCACACTCTCCCTGCGTCTGCGTGGGTTATCCGCAGCTGCTCCAGTTTCCTCCCACAGGCCAAAGACGTGCAGGTTAGGTGGATTGGCCGTGCTAAATTGCCCATAGTGTCCAGGGATGGGTAGGTTACGTGGATTAGCCATGGGAAATGCAGGGTTACAGGAGTAGGGTAGGTGGGTGAGTCTGCGTGGGATGCTCTTCAGTGAGTTGGTGTGGACTAGTTGGAGCAAATGACCTGTTTCCACACTGTAGAGGCTATATAAATATTTTCATATCGCACCATTTATGACCATAAGACAATCCAAATCAATAAGTATATTTTAAAGTGCAGTCACTGGTGTAAAACGGGAAACAGTTGCAGCAGTGTTAACCATCTATGAGATGCACTGCAGTAACTCAAGGTTCTTCCAGACCCACAATCTCTACCATCTAAAGACAAAGACAGCAGATGCATGGGAAAACACTACCTAAAGTTACCTTATAAATCACACACTAATGTCACTTCACTGTCACTGGTTCAAAATCCAGGAGCTCCATTCTGAACAACATTGTAAGTGTTCCTATGCCCCAAAGACAGCAGTGCTTCAAGAAGGCAACTTGCCATCGTCTTCTTTAGGGCAATTGGGGATGCGCAATGTCAGAAACAAAAAATAAATTTTAAAAAGTCAATTTCAATGCAAATTCTCACAAACAGCAGTGCTGGTATTAATAATTAGATCATCAACTTTAATTATACTATTTGAAGGATTAAAAAAATTGGCCAAGTTCAGGTAAAAATAACCTCCTTGCTCTTTGTTGAAATATTGCAATGGGATCATTTACATCCACCTCAAAGAGCAGGAACAACCTGACAATTTCATCTCATCTGTGCTTTAGTGAATTTAAAAGATTCCCCAATTCTCATCTCATCCTTCTAATTACTCTAAATATACACCAATTAAATCTCTCCTCAGCCTCATCTGTTCGAAAAAAAAGTCTTGTAACAACACAAATTTGAATTTATACTGTACTATACTGAGAGTTGGCAAGGATTCTGAACTGAGACAACTTACAGTATATATGGTTCATAACATAAGTGGTTGCATGCATCTAATTTAAGCATATCCTTATGTGTCACAAGTTTCCATCTGAAACTGAGAAAAGGATATGACATTAGATAACAATTTAAACCGGTCACTTATGGAGAACCAATTATCAAAGAACTCTGGGTTTAAGATCGAACACGTTAAATTACGCAATTGAAAATAAACAGAAAACAACCATCTTGCTAATCCATATGGGTACAAATGTTTGCCCTCTTCGTTTCACAAATACTGTAATCTAAGAGTGGGCTCTATTAACAGGTTCAGATGAAAACATGACTTACTACACTCCACATGATGCCCCTTTGCATTGTCTCAATTGGTGACAGAAGTCGCTTGGCTCAATAATACTTTAAATGTTGATGAACTAATGCCAGAGTTGGATAAAGAGAAGGAATCCAATTAACTTTCATATTGAGAGAATCTCAAATTTCTCCCAACCAAGTCACCACTACTAACGCCAACTCAATGCTCTCCACAAGCTCAGTTCAACTTAATAATAAAATCTATAATTGTACTATTAGGGTTTGATATACGTCAAATGAAATCCCAAAAAAACCAACTTCTCCTGTGGAATTGAAACATCAAAAATATAGAAAGGAACAACTTGCAGATAACACTAGAAACAGTGCACCAAACATTCTAGCACTATAAGACACACTGAAAATAATCTGCATGCCTCTTTTATTCAACCAGGGAATGGTTGAAAAGCGAAACACAGAAGTGAAAAGAAAAACAATACTGTATGAAAATCAATACCAACAGAACAATCATCTGCATAAATAGCATGATCCTCAACTGACAGTCACCCGAAGACCAAAAAGTAAAACAAGGTTGGAAGATTAAGAGAATATCAAAGGGGTAATGAACAGAGGACAAAGGCAAGTTGCCATTGTAAAATTTAGTTTTCATCTGGTAAATTATTCAATCTGATCCACAGGTAACTTCAGTCTCTCACTACATGCGCTGATTGAACACACACTCAAAATGGTCTTGTCAAGTCATCCAATTGCGAACAACTGGACAGATCTTTCAGCAATCACCCAAATATTGTATCTGCTTTCCCAAAGCTTTCTTTGCTAAACATTCAACACTTGTGCCCAAGTTGGAAAAGCCATAGACTAGCCAAGTGAGGTCATGCTCAGCACAAATTCAATACAAGCTCTCAGGGACAAGAATACAAATCAAGAATCGAGTGAAACGTTAAAGTAATCAGAGAAGTTTGGAAACCAACATTATTTCACTCCTTAATGAACTAATTTTACATTTCAAGTATGCTTACCAGACCAAGAAAAAAGCAGAAACTTAACTGGATTATGATTTGAATGACAGATTTCGAACAATGTCAGTCATTATATCAACTATCATAGTAGGAACAAAAAGCTTGATAGGACATTCATTCAAAAAGCACTACAGGGCTTGGAAAATAAGTAATGCTGAAGCTATACAGTGGAAGTTTCATCTTGCACTTGCTCATCAGGGCAAATGCAAAAATGCTAAATTTTAAACAGGCACAACTTTAGAAATAAGTTAATCTTCCTACATGACTTAAAAATTGAACAAAGACAAATCAGTGTAACAATTTGCAACATTTATGACGAAAGTTTAAATGGCCAAGAACTAGAAGTACTTTAGCCTGCAGCAAATGGCAATGCAGCCAACATGTCACCCATTAAGCACAGCCAAAGGCATCATTTTACCCATCCACAACCTCTCGTGACTCAGTTCTATCCAACATCACCAATCCAGATTTCATTTTTTAATGTTAATTTGAAGTGGCACTGAAATTCCTTGCTCCCAAAATTGTATTTGAGTATTTCGCTTAGCACAGCTATTTTCAATGCAGTTTGTGTGCCAAGAACAGCCAGTCACTGTATCCAACAGAAATCCTATAATTCAAAAACTGTGCTCTGTTTTCACTTCTTTGGGATCTAAAGCTACGGGGGCTGCAGCAGTTGAGTGCAGTCCAGGGTAAATTCACAGTACGTTCACTTTTCAAGCATTTATGGAAATTGTTTTTACAGAGACTTGTTGCTCAAGGTCTAGTTGTGTTGCTTACATTTGGCCTAATACGCACACAATTCAAGATCACAGTACCCAAGTTGTAGGCATTTAATAAGTCCTTGGATACTTTTTTTTAAAAAACTTGATATAATTGCCTCTGAAATAATAGGAGGGCCAAATCTGTTCAATATATAGCACACTGTCTTTAAACAGATTTATTAGACTAATAATTACATATCAAACACAGCATTTATAACAAAATATACCAGAAGTAGAAAAATAGTCCACGATTCAAGACTTCTATGATGTACCTGAACCACAGCAGGCATTCCGTCATTTCAAATAGTTGGTTAGATTTGGCTATTTTTCTTATTCCCGCTTTTAAGAAAATCATGGTTCCTGACAGCATTGCTTTTCAGAACCTTACATGTCCTTTTATGGCCCTGAACATGAAGCATTTTCAAAACCTCAAATCGGGCCTGCTGTAAAAATAGAGGAGCCAAAGTTTCATTTGACGGGAATTACTCAAACAGTTGCTTTGAAAGTGTATTGCACTTCTTGATAATTTGTTTGCGACTCCAATCTCACTACTCATTTTCACATTAGAAAGACAGTTTTTAAAATTAGCACAACCTCTCTAGGAGTGATGGCACACAAAACTGCTGGCTTTTTGCAGGTAGGGAAAAAGATTTCCGGAATAAATTATTCAGAAATTTATCAATTATTCTGCAAGACAATAAATCAGACTATTCCTGACAAAATACAGTATTACAGAAATACATCTAGCAGGTTTCAAAGTTTTGGTGGCTGGCTCACGTGGCACTCCTCACAACCATGTTAGTATACCATGGTACAGTTTAGAAGGTAAATGATTCTCCACAGTGAGAGATCATGGAATAACAGCTTTTTTCCGTTACTTCTTTGCTTGAAGCAATCAGCTAGAGAACAAGGCTAAATCAGTACAATTTGGAGGAAGCCTATTGTTTGGAGACCAACAAAGTGGAGTAGACATTAAAATTATTGTTTCAAAAGGTAACCAATGCAAAGGGGAGGAATAATTTTAAAATTAACCCTTTGCAATTTTTTTTCATTTACATTTACAAAGTATGTTATGCATCTCATTCATTCTCTTCTGATGATCTTGTTTCTCCCTGGGTATAGTACTAGGGTGTACTATAGCCCTCATACCTTAACCAAACACACACATTTGTGCATCAGCCTGTATGCAACAAGTAACAGCAGACTACACTGAGTTGACAGGAGGAAATCACTGCAGAGCCAACTCAAAGCGAGATAGAAGCACTAGTGGGAGGGGGGTATTGTGGTGCAGTGGTAGCATACCCACTTCTGGGTCAGAAGGCCTAGGTTCAAGTCCCACCAGGAATGATAGCCATGGAGATGTGTCAATCTGCTCTAGAATAGTAGCACAAATCACACCTGTTTAAACAAAACACATGCCTTAAATCATGGTTTGAAGAGAGATTGGGACTCCATCCGCACGCACCCACCTCATCCAAGAACTTATCATACAAATGTCTCATTGAACCAGAATATAAGTGGGGGCTTGAAATGATGTGGACAAACCAGAATTCTACTTATAGTAAAAAGGAACTGCAATCCACAGCAGGTAGACAGCAGCTCACTACTACCTTCTCATTTGGAGGTGATGCTGAAAGATAGGATTTACATGCATTTAAAGAGGCAAGGATTGACTAGGGATAGTCAGCACGGTTTTGTATTAGGAAAATCGCATCTCACAAACTTGATCAAGTTTTTTATTGAAGTAACCAAAAAGACTGATGAGGGCAGAGCAGTAGACACTTAAACTTTAGTAAAGCTTCTGGCAAGATTGCGCATGGTAGACAACTGAGCAAAGTTCAATCACGTGGGATTTAGGGTGGGCTTGCCAACTGGATACAAAATTGGCCTTATAGTAAAAGGCAGAGGGTGGTGGTGGAAGGTTGTTTTTCAGACTGGAGGCCTCTGACCAGCAGTGGGTCTAATGTTTGCCATTTATATAAATGAATTAGCTGAGAATATAGAAGGCATGGTAAGTTTGCGGGTGACACCAAAATTGGTGGTACGGTGGACAGTGAAGAAGGTTACAAAGATTACAAAGAGATCTTGATCAATTGTGTCAGTGGCCTGAGGAGTGGCAGATAGAGTTTAATTTGGATAAATGACGGGTAATGCATTTTAGCAATACAAACAAGGACAGGACTAATGTAATTAATGGTAGGGCCCTAGATAGTGTTGTACAGAGACACCTTCGGGCTCTGGTACATAGCTCTTTGAAACTTGCAACACAGATAGACAGGATGGTTAAGAAAGATGGTTTAGCACGCTTGCCTTCATTGCTCAGACCTTTGGCATAAGAGTTGGGATATCATATTACGGAACATTGGTGAGGTGTATTCTGGAGTACTGAGAGAAGTTCTGGTTGTCCTGTTATAGGAAAGATATTATTAAACTGGAGAGAGTTCAGAATAGATTTACCAGGACATTGCTGGGAATGAAGGGTTTGAGATATAAAAAAAAGGCTGGAAATTTTTTTCACTAGAGCATAGGAGGTCGAGTGAGTGGTGACCTTAGAGATTTATAAAATCATGAGGGGCACAGACAAGGTGGATGACAAGGGTCTATTCCCAACTGTGGCAAAGTTCAAAACTAAGTGGCCATATTTTTAAGGTGAGAGGAGAAAGATTTAAAAAGGACTGAGGCGCAACTTTTTTTCAGAGTGGTTCACGTGTGGAATAAACTGCCAGAGAAAGTGATGGATTCAGGTACAGTTACAACATTTAAAAGACATTTGGATAAGTTCATGAATTTGAAAGGTTTGGGGGGATATGGGCCAAACGCAGCTGGGACTAGTTTGGTTTCGGAACATGGTCGGCATGGACTGGTTGGACTGACAAGTCTATTTACGTGCAGCATGACTCTGACTCGCAGGAGGAAAAATAGGAGGGCAAAGAAGGGAATAGAAATGGAGAGTGGAGAGCAGCGAAGGCAAGGGGGAAGAAAAACATTGTGGGAGGAATAAAAGGCAGAAACAAGTCGCTATATTTGGGAGTGAACCAGGTTTGAAGCAGGTCAGCTTTTGCTTATTTTGAAGTCCCAAATGCAGTGGATGGGATAGGCAACTGAAATTTTCAATCGTAAGGTAGATTGTTGATAGGCAAGGGCATTTGAGATGTGAAACAGAAGAGGTAAACAGGGTTCAAGTTTTAATTTGTCATGATCTCCGAATGGTAAAATAACGCATGGGTCTAAGGGGCTCACTCATGCTCATATAAGCTTCCCACTTCTTAAAAAAACCCACTTGTTGAAATTCAAGGCAAAACCTATTTTTGAAATCTCTTTTGAAAAAATGATTCAAAGAATACCAAGATTGTATCTAAGGTATGACACAACCATGCATGATTAGTGATGTGATCAGAACATCAGAGCAACAAACTCCAGAACATCCTATGCTTTATAGTTCTGCCATCAACAGTAACCCATTGGCCAAAGTGTTTTTGTCAGAAAGCCAATTTCTGCAGACAAATTGGATGTATATGAATAAGGAAAGTTTGGAAGGATATGGGCCAGAAGCAGGCAGGTGGGACTAACATAGATTAGAAATTATGTTTGGCATGGACTGGTTGGACTGAAGGGTCTATTTCCGCGCTGTATGACTATGACTCGTGGAATAGCCAGGCCAGAAAATGAGCAATCCTCAGCCCTAGTCAAAACAGTTTTTAAAATTGCATGCAGGGTCAGATGCACTAGGTTGATCGCATGCCTAGATCCTAGAAAACAGGACATCATGGATAGATCGGACAGAAAATGGGATTTTAAGCTGCATAAAGGTAATGAATACAAAAGCAGAAAGAAAAATGTAGAACAAGTATAAAGCTCTGGTTAGGCAAGAACTAGAGTTTTCATCAAGTTTTGTCGCTAGATTTTAGGATATGAAATTCCTGATAGGATACAGAAGCTATTGACTAAAATGGCCCTGGGGATGACAAAATCATTTGAGAAGCAAAGAGAGTTAAACCTCAAAACATTTTAAAAATATTTAGATACGCGTTTGAAGTGCTGTAACCCAGAAGGCAACAGATCAAGAACTGGTAAATGAAATTAGGTTAGACGGTTGTTTGTCAACCAGCATAAACATGTTTGGCCTTAATAAATAAAGTCTGCAGACTTTCATTTTTAATAGACTAAGGGCAGATCTGATAGATACGCACAAGATTTGACTGATTTCAACACAGACAAAAATTGTTCCCATTGGGTGCTGGTACAAAAGGACAGAGGACAGTTTTTCAGTGGTTTAGGCAAGAAGTGCAGGGGAAATGAGGGGAATTTTTTTTTTAATCCAGCAAACGATAATAACTAGAACTGGTTGCCTACGTGTGAGGTGGAAGCAAAGATAGTGAATTGTTTCATAAGGAGAATGGATGAGCACTTGAACAAAATAAACTTGCAGGGCTATAGGTATACTGTGCAGGTATAGGACTGCTCAGTTTTCTCTAAAGGAAGCCTAACAAGGATTCACTGAGCTGAATGGCCTCCTTTGTTCCAAAATTACTAACTATACTCCAAATTCTTTGCATTACAGAAACCAATAAATCCACCTTATCAACAAGCTGACAGCTTTGAAAACCTGGAATAGTTTCAGTCTTTAATCTGCGTTTTCAAAGAACCCTGAGAAGAACAAACAGATGTTCATTCTGATGAAGGGTCTAGGCCCGAGGCGTCGGCCTCTCTGCTCCTGTGATGCTGCTTGGCCTGCTGTGTTCATCCAGCCCTGCACTTTGTTGTCTCCTCTTCACAAACAAGCAATTCGTGTCTAACCAGGCTTTCAAACCATGATCACAAAGGATAGCAATCCCAGCTCAAAGAACCAGAAACTCAGAATAATTCCAAAAAGGAGATTACATAAACTTGATCAGGCTCATTGAAAACTATACTGCCCAAATCCAAACTCAGGTCAGGTTCCATTTACCCTCCTCCTTCAGCAACAGAAGTATCTCCTCCTTCAGCAACACCTCAATTCTAAAAGTTCTCATTTCTTTTCCCAACTTCACCCAAGGTTCCACACTTCCTTATTTCTGTAATCTTCTACAAGGCCTACAAAATTGTGATGTCTGTATTTCTGCAATTCTAGCTTCTTGTTCTTATTGCAAAGACAGCCAAATCAAATCAATCCCTCTATCCCTGTATTTGCAACACAGTAAAATTACTCCAATGGATCCTAAGCATATCTTATGAATATCTAATACCAAACACCAGGTTTAACACTTAAACAAAATATTTTTTAATAAAAGTAATAACTAGCAAAGTGAAGTAACAAGCTAATCAAATTAATGTCTACGATTTAAACTCAATCTTCTTTGATCCTAGCCCCCAACTCCCAGAAACAGACAAGCAAACACAGTTAAGGGTTAAATCAAAAGAAAACAATAAGTGAGATGTACCTGATCAATTTTCACAATCCATAATCTCTCAGGCATTTCTGAGATGTGGGCATTACTGATTACGCCAGCACTCATTGCCCATCCCTAATTGTCGAGATCGCATTAAGAGTAAACCACATTGCTGAGAGTCTGGAGTGACAGGTAGGCCAGCAGTTACCTTCCCAAAAGGACATTAGCATGCCAGATGGTTTTTCCAACAATTGATAATATTTTCATGGTCATCATTAATTCCAGTTTTTTTTTTTCAAAATCAAATTCAAATTCCACCATCAACTATGATGAGATGTGAACATGGGTACCCAGAACATTATTTGGGTCTCTGGATTAATGGTCTAGTGATAATACCACTATCCCATCACCACTCTGTGCGCATTGCTTGGTTTCTGAAGACTGAGAATATTTTAGTTCAAGTAGAAGTAACAAAATTTGATAAAAAGGAAGAAAGTTACCAATTCAAATTGTTAAATTTAAGAAAGTTTGTGTTTCAGTTACAAAAACACAATATCCCAGGACCTGCCATGTCTCAGTTTGCATGCAGGATAGAACAACAAAAACTGACGTAGATTGCGTCTTTAACATAGTGAAACATCCCAAGGGGCTCCACAGAAGTAATACCAAACAAAAGGGACACCGAGTTATAACTCATGAGGGCAAATTTTTAAGAAGCACCTTAAGAGACGAGGAGGAGGTACAGATGCAGAGGGATTAATGTAGATAATTCCAGAGCATATGGCCCAGGTACCTGATGACTAGTAGAGCAAATTAAAATTTGGGTAGAATGTGGGGATCTTCATGATTTTTTTTTTAAATCCATTTTAGTTTGGAGCTGAGAGCTGAAAGTGATCTTTGGACTTGAGAAATAGCTGGGTTTTTTTTTAAAAATGGAACAAACCGATATTTGTTTGAGGCCAGATCTGAAATTTAATTGCAGGTTGATTCTTGCTCAAAGGACTCTGGACATTTTGATTGACATTTGGAGATGTATTATTCTCAAAGTACAGATCTGAATTTAAGTACTTGATCTAGGCTAACGGAAGAAAGTTTTGCTTAAAACATACTGTACTGTCAGGGTTGGCAGCCTTCGAATTAGAACATGAAACTGTAAACATCTGTTCCAGTGGCTGATATGGATTTTACAGATTCCATAGCATTGTTCATAAGCAAAACATTTCTAGCAGATTCCTAGGTACTCATTTAACAACAGATATTAAAAGTTACATGTAGATTTTTGTGATGCATAAAGCCACAGTCACATTTACCCACATAAGTTAGTACACTTCAAATAAATTTCCTGCATGCAAAACACAAAGTCACATTGAAAACTGTTGATTGTACAATATGCGAATGAAAAATGTTTACTACCTTTAAACTGGTACTTTACATATAAAATCAGCATATTCCTATTATCACATAGCCTTAAAATTTATATGCACGAGTAACATAGTATACTTTTATTATGTTCACACACATGAAAAACTGAACAGGACCGACATTTAGTTGTAATATTTTAACAAACGTGGCTACTCAGATCTTATCAATAATGATTCCTAATAACAAATTAAATTGCCTTTGTTTCTTAGGTCAATTAAGAGCTTTAACAACTCATCTCTAATCAGCACCTAACTGATATGTATTGTAGTTAACTGCTTTCCAAAGTGAAACAATTAAGATTGGCACAGCTAGGTAATTCATAGCCAAACTGAACCAGGGTATTTTACGATTTTCCACAATGCAACATACTTCTTCAATGCGATTTTGATGGGCCTCTAATTTAACCTCCTGGAAGTTAAATATGGCATCTTGCCAATATTTACATGTCCAACCAATAATTAAAGGTTCAATATATTTAAAGCATTTGCCCATTGTACAATGTTATTTTGAGGGTCTCTTGCACTAAAAGGTGAAAAGAATGGATTAAACAGAAAGTGTGTGAAATTGATGCAGATTTAGAACAAAATCTAGAATTGCAACTGTGGGTTTTCTTCAGTTTATGTAGACATAGGATGAGCATTTCACTACACTATGGGTACACTTAACTGAAGTCCTACTCAGAAAAAAGTGGTTTTACATATTGCTTAAGACAAGCAATAGCACTGAAGTTTTAAAAGACGTAATCCAGCTGCTCAAGGTTGCTATGACAAATAATTTACACCAAAGTTCTGTACAAATTGAAAAGTTACAAGTCTATAACTTATTGAGTACACAGATATTTTTAAATCAACTTGTTCAGGGTGTTATAACACACTGCTGGACCAGGTGGGAGTTCAACTCAGGCTTTCCAGACCATAGACAGGGACACTACTTCTGCACCACAAGAGCCCCCTTGAGTATATAGGTTTTGCATCACTTGGAAATCAGACTCAATTGCCTATATCAAGTGGACAGGTGAAAATCATAAAAGTTGGTCACTAAAATAGAAACTGCTGGGAAACCTCAGCAGGTCTGGCAGCATCTGTGGGGAGAAGGCAGAGTTAACGTTTCACAAGATGAGTTCAGAGGAACGGTCGCTGAACCTGAAACGTTAACTCTGCTTTTTCTCCACAGATGCTGCCAGACCTGCTAAGTTTTCCCAACAGTTTGTTTTTGTTTGGTTTCCAGAATGTGCAGTTCTTTGCAGTTTTATTAAATAAAATGTTGGTCATATTGCTAAACGGTTCTTGTAATAGTGGTAGTGTCCCTACGTCTGAACCAAAGTCCCAGGTCCACCTCTTGCAGCTTCCCTCTTTCTCTCCTTTATACCTCGTCACTTCTGCTGCAATTCACAGCTCCCTCCCCTTCACTACACCTCTTTTGTAATCCCTGTCTCCAAGGACACCTTGCAGCACCCTTCCTCACCCTCCCATCCCACCCAATAAGCAGACTATCACCTTAGCAAAAAAGGTGCCACCCAAGTCCCCCGCCTGCCCTCAGAGTAAAGGCATTTCCTGCATTCACATCCCCTACTTCCCAGCAATTCTCTTTCAGCCAGTTCTTTGGCCAACTGCTTCCTGCTCCTCCAATCACAGGCTCCATTGCATCGCTTGTTTGTTACTGATGGACCACACTAGTGAACAGATCAGTGGTAACACAAGACCTTGTTGTCACAGAACCAACCTGTGATTGGATGAGCAGATCCTCATCATTTCCTTCCATACAACCTGCAGGGTTGACATTTCTCCAACTGGTCACCTCATGAACTTTCCAGACAATTTGGGAATTTTCAGGAACAGAACCACTTACTGCCTCTGTGCATTTTCAGCATTAGCTGAGTTAAAACATTCTTTTATTATTTTGTGGGACGCATCACTGACCAGTTCAGCCTAGTTACCTTTGAACTCAAGTGGCTTGTTAAGCCATTTCAGAGGGCAGTTAAATGTCAATCACATTCCTGTGGCTCCAGAATTAATAGGCCAGACAGAGTAAGAACTGCAAATTTCCTTCCCAATAAAGGATGGTATTCAAACAGATAGGTTTTCCAACAATCGATGATTGTTGTCATGGTCAACTAAGCTTTATATTCCAGGCTTACCAATTGAATTTAAATCCCACCAGTTTCTATGGTGCAATTTAAATCCATGTTTCTGAAGTGAAGCCAAACTAATCAGAATATGACAAAGATCAAACATCTAATTTCATTCTTCAGGAAATAAACACAAACAAGGATGCAGTTACAAAATACAATTCTAATTTGGTACACTATTCTTTCCTCATTATTGGGTTTCCTGTTTGGAATGGATTCTCTCTGCTTCCAGCTACTAACTGATTGTTATGTAACAGGCATAACTAGTCAGGGAAGGGGAGGTAGTCAGAGAAAAGGGAAATTCACATTTTCCAGATTGAAGCTTTTCTCTCATTTCCAAAATAAATTGTCAAACATTCTAACTGTTGGAATAGAAACTGATATGGCTTACAGTGTCAAATGATATAAACAGGTTATTTGCCAGGCCCTTGCAGAGGGCAATTAAGAGTCAACCCCTACATCAATGTGGGACTGGAGTCGTAAGCCAATTTGAGATGAGACAAGGAAATCTGCTTGTCCTAAGTACAGCAGTGAAACAGTCAGTCAGTCTTTTTTTCAACAACTGGACTGCATCATGGACACTTTAACTGGTCAACTTTCAGGTTTTTGAAACTTAATTGAAATCAAATTACCTTATTCATTAATGAAATGTGGGAATCACTGGCTGGGCCAGCATTTATTAGCCATCCGTAGCTGCCCTTGAGATGGTAGGGAGATGTATTTTTTTAACCGTCACAGTGTATTTGATGTAGATAAACCCATAATGCTGTTAGGAAAGGGTTTCCAGGAATTTTATCCAGCAACACAGAGGGAAAATACAAAATATTTTCAAATCTGGATGGTGAGTGGTTTGGAGGAGCACTTGTAGGTGGTGGTACTCCCATGTCCCTGCTGCTCTTGCCCTTCAAGATGGTAACAGCTATACATTTGGAAGGTGCTGTCTAAGGAGCTTTGCTGCATTTCTGCAGTTCACCTGTAGATGCTACACACTTGCTACAGCATCTGCAGTGGAGGTAGTGAATATTTGTGGATGTAATGCTAATCAAGCTGCCAGTTGTGTGTCAATCTTCTCCAGCATTATGGACTCAACCAGGCAAGTGAGTGTTCCATCACTCTCCTCACTCGTACCTTGTAGATGATGGACAGGCTTTGGAGAGACAGCTGAACAACTAAAGATTCTTAAGCTCTGATCTGCTCCTTCAGAGTATATATATCCCAGTCAGTTTCTGGTCAATGGTGACCCGAGGATGTTGGTAATGGCAGAATTCAGAGATGGTGAAGCCATTGAGCGTCAAGGGGCCGTGGTTAAACTCTCTTGTTGAAGATGGTCATTGCCTGGCATGAAGGTTACTTTCAAACTGTCCAGAAACAATAACCTGGTATATATTGAACAGGTCCAATGCATTGAATCAGTAGTTGACAGCCATGATGAAATCTCTCTCTCTACCCAATATGCCCACAGGCAACAACTGAACCGGATTCCTGTGGTTAGTGTCAGAAGTTAGTGTTTGGATTAAATGATAAATTAACATTTAGAAACTTCTGCTGGTTCCACTTATTTCCAAATACTGAAGATACTTTACACTTAGAAATGTTTGTTTTAAAGACGAGGTAAAGAATTGGCATTTCCACTGAAATTCTCACAAAAAGACAGGCTTGCTTTTTTCTAAGCAGTACATGTGTATTGTAGAAGAATTATGCAAACAACTACATTCATATTTCAGGATATTAAGTTTTTACAAAGATTGTAGCAATCACACATTATTCCATCTTTACCAGTAGAGACATTGAGAAAAGTAGCTAAAATTTGTGCACATGCAAAATCATAGCCTGGGGAGGCATCAACACCTTAGAAGTCAAAAGGGGAGAAAATTGTCAAAGCTACCAATGTTTGTAATTTCTACAATTTTGCGTACTCCAATTACTTTTAACTAAGCCATTTTTCACAGCATACAGCCCTTGTAGGCACTGGTTGGGTTATTAATAGATGAAGCAAAACACTGTTTTAACACATCATATCAAAGGCACTTTTGATTCTCCTACTTTCTGTATATAAATGGTTGACAGTGGTGCCAAACTGTACTATGCATACAATATTACAGATGTTGAATGAATGACAACATAAGGACAGGTTAGGAGGGAAGAATGCTTGAGTTTATTTTGTGAAGCCAGTACCCTAAACAGACTTAAACATCAGTAATTCCCCACACCTCGTGTGCTTATTCTGAGGAGTGCTGCTGATGGGCCAACTCTGCTTCTGTTGCACATGTGCAACATAAATAAATACCTTAACTCACAATTCATGCTATGTGAAAACAGGCCATTCAGCCCAACAAGCCCACACCAACTCTCCAAAGAACATTCCATTCCTGCGTTTCCCACGGCTAATCCACCTAACCAACATATCCCTGGACTCTATGGGCAATTTAACACAGCTAATCCATCTCACCTGCACATCTTTGGACTGCGGAAAGAAACCAGAGCACTCAGAAAACTCACACAGACACGGGGAGAATGTGCAAACTCCACATTGACAGTCACCAAAGGCTGGAATTGAACCTGAGACCCTGGCGCTGTGAGGCAGCAGTGCTAATCACTGAGCTACCATGCTCAGTGTGGTGCAATTCTGAAGCAGGTCAACTAGAACACTCATTTTACTGCACAGATATTCTTGTTGCCCCATGGATTGATAAAACACACGTGCAGGAGGAAATTAGCACATAAATCAGACATTTCTGTGCAGCATTCCTAATGCTTCGAGTTAATACACCTTCACTTCACTTTTGCCTACATAAAACATCCACTGAAAAGTAATCAATTGTGTTAGGTGTCAAGATGATTCCACATCATAGAGCTGTACAGCAGAGAAACAGATCCTTCGGTTGAACCTATCTATGCCAACTAGATATCCTAAATAAATCTAGTCCCATTTGCCAGGATTTGGCCCATATCCCTCCAAACCCTTCCTATTCATATACCCATCCAGACGCCTTTTAAATGTTGTAATTGGACCAACCTCTACCACTTCCTGACAGCTCATTCCATACACGCACCACCCTCTGCTTGAAAAAGTTGACCCTCAAGTCTTTCCCCTCTCACCTTAAACCTATGCTCTCTAGTTCTGGACTCCCCCATCGCAGGAGAAAAGAACTTGGCTATTTATTCTATCCATGCCCCTCATGATTTTATAAGCCTCTAAGGTCACGCATCAGCCTCCAATGCTCCAGGGAAAATAGCCCCAGTCTATTCAGCCTCTCCCTGCAGCTCAAACCCTCTAACCCTGGCAACATCCTCAAAATCTTTTCTCAACCCTTTCAAGTTTCACAACATTCTTCCTATAGGAGGCAGACCAGAATTGAACACAGTATTCCAAAAGTGGCCTAACCAATGTCCTGTACAGCTGCAACTTGACCTCCCAACTCCTATACTCAATGCACTGATCAATAAAGGCAAGCATACCAAATGCCTTCTTCACTATCTGGTCTACCTGCAACTCCACTTTCAAGGAATAATGAAGCTGCATTCCAAGGTGTCTTTGTTCAGCAACACTCCCCAGGACCTTACCATTAAGTGTAAAATCCTGCCCTGATTTGCCTTTCCAAAACACGCCTCTCATTTACCTAAATTAAACTCCATCTGCCACTCCTTGGCTCACTGATCCTTCTGATCAAGGTCCCATTGTACTCTGGAGCAACCTTCTTTGCTGTCTATCACACCTCCAAATTTTGGTGTCATCTGCAAACTTACTAGCCATATTTCCTATGTTCACATCCAAATCATTTCTATAAAATGACAAAAAGCAGTGGACACAGCACCAATCTTTGTGGCACACCGCTGGTCACAGGCCTCCAGTCTGAAAAGCAACCCTCCATCACCACCCTCTGTCTTCCACTTTTGAGCCAGTTCTGTATAAAACTAGCTAGTTCTCCCTGTATTCCACATGATCTGACCTTGATTGCCAGTCTACCATGAGGAACCCTGCTGAACACCTTACTGAAGTCCATACAGATTGCATCTACTGCTCTGTCTTCATTAATCCTATTCATTACTTCTCCAAAAAAACTCAATCATTAGTGAGACATGATTTCCCAAGCACAAAGCCATGGTGACTATCCCTAATCAGTCCTTGCCTTTCCAAATACATGTAAATCTTGTCCCTCAGTATCCCCTCCAACAACTTGCCCATCACTGATGTCAGGGTCACCCATCTATAGTTCCCTGGCTTTTCCTTACTACCTTGTGGTTATCAACAACACAAATATCTCAGCAAGGGGCCCAGCAATCGCTTCCCAGAGTTCTAGGATACACCTGGTCGGGACCCATGGATTTATCCCACCTTTATGCGTTTTAAGACCAGTAAAAGGAAGGAAGCACATAAATCAGAAATCAGGTTAATTAGACACTTTTTCAGTAGAGCTAGATTTTGGTCATTCTTTTAAGATAGAGATAAAAGGGAATTTCCTTTCTTGCAGAGCGTTGTGCAAATTTGGAACTCTGCCTCAGAAGGTGGTGGAGGCAGAATCATTAAATATCTCCAATGCACAGGTGGACAGATTCTTCACCAGCAGAGGAACAAAATGCCATAGGTGAATCAATGGGAATGTAGAATTTGGAACACAACTAGATCATGATCTATTAAATAAAAAAAAGCATCAGTTTAAAAAATAGTGCATATAGGAAAAGCAGCTGATTTACAAAATTAAGATCCCACAAAATACTGTGGTAATTGTCATGGGTGTAGAGATGAACAATATTAAGTTGCTAGAAGAAAAATGGTTAAAATGTTCCATACAAATTTAGCTACAACCAATGCTAATATTTTTGCTACTCCTCTGCATTCTTTCCACGGAAAGAAGTTTGACTTCTTAAAATCTGGCTAGTAACTCTTTACAACTCAGCTGTAGATCAGGAGCTTGTTGCAATTTGGTATATTAGTACACTTGAATAAACTACTGGTTTTTTGTTTAAATATGTACACTAGCCATGTACAGTTACTGCACTACTCCATATTAATCTTTCATTTTCGTTTCACTAATGAAATGAAGCCGAAAGCAGACAGAACGAGAATATAGAGTCAGTGATTTAGAAATACTCGATCCAGTTGAACAAATCTAGATATGATCGAAACGGGCTTGTCTCAGTTTGTTTCGGGCATTGGTTGTGCTACTCGTGGGCTCTGGAACGTATATCAAGTTCAAGTCCCGCTTCCTTGTCCAAAAGTCAAAAATCCACGAAGATCTTTTGCCTGCTCACCCTTCATCGCCTACTCTGAAACTTAAACCTATTTACGATCTCAAATTGGTTGTTTTGAAAAAAAAACAAGAAATAGCGACCTATATAATTTCCAGAAGAAAATCTGAATGCTCAAAAACCAATCTTCTCCAGTCTCCGAAGTGAAAATCAGCAATTGGCAAATTGCAAATTGCACAACTGTGTGAAGAGGGGCAGTCTGCGCATGCGCTGATCTTTACACCACGCCACTAGAAACATGGTGATGTCAAAAGTGCATGCCCAGACGAGTCACAGCATGGTGATATCAGAAGCAGATGCATTTTTATTAACCCATTCAGAGCAGTCATTACACACCTCTGGAGCAGAACGGCTTATTATTCTAGCTAATGGTACCAGGTCCATCTGCACATATGCGGGGGGCTGTAGTCATTTTGATATCATGAACAATACTCAGTTTACTAAATCGTTCCTTGGTTTAGTAAAATTAATCTTATACCGATTCGGAACTTTAACCCTTGTTCTAGCTTTTCCATAATTTTGCCAAAACTGACTGAATTAGGATTGCTATCATCAAAATGTTCTCCCACTTGGCCACTTCATTTCATAAAATGAAGTCTCACACTTTGTTGCACTTGGCTAATGGTGGCAGAAAAAGGTTTTCCCAACTGCGTTTCAGAAATCCTACTCCTTTCATTTGTTTTACTCAACGCATCCCAGTTAAATTTGGAGTACTTAAAATCCCTCAATTATTGCCCTATTATTGCATTTCTCAAAAGAGGAAATGTGCAAGCAAATCTCTACTCCCTTTGACTTTCTGGGGGTCCACACTCCCAGTTCAGAGAGAGTCCCCTTTTCTGTTCCTCAGTTAGGATATTCTCCCCAAATCCTCTTTGTAAAGCCCAACATTTAAATGGCCCACAACAAACTCTGAAACAGGGAAAGGAAAAAAAGAGGAAAGTGGTCACAATTAATAATAACTTGTAAATTTATACATTAATTCATATAAGTTTATTTCAGTTCAGTAAACCAGTGCCCAGTGAAGGTCATGTGACTGCCTGGATCAATGTGTTCCTAAATAATTGGTTTCTGTCTCTAGCCTGGGATCGAGTATTCACCTAGGAAGGTAAATACAACTATTAACATTTTTTTTCCAAGTAAACAAGGTTAATCTTCTATGTCCCTAATTAAAACTCATTATTTATTACACAAGATAAATGGTGAGCCATTCGGCCACTTCCAGCACAAAGAATATTTCAATAGCTTGCCTTCTGTTCATACCCAGCTGGGTAGACAGGGTCTACCATTCCTTTGCAGTGAATGTGACTGGGATGTGAAGGTGTGAAAGTCAAGAAGATGGTCTAATTTCCTTCCTGTTTCGAACTTCCCAGAAATTGTGGCCAACTTGCACATGCGTGTGGCTGTGGCCTTGTTTTAGCCCTACAAATTTCAATTTAAAAAGTACACAGAAAGGCATAGATTTTAAAACAATTTAATGATCTCTTCACCCTTTACTCTTGCACCACTTCCACAACCACACATATCTTATGCTATAACTTATTTCTAGACTCACTATCATGTCACACTAAAAAAAAAATGGAGATTATCTTTAAGGTCCTATGTTTTAAACTCTTTCCTAACTCATTCTGCCCATGGGACCTCATCTTTTTTCCACCTATTTGTTGATATTCACTGATATTGAATACTACTTCTGGTTGTTCAACATTCCCTCCAGATTTTATTTTATTCAGGGAACGTGGGGTTTACCAGCTGAGTGCTGATTGTCAATCCCAACTACCCTCAAAAATATGAGGGTAGTTAGCTGCCTTCTTATAACGCTGCTGTTCATTTGGTGTACATATATCCACAATGCTGTTAGGAAAATAAAAGAGTTGCTGAATCTTAAATCCAGCAACAGTAAAGGAACCGCAAAATATTTCCTAGTCAGGATAGTGAGAGGCTTGTATTCCTTGTATCTGATCAATGTTAATTGTCAGAGTTTTGGAAGATGCTGTCAATGGAGACAATGAATTTCTACAGAAAATCTTACGAAAATTGCTGTCAATGTGTGGCAGTGATGAAGGGAATGAATATTTCTGGATCCTGCATCAATCAGGTGGGCTACTTCATCTGGATGGTGTCAAACTTAGAGAGTGTTGTTAAAGCTGCACACATCCAGGCAAGTGGGGAATTAGTCCATCACACTCCTCACTGTACTTTGTACATGGTGGAGACTTTGGTGAGTCAGGAAGCCAGTTACTCACCACAAAATTCCTGGCCTCTGACTTGCTCTTGCATCCACGGTATTTACATGGCTAGTTTCTGTTCAATCGCAACCCCAGGATATTGTCAATGATGATACCATTGTATGTCAAGGGGCAATGGTTAGATTGTCTTTCATTGGAGATGGTCATTTCCTGGCACTTGTGTAGTTTGACCATTACTTGCCACTTGTCAGCCCAAGTTTTGATATTGTCCAGGTCTCACTGTATTTAGACACTGAGTGCTTCAATATCTGAGGAGTCAGAATAGTGAACATTGTGTAATCAACTTTGAACATCCCCACTTCTGACCTTATGATGGAGGAAAGCTCATTGACGAAGTAGCTGGAGATGGGTGCATCTTGGACACTGCCCTGAGAAACTCCTGCACTGATGTCCTGGAACCGAGACGACTGACCAACAACCAATGCCATCTTCCTTTGTACTAGATACAATGACTCCAACCAGCAGACATTTACCCTTCAATTCCCATTAACTCTAGCTTTGTTATGGTCCTTTGATGCCACACTGTCAAATGCAGTCTCAATGGCAACAGCAGTCACTCTCACATATTCCTCAGACACTCAGTAATATCCATGACTCTGGCAGCAGAGAGGCAACAGACCACGGTGGATTTAAGAGGAACAGAGAAATTTTTTGTGGCTGCAGTTTAACACGATTAGTCTTCCTTGAAACCTCTGTATAACTGAACCATCAGTGATGCCACAGTCTTGGTTGTGGCTGCACCCTCAAGATAACAGTGATCATCTCATCAATATCCAGAACTGAATAATAGTTGGGGGTGGGATGCATTCAGTGCATTGTAAATAAAAAAAAAACTTGTAGATGAAGTTGAGATTGTGATATTAGGCAATTAAGTCACTTAATACACTTCTTAATGCACTACAGGGACTAATGAAAGTACTCTTATTCCAATGCACTTGGTGCCATTGTTCTTTTTGGTGGTAATCCATGGTGAGTTGTTGATTACATTATTTTGGACAATGAAAGAAAGAAAGGAATTCCAGTATGGAGTCAGTTGCAGTCGTGGAACAATAATTTAAAAAAACCAAAAGAACTGTGGATGCTGTTAGTCAGGAACAGAAACAGATGTTGCTGGAAAAGCTCAGCAGGTCTGGCAGCATCTATGTAGGAAAAATCAGTTAACATTTCGAGTCCGGTGACCCTTCCTTAGGACTCAGTAATTTAAAACTCAGTTGAAGAATTCAATAATTAAAAAGGTCCAAGACAGAATAATCAATGACTTGGAGGGGGTCCTATTCCAATGCACTTGGTGCTATTGTTCTTTTTGGTGGTCCATGGTGAGTTGTTGATTACATTATATAGGACAGTCTACAACCAAGGTGTGCTGGTGAAAAAGGTTAGTGGATGCTTCAGTTCTTCAATGTGTGCTAATCAGCCACTACTGGGACCAAAGAGTGAGCATCAGTCAGGAAGATGGGCAATCATATGTTGTAACTAAACAGAGGCTTGCACTAGTGCACCATTGCCTAGTGGTATTACCGCTGGACTGTTAACCCAGAGACCCAGATAACATTCTAGGGCCCCAGGTTCGAATCCCGCCGTGGCAAGTGGTGAAATTTGAATTCAATAAACATTGAAATTAAGAATCTAACGATGACCGTGAATCCATTGTTGATTATTGGAAAAACCCATCTGGTTCACTAATGCCCTTTAGGGGAGGAAACTGCCATCCTTACAGGGTCTGGCTACATGTGACTCCAGACCCAGAGCAATGTGGTTGACTCTGAACTGCCCTCGGGGCAATAAGGGATGGGCAATTAATACTGCCGAGCCAGTAACACCCTCATCTCGTGAATGAATAAAAAAAATTATTCTGTCTGTATCTAGAGCAAACATCTAGAGAGCCAGAGATACTTCCAGGAGTAAAAATTGGAGATCAGAACTAGAACTTGCAGAATCAGAAAAGACCTTGCAAAATATCACAGATCACAAAATCTAGACAGAAATTTCAAATATGGTGTTTGATTACAAACACCAAGAAGACAGAAAACAATGTTAGGTGCAAGTTACACCAGGGCGCTTCAAAGCACATTACAGCCAATTAATATCCGTTGTAGCACAGTCACTTTGTAAAGTAGGAAAGACTAGCATATGTAATGGGGTGGAAACAGTTTTCTTAACTGGCATGGAATCTCAAATGATGGAGCCATACATCCATCACATTTGAAGTCTTCTGGCATCTATAAAGATTCTACAAATAATTCAGACATCCACTTTGCTGATCAAGCAGCATCAGAGGAGCAGGAAGGCTGACGTTTCGGGCCTAGACCCTCCTTCAGAAATTTCTGA
>NC_063352.1:36579576-36683182 GCF_021869965.1 Rhincodon typus
GTTTCGGGCCTAGACCCTTCTTCAGAAATTTCTGAAGGAGGGTCTAGGCCCGAAACGTCAGCGTTCCTGGCTCCTCTGATGCTGCTTAGCCTGCTGTGTTCATCCAGCTCTACACCTTGTTATCTCAGACTCTCCAGCATCTGCAGTTCCTACTACCTCTGAAACACTTTGCTGATCACCATTTTTCTCTACACTAACACCGAATGATGAGTAAAATAAAATAAAAGATCTCCAGATGTTGGAAACCTGAAACAAAAACAGAAATTGCTGAAGAGACTCAGCTGGTCTGGCAGCATCTGTGTAGAGAAAACAGTTAACATTTCAAGTTCAGTTTTGAAGAAGGGTCACTGGACTTTAAAGAGGTTGTGAACTTCCAAGTGTTCAACGTTGGAGGGTTCAGAGCTTCATACAGCATAATACTATGCTCTGCTTTCATTTGGGAAGGCCTGCTGAAAATATTTATGTTACATTTTAATCCTATTAGGTTAGGGTATATTGCAACACAAGCAATACCATTAGTGATCATTTGAGTGACAAGAACAAAGGCATTACTGTATGGGTTTATTTTTATACTCAGGTCCTGGAGAAAATCAGGTCTGGCAGCATCTGTGGCGAGAGAACTTTAAGGCTTTATGTCTAAGATTCTTCTTCGGAACAGACTTCCTTTGCTTATACAAGGCTGGGTGTATGGATTGTTGTGAAGTGATTTTACACAACATTCTATGACCGTTCGCTGTATAACAGCAATATACTTAAAAAAAGGTTACTTTAGCTAGTTAGATATTTCATGCAAAATACACATCTGTTGCCCTGGCATGGCAGCAAGAGAGTTTGAAATGTGAAGACTACACATCAGAGATAGATTTTAGCTGTTTAAACCACAACAAAAGAACCAATTCCCACGGTTACGATGGGAATATCTGCCGGCAAAGCATGTTTATTTTAGGTTTAAAGGGAACCACAGTTTGCTGACATCTCAGCTACTTTCTAAGGGAACACAAAGGACTCGAGCATTCTGATAATTCCAGCATGTGTGCGTCTATGAAAAAAAAAGAACATACCCACAGATACTGTCGACTAAAGCCATTAAAAAAAACTCTAAAAAGGTACCTATACGAAAAATGGTCAAGAGGCCATAGTGGATGTAACTCGTGTGATTTATGCTCCAAACAAGCATCATATTAAAGAATCCTCTAGAGACAATTTGCCTTTCTTCCAAAAAAATCAATCAAGGAATGAGAGTTCTGCATTTATTTGTATTTCTAATTACTCAAGGTGGCAGGGGGCTAACTTTTGAACCGCTATAGTTCACCTGGTTTAGTCTACACACAGTACTATTAGGGACGCAGTTCCAGGATTTTGTCCCAGTTACAGTGAAGGAGCAGCGATACAGTTCCAAGTCAGGATGTGGTGTGGCTTGGAGGGGAACTTGCAAGTGGTGGTGTTCCATGTGCCTTTATCGTTCTAGGTCAAGATTCCCTAAAGTGAAGGTCTGGACTCCAAGTCGGGTCACGAGCTGAAATTTCAGAGTCCAGAGCTCTGAGGCAGCAACAGACACCATGGAGTACCCTGGAGCCGTGTTTCCACTTTGGTGACAATTAAGTCTTGGAAAAGGGTCACAAATAAGAAAAAGTTCGGTAACCTCTGTTTCAGGTAGTGCAACTGTGGACTTGGAAAATGCAGTCAAAGGAAGCTCAGTGGGTTGTTAAAATTGTGCCAAAACATCCCTATCCCTCCGTAAATAAATATATACAAATTTAAGTAACTGTTACTAATTTCTCTAACTACTCATAGGAATCGTGGGCTATTCAGCCCCTCAAGTCTGTCCAACCATTCAATAAGACTACTGCTGATATTCCTCAGACCTCAACTCCTCCTTTGTACCAACTTCTCGTAGCCCTCAACATGATTTTTCAAAAATGTACTTCCTGCTGAAAAACATTCCAGTGACCTAGCCTCCACAACTGTGTAGAGAATTCCACACATTCGTAACTCTCAGAAGAAATTCCTTCACCGCTCAGTTTTAAATTAGGCTCCTTAACTATATCCCCTAACTGGAAATGGCACCACTAGTAGAAACATCTTTTCAACTTCTATCCTGTCAAGCTCACTCAGAATCTTGAATGTTTCAAGAGGATTGCCCATCATTTTTCTAAACTGGAACGAATAAATGCCTAAACTGTTTAGCCAAGTTGTGACAAGTAAACTAGTTCATCCTAGGAATCAGCTTAGTGAATCACATTAGAACTGTCTTCAATGCCAGTATAAACTTCTTAAAATACAGGTACTAAAACTGTACATCATACTCCAGGTGCAGTCTCACCAACATCCTGCACAATTGCAACAAAACTTCCCTTTTTTTTTTTTGAAAACTGCAACTATCCCTAGCAATATAGGACAAAGTTCCATTTGTCTTCTTAATTACTTGCTGCACCTGCATGTTAACTTTTTATGTTTCATGCACAAGAACACCCAGGTCCCTCTGTATTACATGTTTTTGAAGTCTCCCTCTCTCCAGTTAGATAATAGTCTGCCTTTGATTTTTCCTACTCGAGCGCATGACCTCACTTTCCTATATTAAAGTCCATCTACCAAGTTTTTAACCACTCACTCAACTTATGTGTACTCCCTTGCAGATTTCTTATGGTCTCACCACAACATGTCCTCCTGCCTATTTTTAGATCAGCAGAAAATTTAGATACATTACACTCTACCCCTCCTCCAAGTCACTAATAAAGCTCGTAAATAATTGAAACTCTAAGACCCTGATCCTTGTGGCACTCCACTAATTACATTTTTCCAGTCTGCAAAACATCCATTAATGTCAACTCTTAGTCTTCTTTGTGTCGACCAATCCTCAATCCATTCTAATAAATTATCCCTATGAGCTCCTATCTTGCGCAATAACTTCTTATGTAGCACATTTTCTAGAGAGTATTCAACATTTATATACATCTACCAGTTCTCCTTTATCAATGCTGGTTATTATATCTTCAAAGAACTCCAGCAAATTTGTCAATACTAATTTCTCGTTCACAAAATCACATAGGCTATTGCATTCAAATAGTCATTTCTAAATGTGCAGCTATTTCTTCCTGAATAATGGATGCTAGTATTTTTCTGCTGAAAGATGTTGACAAACTGGCCTATAGTTTCCCATTTTCTGTCTTCCTCCCTTCTTTACAGGGACATCACATTACCAGTTTACCAATCGCCTGGAACCTTTCCAGAGCCTAATTAACTCAAGAATATTTCAACACAACACCTCCACCAAATCTGCATCCACTTCCTATAAAACTCTTGGATGCAAGTTATCAGGTCCTGGCGACTTGTCTACCTGGTCAAACGTTTTGATGGAGACAGTTATAAGATCTTTCCTCCCATTAGCATCTTGCTTATCTGTTCTCTTGAAGACATTTATATAGTGTCCTCTGCTGTGAAGACAATTCAAACTATTTGCTATTTTCCGTTATTAGTTCCTTCGTGACATCGCCAAGGGAAGTCTATTTCCTTTTTATAAACCCATAGAAGCTCCTGCTGTTTGGTTCTATATTTCTTGCCACTTCACTTTCATAGATCAACTTGCTCCTTTTTTATTAGCTTTTTAGTCATCTGATGGCTCTTAAAGAAATCCCAATCCTTACAGCAATCCTTTTTGTATCTTCTAGAATGAATGCTGACACAAATGGTTTCATCCACCATTTCCTGTTATCTATTAATTTCCCATTCTCACTCTCCAAAAGACCAACAATTACTTGGTCCTTCGTTTCCTTCAATACCTGGAGAAACTTTTGCTATCTGTTTGCACAACCCTAGCTAGCTTCCTCTCTTACATATTTCTTCCTCCTGATTATACTTTCAGTCATTTTTGGCCTTTCCCTATATTCTGGCCAAGACCTGGCTTGGTATTCATCTCTGCATAGCTACATGAATTTTCCTTCAATTCAATGCTGCCCCTAACTCTAGTTAACTACGGATAGTGTATCCTCTAATTTTTTTTTTTTTAAAAGTGAGAATATCCCCTTAAATATCTACAATAGTCTTTCCATAGATTGATCCCCTAGCCAGTCACTTCAGCTAGCTCAGTTTTCAAGCCTACACAATTGCTGTTATTTAGGTTTAAAGTTTCAGCCTTAATCCCAATCATACCCTTTTCAAACCACATGTAAAATTCACTTAAGTTGTGGATGCCTTAACACAAGGGTCATTAATTAATCTTCTTACTTTACACTATACCAAGTCTATTATAACCAGTTCTCTAGTTCATTCTAACACAAGCTGCTGTACAAAACCATCAAAACATTCAAAAGCATTCTACAGACTCCTCATCCTGCTTTTAACCACCAATCTGATTTTTTCAGATACACGTCGATTAAAGTTACCCATGAATATTATCACTTTGTCACAAGCACTCAATATTTCTTTTTATATACTTTGTCCTACATTGTGAACACTGTTCAGGGACCTGTGGTCCACTCCCACTCATGACTTCTTTCTCTTACTTTTCTTCATCTGCACCAAAACCAATTCTACATCCTGATCTATGAAGCAAAGTCATCCCCAACTATTGCACAAACCGCCTCTCCACCATCATCTAGCTTCCTATTTTTGTTGACCTCTCAATACTCAGCACCCAGTCCTCATCATCCTGGAGCAGTGTCTCAGTGATGACAATCAGATCATATGCACTGACTTCAACATGCACAAATCAATTTGCTTACTTATGACCACTACCCACATTCAGATAGAGTCTTTATTTTTGTTTTTAATTATCTTTGTAACATCAAGTTCCCAGGGCTTTTTCTCTCTGCCCCTTCTTGCCATCCTAACTCTCATTCCCCAACACTACTTTCTTCTTAACTTGTCTGTGATCTTTGATATACAATATCTTTCCAAATTTGCCCCCTTGCACCACCGCCATTCCAACCCACAATCTTTGAGATTCTGCTTCCGATTTATTTCTTAACTCGTTATAACCTCATTGCAGAATCTCTTTCCTAGTTATACCTATGCTTTGGTATCTACAGAGGCCATAACCAGTGGATCCTCCACCTCGCATTCTATGTTCCTTTCCAGTCCTGGCACCAGACAGACAACACAGCCATCTGGACTCCTGCTTCTTTCTGCAGAAGGCAGCATCAATCTCCCATACTACCCTATACGCAGTACTACATTCCTTGTTGTTCCCTCCACTCAAATGGCTTCCTATATGAGGATGCCATCAGGTTGGTTAAGAGGATGAAATTGACTATCAAGCAGATAAAATATCAGGATATGCAGGAATGTAAAGTTGAGGTTAAAATCAAATGAGTCATGATCTTATTGAATGGCAGAGCAGGCTTAAAGAGTTGAGTGTACTACTCTTGTTTGTATGTTACATGGTCTGCTCATTGCCGACCTCATCTATATGCCTGTGCTTGCAAGGAAAGGCCATCGATTTGAAACGCTTCTCTCCACAGATGCCATCTGACTGGCTGAATATTGCTGGCATTCTCTATTACTAATTCAGATTTTCAGCATCTGCCATAGTTTGTACCTCAGACATCACTGCTCATTTAATTCAGATTTCTCGAGCAAGCCCATTTTAGTCATTTCAGTATTGACAGCCACAACTTCAGTTGTTATAGCCCCTAGAGTTGGATTCCCTCACCATACCTCTCCACCCCTCTAACTTGCATTCCTTTTAGATGCTTCTTAAAGTCTCACCTTGATTAAGTTTTCGGTCATCAGACCTAGCGTCCCTATCATGTGACTCAATGTCATTTTATTTGATAAAGTACTTGACAGCGCAGTATTAAGGCCTTTTAATGATTTAAAGATGTTTTGTGGTTTCAGGTTGTTGGTTATCAGGGAAGGATACCCTCAAGGTCATTGATGGGCTCAAGCAAATCACAAAAGAAACATTTTGGCCATAAAAATGTATCCATCCAATCCAATACCCTAACATCTAAATCTTGGATCAACTTATTCTTCCACTAAGTTCTGAATTTTACTTTCAAAGGTTATACAGTGAAATGTACATATCAAACTTTGTTTTGGCAGCATGAGATGGGGTGGGAAACTAAAACGTGGATAAGTGTTTCAAAAAGTGTCATAACACTGAAAAAAGCTTGTAGGCCCAACTTGCCCAAATTAACCAGATTTATCTGCACTAGTCCTATCTGCCTAATTTGGCCTATGTCCCTCTGAATCTTTCATATTTGTGTACCTGTCCAAATATCTTTTAAATGCTGTAATTGCACTTGCCTCCACCACTTCCTCTGGCAGCTTGTTTTATATATGCAACACCCTCCATATGAATAAATTACCCCTCAGGTCCCTTTAAAATCTCTCACCTTAAACCTATTCCTTTCTGGTTTTGGACTCCCCTACCATGAGGAAAAGAACTTGGTTGTTCACCTTATCCATGCCCCTCATGTTTTATAAACCTCCATAAGGTCACCCCTCAGCCTCCGACATTCTAGGGAAAAAAGGCCCCAGCTAATTGAGGCTCTCCTTATAGCTCAAACTCTCCAATCCCAGAAACTTCATTGAAAAGTGTTCAGAAAAGCTTTACATGAAGTCATACAACATGGAAACAGACCATTCAGTCTAACCGGTCCATGCCAAACATGTTGCCAAACTAAACTAGCCTCATTTGCCTGCGCTTGGCCCATATCCCTCCAAAACTTTCCTATTCATGTACTTATCCAAATGTCTTTTAAAATGTTGTAACTGTACTTGTATCCACCACTTCCTCTGGCAATTCATTCTACACATGAACCACTGTGTTTAAAAAAGTTGCCCCTCATATCCTTTCTTAAAAACATTCTCCTCTCACCTTAAAAATATGCCCCCTAGTATTGAACTCTCCCACCCTCGGAAAAAGACCTTGGCTTTTCACCCTATCCATGCCCCTCAATTTTATAAACCTCAAAGGTCACCCCTCAGCCTCCTATACTCCAGGGAAAAATGTCCCAGCCTATCCAGTTTCTCCTTATAATTCAAAGGCTCCTTTCCCAGCAACATCCTGGTAAATCTTTTCTGAACCGTCTCCAATTTAATAATATCCTTCCTATGGCAACCAGAACAATACACACTACACCAGAAGAAGCCTCACCAATATCCTGTACAACTTCAATGTGACATCCCAACTCCTATACTTAAAGGTCCAAGCAACAAAGGCAAGCATGCTAAACATCTTAACCACACAGCATCAAAGAAGCAGAAAAGTCGACGTTTCAGGTCAGGACCTTTCATCAGGACTGGTCTTGGACTGAGACCAGGACTGAGTACTGATGAAGGGTCCTGACCTGAAACGTCAACTTTCCTACTCCTCCGATGCTGCCTGACCTGATGTGTTTGTTCAGCTTCACACTGTATTGACTCTGACTCCAGAATCTGCAATTCTTGCTATCTCCAATCTTAACCACCCTGTCTAGCTGCGACGCAAATTTCAAAAGATTACGTCCCTGAAGCTCTTTGTCCTACAACATTACATAGGTCATTCCCTTGTTTGGTTTATCAGTTGCAATACCTCACATTTATCCAAATCAAACTGCATGTGCCATTCCTCAGCCCACTGACAACTGACCAAGATCTCTTTGTATTCTTAGATAATCTTGACAGTCCACTATACCATCAATTTTGGTGTCATCCACAAACTTACTAACTATGCCTTCTATACTCTCATCCAAATTGTTTATATAAATGAAAAACAAAAAGTGGATCCAATACCAATCCCCGTGGAACACCACTGGTCACAGGCCTATGGTCTGAAAAACAACCCTCCAACACCAGCCTCTGTCTCCTACCATCAAGCCAATTTTGTATCCAATTGACAAGCTCATGCTGAATCCCATGCGATCGAACTTTACTAATTAGTCTACCATAACATCCTTGCTACAGTAGGGCAACCAGCATTGTATGCAGTACTCCAAATGTGGCCTTACCAATATCTTGTACAGCTGTAACATTATATCCCACCTTCTATGGTCAGTACAGGAGTTAAGTTGAGAATCAAAAATAGTGCAACTCGAGAAAAATTAACTGATTTTTAAAAAAACCTGACAAAATAGATATTTTTTTTTAAATACCAAGGAATACAGATTAAGGCTGATGACATAACAAGTTGATCTCATAGATCAACTAGGCATAAATGTTACAAATACAGGTCCCATTAAGGACAAACATTTTTCTTTAAAGCTTCTCTCACTTCATTTTACCAAGATGTAAATCAAATTTTAGCCATTGGTTTATGGGGATTAGTGAACAGCTATTTCCTTTTAAATATCAACATACAAAATGTACAAGATTATAAAGTTTACATTTAAGTTGAAGGTGAAATATTTAGAACTCATTTCAAACAAACGTATGTATCTCATACAATTAAGACATTATGCTTTCTAACAAATTGCACACAGAAAAATAAGTTGTATATTATTGCAAAAAAGATAAAACAGCATTATTGCACAAGTGATGGAGCACATGCAGTGTACACCCATATACTGATTAATTACTGAAATGCGGAACTGGACCAGAGACCTTTAGATCTCCAGTCTAATGCACTCCAAAATGATTTATTTCAGCTGAGCACAAGGCACAAATAAATCAGCTCCAGAGCTGATTGAGAGCAGGTGATGCTCTCATTGGACTTTTGCATTCGAGAGCAGAGTTTTAGAATTTCTGAGTTCAAGTTCCACCTGCTCCCAGAGATGTGTCATAACATGTTTGAACAAGATGATTAAAAATATATCTTTTAGAACTGAGCTCTTCACTAGTAGGCTGTTGATTTCTAGACATGGAAAGGGTCTAGAAGGGAATAGTGAAAACTACTGTTGTACTGTACTGTAGATTTACAGAAATCTGAAAGTCTTTTGCTGCTAATTCAATTTATGGATAGCAGCAAATAAAACAGACATTTCAAAATCTATCTGCCGTTATGTAAAGCGTTACAATTAACCCCTAACTCAGTTCTAAGTCAGCTAGGAATGTCAGAGCTAGAGAAATAATTTAGATTGATTTCAAAACTGACTCTGCTCAAATAGCAGTTCTCAATCCCTGGCAGTGTAGCCAGGTAACTCATCCATAGATGTGATTGCATTTCTTGTGCACTGATTTTATTCTGTTTGCCGGTTTGGACAGAATTAGTTCTTTAACAGTTATCCAGCAGAATTAGGTGATAAATCCTAAAACAGAACACCAATCTAATAGTTACCAACAATTTGAGATGGACATAAATTAATTGAAATTTGAATTTTAAATTTTAGATGTGATTGAAGGTTTAGTAAATACCCACGCAGAACCAACAATTTTGTGTAAACAGTTTATACTTTATTCCTACAACTGCCAAGAACATTTCAGTGTTAGTTTCAACAAACAGAAGTAACTGATTGGAAATATGTTAAGTAAACATAAGTGATTATAGGGTTGTAGGTAATCAGTTTTAGTATTTTATCTTGGGGACACACTTCAAGCAGCCCTGCATTATATAATCAAAAGTTAGCAAGTAAATTAAACACTATTAGCTTATCCAGATTGCAGTGGAGTGCTGTGCCTTATTTCCGATTCAATACTCCTTTCAATTAGGAAAGCTGTTCTCAAGCTTTCACATTACGTTAACGAAAAGAAATGGAAATGTTGAAAGCAGATTGCGTGCCTGTTTGATCATTGTTCTCAACTTCATTAAAAGTACTTCAAGGGTGTCAGGGCAAGATGAACTGAGTTTATTTAAGAGAATATTTGCTACTCTGATTCAGTGCTGCAATACCTGGTAGTTCCACTGCTGAACATTGCAGTTACGAGTGTGCATTGTTTGAGAGTTGTGTACAGTCAGCAATTCATTCCCAGGAAGATTTTTTTTTTAATTTTGGCAAGGCTACAAGATGTGATGCTACATTTATAAATTGGTATTAAATGCTGTGTAGCACACTTCTGTGGAGTGACCACACTTTTCACACTTATTGCAGGATGCCAGACTTCAGAACTATTAGAGTTTAATTACAAGAAATATGCATGCGGAGTTTCTTGCACTAACAAGTTTGAGATGCTGCTTACACCCTGTTAGAATTCAAATGTTTAAAAAATCTGAGCGCCCAGTAATTCATTGACAGAACTAACCACAAGACTGTAATGTTTTCTTTCAACTATAGTGTGTATAAAAACTGAAGTGCTATGAATTGAACATTATAATTTATTTTGACTCACCACAGATAGACCCTTTGGTCTCAATCTGTGCCAACCAGACATCCCAATCTGATCTAGACCCTTTTGCCAGCATTTGGCCCATGTCCCTGTAAACCTTCCTAATAAGATACAATCCAGATGCCTTTTAAATCCTGTAACTATACCGGTCACCAACAGTCCCGCTGGCAGCTCATTCAATAAACGCACCACTCTCTGCACGATGAGATTGCCTCTAAGGCCCTTTTTAAATCTTTTCCCTCTTACCTTAAACCTATGCCCTCTCATTTTGGACTCCCTCACCCAAGGAAAGACAGCTTGGCTATTCACCCTATGTAGACAACTCGGGATCTTATAAACCTCTAAGATCATCCTCCGCCTCTGCCACTCCAGGGAAAAAAGCCCCAACCTATTCAGCCTCTCCCTATAACTCAAACTCTGCAGTGCCTGCAATATCCTTGTAAATCTTTTCTGCACCCTCTCAAATTTAACAATATCTTTCCTATAGAAGGGTGACTAGAATTTTACATGGTATTCCAAAAATGGCCTCACCATTGTCATGACATCTCAATTCCTATACTCAATGTTCTGATCAATGAAGGCAAGTGTGCCAATTGCCTACTTCACCACCCTGTCTACCTGCAATTCCACTTTTAAGGATCTGCACACATGCACCCCTAGGTCTCTTTGATTGGCAACGCGTTCCAAGGCCCTAACATTAACAGTATAAGTCCTGCCCTGGTTTATCTTACCAAAACTGAACATCTCACATTTATCTAAATTAAACTCCATCTGCCACTCCTCAGCCCACTGGCCCATCTGATCAAGGTCCCATTGTACTCCGAGATAATCATCTTCACTGTCCACTACACTACCAATTGTGGTATCCTCTGCAAACTTACTAACCATACCTCCTATATTCTATCCAAATTGTTTCTATAAATGAAGAACAGTGAACCCCCCCACTGATCCATGTGGCACACCACTGGTCTCAGGCCTCCAGGCAAAAGAAAAAGCCCTCCATCACCTTCTTTCTCCCACCTTCAAACCAATTTTGTATCCAATTGGCTAGCTCCCCCGGATCACGAAGACACAGACAAACAGAGTGTAAGTGACCAATCTTCAATTAGTTATTTCACCAGTCAACTCATCACCTTTTCTTTACAGACTTCATGACTATGAATGCCTCAGCTCCTTGTTCCAGTTGCTAGCAGATACCCAACTATCTTCCTACAGCTTCCCGAGCTAATGCCGTTGACTGCTTTCAGTTACAAAACCATGCAGACCATTGCAGATTTCTTCCAACAGCTGCAAGCTAATCTTCTAGTTGTCTAACCCTCATGATCCAAACTGAGATACAGCCCCATCCACAATCTATGCAGGGAACAATGAAGGTAGCATTTTCCTTCTTTGAAAAGCAGGTCAAGTTACCATTTTCTTTGGCTCTCAACTCCGAGTTGCAGCCTACACCTAGACCAAAAGGGCAACAGTCTCCATCTATTCTCAAACCGAAATGCTTACTTCTGAGAACACAGTAAATCAAACAAAATAGCTTTCTACCTCCACATCTTGTCTGAATGATGAAATATCATGGTCTTGGATGTTCAAAGAGAAATAAAAAATTTCCCTTCAACAACTGATTCTGTAACCACAAATAATTTGTCTCCAGTGGAGCTTTAGAACCTCTTATCCAGAATTGCTAAGTTTTATCTTATTTTATGAGCATAACAATCTCTACAAAGAGATCCAGAAATGGGTGCCTATTGTTCCATTCTTTTTCACTATAAATTCTGACCTTAAAAGTTAGTCTGTGCTTATGTTTCAAGTGTAATAAACTCAAGTTCATCTGAATTACATTTGAAGGGTAATCATTTTTACATGTGGTCACAAGTCACAAGCTTTCAAGTGACAAGATTGCAAATAAATCTGTTGGACTATAACCTGGTGTTATGTGACTTTTGATCTCTTCCACCCCAGCCCAACGCCGGCACCTCCACACCACTTTTACATATGCCCGCTTATTATTTATTTAACACTTCACTTTTTAAACTAATAGCTTTACTCCTGAAACTAAGTGATACTTTTGCAACAATATACACAAAATGTGCCGGCCTACGGTGTTTAACAATGCCAATAACTGCAGAGAAAAAAAAATCTGTTGTATAACGTAACTGGACTCAGTCAACTCAAAAGCTTTGGAATAGCTCAACATATACATACACACATGAATGACCGTTTAGGCCGGGATATACAGTTTACTGTTAGCTGTTTGATAGTTCTATAGTCTACAGATACATAGTGAGGATCTAATTACTTTCTAATGGGATATAATAACATCTCTTGTTCTGTATCAAGTTCTAAGGAAATGCAATCTGTTACTTTACTAATCCATAATAAACATCTTGTTACTCAAGCAAGTGCCTCTTCTGTCAAAACATATTAGTGGTGAAGTATTAAGTGCCATAACAAGGAGGATTGGTGCAGCAAATCTATCCAAAGAAGATCCTAACAGAACCGGAGGCCAGTTGCAGGCATCTCTTTTCTAAATCACCTGGTCAACTGCTGCCAAGAAATCCAATCCAGACAGCTATCAAATCTTAAGATCTTATTCAGACAGCCAAGCAATTCTTGCTACAAATAGAACGGCTACAATATAGAGATGACCAAGGTTGCTGGACATTGTAAACAGGATGCTTGCCTTTTGAAATTTCATTGCATCATCCATCAAAATAAGCCTTAGAAATGTTGGAATTTCATGCCTGTTATGATGAAGCCTTGAAGTTTTCAAGTATGTACATTAAAATTCATGCACCAATTTACACACAATTCAAAAATCTGATTAAGGACTCAGTGATGAGACCTTCTGATTTACTGCACACTTCGCTAAATTTCCAGAAGACATGCAACTACTAAATCCTACGAAACTATTCATGGGAGAAAGCACTCTAGTAACTCATCAGTTTGGTCTTTCTAGTAAATGGATCATTGATTACAGATTAACGATGGAAGTGAAGTTGAAAAAGAGCTCTTGCAGCATTTTGTGTCTAATCCACATTGCACTGTTCAACCTCCAAGATGTGCAACCAGCTTCAAAACCGTCCAACTGAAATTTTAGAAAGTAACTTAAGAAATAGGAGTAGAATAGGCCATTCAGCCCCTTGAACTTGCTACACCATACGACTATGACATACTTCTACAAAGACCAAATTCCATTTGTTTTCCAAGTTAGTGCCATATTTACATGCTACATTTGTATTTCATGTAACAGGACACCCAAATTCCTCTGTAGTGCGGCATTTCTGGTCTCCCTCTCTCCATCTGACTAATATCCTACTGTGCCAAACACTATATGTCATTCATAAAAAGCAGCATGTCCTAATAAATATCACTGCTAGGTGATACAAAAACACAAAGAAAGATGACATTCACAAGCAATGGGAAGCAGCTGCCTAACTAAAGGTAACCCTGCAAAGTTTACTTTGAAGTTGATTTGTCTTCCTTGCAGCATTGTTCTACTTCTCAATCTCTCTCCTGGCCCCAGCACAGCCTCCTGATCTTCCTCCAGCCTTCGTGTCACTCCCAGTGTAGCACCACTCTAATTCATAAAGCCATGTTGATTCTGCATGACTGTATTATAAATTTTCTAAAAATCCCGCTCCTACTTCCTCAAATGATGGACTTTAGCAAGTGTCCAGTGACATATGTTAGGCAATCTGGACTACAGTTTCATTGTGTCTCTTGTATAGGGGTACGACATATATGGCTTTCCAATCTACTGAAACCTTCCAGATTCTAGGGTATTGTGGAAGATTACAACCAACGCATCCATTCTTTTCAAAATACCAAGATGCAGATCATGTCCAAGGGACTTCCCAGCCTTTGGTCTTATTTGACTTCCTTCAGTTTTAAATGTCCTCCTACCTTTTTTCTAACATGCTGGGATGTTGAGAAGCCAGATGCAAAATATTCCTTCAAAGTCTCTGCTCATTTCTGCTTTCTTGCTTTTCATTTGCAACTGGAAATTCTTACTGTAGATTTTCCTGTTAGCTTGTAGCCTACCACTAATTTCACAGGATTGTTCCTTTCAATTTGACACTGTTCTCAAATGACTTAGCTAGCTGCAGATGGTTCATTATGATGTAGTATGTCTTAATGGAATAATTTTTCATGAATTATCTCCTTAAAGCGTCTGCCACTCATGATGTATTGTCTCACCTTTTAACCAGTTTTTCCAGTCTACCTTAGTTAACTCAGTCTTCATACTCTATAAATTGAAGACACTAGTTTCAGACTAAACTTTTCACAAACTCAAAGGAATACGCCATCTGCTTTTCAATTTAGCACCTAAATGCTCAACTTACCTTAGCAAAACCTTGGTCTTCATCCTATCTTAGTCACTGATACCCACGTGGACCACGTCAACTGGATCCACTGCCTCCCACTCCAAACTGCTCTTCAACCTCAAGGAGAACATTTTTCAGCACAACAATTCTCAGGCCATACAGCAATCTCTCCCAATGGCTCAAGTTCTCACAGAATGAAGTAATGAAGTTTGTCAACTTTTTCAAGAGTCAGCCTGTCTCAAATACAAAAGAAAATGTGATAAGGAGGAAAAGAACCTGCAAACCCACCGAGAAAATCCTGCAACTTTCAGACCATGAGTGTGCTGCCAAAAATGGAGGTTTGCGTTTTTTGGTAAATACAGCTTCACAGTATTTATCCACATTTGAACATACTGAAGAGTTATTCACTGACCTTTATTTCCTGGGTCATAAGCTCTATCGAGCACTAAGCAACAGAAGAAATTGATTCTATTTTTATATTACATTATACTAACTGAGTTGATCAACTGCACCCAAACCATTGTCCCAAAAATAGGTGCTGACAATTAACTACATGCGAGCTTGAGAATTTTTTTAAACTGATTATATTCGATTGCCTTCAAGTTAGAGATTGGCTCTCCCTTCAATTCTAGAGGGTCTAGCATAGATAGAATTCTTTAGCTCAGCATGGATCTTCTTGCCTGGACTGGCTAATCAGTACCCAAACCTGCAGTTTATTTATTCGGTGGGGGACAATGGGCACACTTGCCCCTTGAAATCTCCAAAATACCTGGGCAAATTCAACCACGGGGCAACCAGAAGAAAGTCAAGAAAAGATACAGGCAAGGGATAGTTGAACAGAGACAGAGTGGGACAAAAACAAAAATTGCTGGCAAAACTCAGCAAGTCTGGCAGCACCTATGGCGGGAAATCAGAGTTAACGTTTTGGGTTAAGTAACCCTTCTTCAGAACTTAGACGGAGTGGAGTCTGACCAAGTTACAGGAGTGAAAATAGGTGCCCCTAGGTGATGGCACAGGTACGTGGTCCAAAGCTCCTCTCAAATCAAATTTGACACCAAAAGTCTGGTTCAAGAAAAGGAATTAGCCTGATAATTTAAGAACACTACAGTAGTTCAAAGGAATAGCAGTGAAGTGGAATTATATTTTATCAGCATACTTGTGCAGACTGACATATTCACATTATGCTGGAAGGCAGCATGTAGACGACAGATGTCAGAGGGCCAAGAATAGATCCTTAGGGAAAAGGAGTAGGAAGACCAGCTATTACAAGTAGCACAGACTGCAAGTAGATAAGAATGGTGCCACCTTCCTTCCTCCAGTGCCCTTCTACAGTCATCCAGTTTGGACGACAGTTGAGGGGCACTGGAGAATGCAAGGAGTGATCAACCGTGCCAAAATCATCAAGCTACTTTATCTTGGTCAGAATCACAGGATGCAATTTGTGACTTGGATAAGAGCTGTTTAAGAACTGTGGCAGGAAAAGGATTGCAGGGATTGAAAAATGGAGTTTGGGAAAAAAAATGGGCATCAATTTAGAGAGGACAACATGCTCAAAGACTGGAGGAACAGGTGATGACAGACGTTTGCAAGAACAGTGAAATCAAATTTTGTTTTGAAGGGCTGATGACAGCTTTGAAAGAGGGTAACAGTTGTGAAGACGGAATCAACCTTAGTCCCCCATTCATATGGGGACTCAGAAAGGAAGTTAAGTGGCCACGAGGTTAGTGGGAAGAAATCAGTCTCCATCACACTAATATTTTCTTTCAAAGCTACTAGGCAGAAGCAATAAAAGCCAGTTTAGTCAGACTTCAAAAGGAAAATTAACCTTTACAGGCACACTGAAGCACCCTAAATTTCTAGCTTAGTCCATGGAAGTCATGACAAAATTTGGAACAGTCCCAAATAAACACAGTCATACGCGCAATTTTTAGTCCTTACTAACCAGTTATGTAGTGAGTTGTATTTAAGGTGCATTGAGTGCTTCACCAAATAGCACCAAACTAACCGGAGCAGGAAAGTAAAGTGGTGTTGTGGTGGTTGGTCTTTAATTTCCGGAGTTCTGCTTTTAAAAAAAGAAACTGCTGGAAGACATTAGTAAACCCTTCCCATTCCATCTTGCGTTAAAACAAAAGTTGGATATTCAACTGTTTGCAAATGTCTCATTGATCTTTATTTCCACAGTTCCAAAATCTGTTCTAACTCAGCTATTATAAAATGAAGACATTAACTGTCTCGTTTATCATATTAGTGAAAAGATTAACTTGCATTTCAGTAGAGTCAATACACAAAAAGACGCCTTGAATATTACAGCAAGTAAAAAAAACAGAAACCAGAGGAGAAAGAAAGAGCGGGAGAGGGGGAGAAAGAAAAAGTGGATGGGTTGCTGTGAAGTAAAAGCATGATGAAAAGTAAGTTGCTTTAGGCTTTTTAGAACAAGTAGGGAAATGCACAAGTCAAACACACCAAGGAAGTTCAAGGGCAGGAGTACAGTGATAAACATCAGTGGGTGGTTATTGAATTTGGGAATAGATATGGGGAATAGCTCAGTGCAGGAGTAGAGATTCACACAGTACATCTGGTGAAAAATCAATGAGATCACTTAGCTGAGCCCATACATATCCTGCCTCAACACTAACGGACAAAATGCAGTACATACAGCTATGAAACATTCCCCAAAACACCATTTTCTCCTTGAATGTAAACAAAGTTTACATTCAAGTCAGTGCAGACCATTGAAGACTAAACAAATAAATTATGGCAAAAAGTTTTATAATTTTCCCTGGAACAGCTAGCAAGAGCACCAGCATACAACTTTCAGGGATGCTTAACATGCTCAGAGTAACAAATAGTAGCATGGATGCTCTCCTTTTTAGTAATCCACAGAACGTGGGTGTGTTCCTGGCAAAGCTAGTTTTTTTTTTGTCAATCCCTAACTACCTTTGGGAAGTTGGTGGTGGCCCATTGAGTTGGGCCACTGCTGTTCACATGGTGAAGGTACTCCCCTTGTTATTAATAGCAAAGAATTCAGGATTTGGAAATTTAGCATTGTAGATGCAGAATTCATATCTGCCCCCATTACAAATTAGGTTAGAGTGAAAAAATTTTGTTAACTGAACTTTACATTCTTAAGTTAAATCTCCAGTCAGACAGGAGTTTAAGTTAAGCATGTGATATTATCATAACAACACAGTAAAGTTCTTTTAAAATCCAAGATATTACTAAATAAAACAATCCAAATATGCGACATGGAGGTGATTGTGTTCCCATGTGTATGTTGCTCTTTCCCTTCTGTGCTTTCTAGAGATTGCGCTATTTATCAATAAACACAAACAAATTAATCCTTGATGTGGGAAAGCTCTTAGAAATAAGAACATTTACAGTTATTGGAGGACAAATGTGGATTAAGTGAGAAAAGACAGCATGGATTTTCATGGCAAATCACATTTAACTAGAAGAGTTTAGAGTCATAAAGCCATAGAATTGCACAGCATAGAAACAGACCCTTCAGTCCAAAACGGCCATGCCAACCACACATCCTAAATTAATCTAGACCCATTTACCAGCATTTGGCCCATAACCCTCTAAGCCCTTCCTATTCATGTACCCATCCAGATGCTGCTTACATTCTGTAATTAGACCAGTCCCCACCACTTCCTCTGGCAGCTAATTCCATAAGGCACCACCCTTTGCATGAAAAAGTTGCCCCTTAGGTCCCTTTTAAATCTTTCCCCTCTCATCTTAAACCTTTAGTTTTGGACTCCCCCAGCCCGGGGAAAAGACATTGGCTATTCACCTTATCCGAGACCCTCATGATTTTATAAACCTCTATAAAGGTCACCCCCCTCAGCCTTCAACAGTCCAGGGAAAATAGCTCCAGCCTATTCAACCTCCCCTTGGAGCTCAAATCCTCCAACCCCGGCACGATTGTAAATCTTTTCTGAATCCTTTCAAGTTTAACAGCATCTTTCCTACAGCAGGAAGACCAGATTTGAATCCTATACTCAAGGCAAGCACACCAAACGCATTTTTCACTAACCTGTCGACCTGTGACTCCACTTTCGAAGAGATACAAACCTGCACCCCAGTACCTACCATTAACTGTATGAGTCCTGACCTGATTTGCCTTACAAAATCTGCAGTATTTTGCTTTATCTTATTCAGATAGGACGTATTGGCTAAGGAGGCAGGTGAGACTGTTGTAGTTTTAGTTGGTTGTTGCATTCAGCATTGACTTGTGTTGGCCAATGGTCATTATAGTTTTCTATGCCAACCAATCAGAAGTGTTGCTAATTTCTTCCAGTGTAAGATAGCACTCCCACATGTGACAATCTAGGGCCTTCATGGCAGCTTTGCAAGCATCCTTAGAATTGAGCTTTGAACATCCCGTCAGTCATCTGATTCAGATCATCACAGCAAACAAAAAATCCTTGGGTACGTGGCAATTTTTAAACCGATGAAGGCACCTCCATTTGGTGAGTGCTAATATTTGATTTTGGACCCTGTTCATTAGTCTAACCTGACCCACATCCATGATAGGTCCTACGCCTGACTTCTCACAGGATAGTATGTCTGATCCTAACACGAATCCGAATATCTTGTATGTCAGTGAGCAAACCTAAAATTCCCATAAGGAGTCACTAGGCACTTCCTCTGACATGACTGATATTATAGACGGTAGGCAGGGAATCAGCCCAAAGACAAACTGTGTGGGAGCAGTTAAAATAATAGGGTCACTTACTGCACGCTCTTCTCCCATGTCAAGGTATTAAGGTGCTCTTTAAGCAGGGTAAGTAGTAAATAGGGCCCTACTTTAAATACGCACTATTTAACCACAATTTGTTTCAGGTTTCCTTGCGGCCTTGAATTGATTTCTAGGTCTCAAAAGTTGTCTTAATGCTGCAGTATTTTTGCGTCAGGCTGAAGGTCAGTGGGTTCAAATCTCACTCCAGATAATCTAAGTTGACACATAAGAACAGTACTCAGGGAATGCTGCACGATCAGACAGTATCTGGCAGCTCAGATGAAAAGAAAATATCATGCCAGTATTTCAGAGAAAAACAAGGCATTTTCACTTGCTTAAAAGTTTATTTTGAGAGGGTAATGCTGTTGATATGATGTCAACAGACTTCAAAAAGACACTTTAAAGTTCAACATGACAAGTTTGTTAAAATTGAAGCCCAATGGGTAAAAGGGACAGTAGCAATATGGATACAAAATTGGTTGGGTGTTACCAGAAATATGGCAGAAGTAAACAATTGCTCCTCGAATTGCAGTAAGTTTTATAGTGGAGCTCTCCAGTGGTTGGTGTTAAGATGGTCGCTATTCTTCATGTATATTTATGACTTAGATTTGGGTCCACTTGACAGAACAGAAAAATTGGAAGAACAACTGCAGCTGACATAAAATTTGTTAGAATTCAGAAGAATGAAGAGGACAGTGATGAACTTAACAAGGACAGATAGGCTGCTGGAATGGGTAAACAAGTGGCACATGAACTTCATTGAAGCAAAATATAAAGTGAATCATTTTGATAGGAAAATGACAACTTAAAATAAGGGCACTATTCTTTTGGGATGTGCAGCAGCAGAGGAACCTGGGGCACGTGCATACAAATCATTGAAGGTAGCAAGGACAGTTGATAAAGCGATTAATAAAGCATTTGGGATTTGAGAATTTATCAATAGGGGCATGCACAAAAGGAAGTTATGACAAACCTCTAACACACCAGTTGAGGTAAAACCAATTTCTAGACACACTTCAGAAAGCATCAGGTGCAGAAAAAAACTGACGATTATGATTCCAGTGATGAGGAACTTCAGAGAAAGTGGGGCTGGTGTCCTTGAAGAGAAGACTTGATAGAGGCAAGCAAAATGAGCAGCAGCAAGAACAATAATGGCCTGTGTCGTAACCTCTCAGTCATGTCTGCACCAGCCAAAAAAACATAACTGCCCATTCTTATCCCACATTCCAGCAAATGGTCTGTAACTCAGAATACATCACCTCATGTAGGGAGACTGTTCCCATTGGTGAAAGGGCAAGAAACACAGGATATCAATTTAACTAAAAGGAATATAGGCTGCTATTTCCATCACCTCCAACAGACCAGATACATATTCCCTTCCTCTCCCTAGTTAGGGCTGCAAAGGGATTATTCCCGCTGGGAAACTCTGGTCCACTCCTCCTCCATTCCCAACACCACCTCACACCCCCACGGCACCTTCCCATGCAATCACAGAAGGTGTAACACCGGCTGTTTACCTCCCCCTTAAATCAACGTCGAAGGCCAAGTCATAGCTTCCAAGTGAAGCAGCGATTTACCTGTACTTCATCTAATCTAGTCTACAGTATTCACCGTTCGCAGTGTGGTCTCCTCTACCTTGGAGAGTTGAAATGCAGACTGGTTGACTGGTTTACAGGTCGCCCAGGTTCTGACCACAAAAATCATTGATTCACTGAATCCCTACAGTGTGGAAACAGGCCCTTCGGCCCAACAAGTCCATACTGAACCTCAGAGCATCCCACCCAGACCCATTCCCCTATAACCCATCTAACCTACACTTCCCTAAACACTACAGGCAATTTAGCATGGCCAATCCACCTAGCCTGCACATCTTTGGACTGTGGGAGGAAACCGGAGCACCCAGAGGAAACCCACGCAGACACGGCGAGAATGTGCAAACTCCACACAGACAGTCGCCCGAGGATGGAATCGAACCCGGGTCCCTGGTGCTGTGAGGCTGCAGTGCTAACTACTGAGCCACTGCGCCGCCCCAAAAGTGACCCGAGCTTCCAGTTGCCCGTCACCTCAGCATGCCACTGTGTTCCCACTTCCATCACTGGCCTGCTGCAATGTTTCAGCAAGCCTCATCACAAGCTGAAGAACAACATGTCATTTTCCACTTCTAGGACTCAACATTGTGCTTAATAACTTCAGAGCCTGATTCTATCTATCCAGTTTTTTTTTAAAGCCACGCACACCTGGTCCAGTTATGACACAGGTTGCTTTCAGTGCAGCCATTCTCAAAATTCTTAGCTCTTATTATCAAATCAACTTTACTTGTGTCCTGGCCTGCAATCCATAATCTTTGGATACCTATCCCTTTCACATCATTCTCTCTCTGGCTTTCATATCTGTCTTTCTTGACTTCAACTCCACCGATCCACTCAACTCTCCCATTCTCCCCACCAATTTCCCCTATATCTTCAGCACAAATACCACTTTTTCTTAGCTGCTAACAGTTCTGACAAAGAATTACCAGAATCAAAATGTTAATTTTGCTTTCTTCTCACAAATGCTGCCAGACCTGCTGAGTTTTGCCAGGAATCTCTGTTTTGGATACCAATTTAAGGTTACTGATGAAAGCAGCAATGGTACAAGGAGGATTTTTTTTTTTTGTCATGCAGAAAGTGGTCAGAATCCAAAATACACAGCCCGAGTTTTTTGTTTGTTTTTTTTGGTGGGGGGCAGCGGCGGGGGAGACTATAGGGCAATGGAGAAAAACAAGTTACTCTTGCAAAAAGATGACAATGATGCCATGGACCAAATGGCTGCTTTTGTGCTGTAACCATTCCATGGTTCTATCATGCTATGATTGGGGTGGCATGATGGCTTAGTGGTTAGCACTGCTGCTTCACAGCACCACTTGCCCAGGTTAGATTCCACCCTCAGACAACTGCCTGTGTGGAGTTTCTCTGTGTCTACATGGATTTCCTCCTGGTGCTCCAGTTTCCTCCCACAGTCCAAAGATGTGCAAATTAGGTGGACTGGCTGTGCTAAATTGCCCATAGTGCCCCGAAATGTGCAGGCTAGGTGGATTATCCATGGGATATGCACGGTTACAGGGATAGGGTAGGGGGTGGGTCTGGCTGACATGTTCCTCAGAGGATCTGTGTGGACTCGATGGGCCATACAGCCTACTTCCACACTGTAGGGATTCTATGATTTCTATGCCAAACTGAAGAAAAACCTCAACTAGCAATCTAAAACATTAATAATCCTTGCCTGGTCAGGGCATTCTTCTTTTCTTGTGATTTCCAAAACAGGAAGGTTGACCACAAAGAAATCAAGTAACTGGAGTTTTGCATTCTCAGATTAAACTTCAGACATTCTGGAGTTTTAAGTTAACTGCCAAATGTTTTAACAAATCTGCACCGTAGCGATACAATTGCCTTTAAAGAATTGTGAACTACTGCAAAATAAAAGCTTTAGCTTGCAAAGATTTCTTGGTTTTAAACAGTGGTCACCCATTCAAAAATTGTTACTGAATGGCAGGCCCACCACACAACCCTCTCATGTCTGCGCCTTCTCTCTCTCACAACAGGAACAATTAACAAAATGCCACTCCTCAATCTTTTCTCTGCAGAGCTGCAAATTTTCTCTATATAAAAAGTATCCAATTCTCCTTTGAAGACCTTAAATGAATCTGCCTCCACCATTCTGTCAGACATTATAGAGCTACAGTTACTCTCCTTACGAAGTAAGTAAATTTCATTCCGGAGTTTAAATCAGTTTAAATCTATTCCAAGACTTAAATGTACCATAAGTGCTGCATTACATCCAACTCATACCAGCAAGAATCACACTTGAACCAAGTAGAGTTGTGAGTCATCCATTTATAGTTTAAGTGCCTGAAAAGCATGCTCAGGCCATCTTTAAACAAGTTCAAGAACACATTCCCTAGAACACCCTTAGGCCAGTCTTAGCATCAAGGTGTGTTATCCTGTTCCAGACAGCCCACTGTAAGAGAAATTTCATCACAACTGATCAAGTCAATTTTTCAGACATAATGATTGACATGCTCAAAGCAGCATAAAATGAGGCTGGTCAGTAATGGAAATGAGCACCCAAGATGCGTCAGTGTTTACAGCCAAAAGACGGAAGATTTATCCTTCTGATTACACAAACTTTCAATTTGGGGAACTTAAGATATATAGAATATTACATCTTATTTTTTTCAAAAAAGCCTCAACATTTTTCACGCTGTATCAAAACGAAGTTTGCACAACTCTACGTCAATTCATAAGTAGGCAGGTCAGAAGTTGTACTACCTACATGCTTATTGGTCTTGGTGCTACTTTGACCGCTAGCAATTGTAAAACAGTAGACAATTTTAAACATTCAAACTGGAGGATGGACTAAGCTACTACAGTATCATCACCAGAGAGGAAATTCTGTACATTTCAGCAGGAGTAAGGGAGTGGATCATTTATCTTCGTTACAGGTGTAGGGCTTGCATATCCAAAACATCACTGACTCCAACAGATTAATAACAAATACTGATTAACACTTACACTACAGCATGCATATCAATACAACTGCACCTACATGCTCCAATTTTTTCTTGCAGCTTTGTTCATAAAGTGACAGTTGATCAACAGCTATATTCCAGGTTCAATTCACAGTCTATGCTTATTTTAGTTGAAGTCAATTAACTAACAGCACTAGTGCTCTGATTGACACTGGTGGCCCTAGGCTAGGGAGTAGAAACAACATGCTCATGACCCAATGACAACAGTGAACCTGAGTCATCTCTCAACTTTGTGTTTGTTAAAAGTGTTACTCGGATATGAAAATCAGTTCTAAAGGCAGTCTCTCCAGGGAAACACAAAGCATTAATTTCTGCATGAGAAATGCACACAAGCACCCAAATGAATGAATTAATATTAATGTTTTATTTGCAAGCAGTGAACATAATCTTTATATTAGTTACATAACTAATGTTGCTTTACAAGATTCATGTTATTTATATAAATGCAGATTACAACAATCAACTGTTTTGCCCCTTTGAGATACATGCACAGGATGTACACTGGAAAGAGTGGAATAATTAGTTTCCCGCAAAGCTGAACCTGTGTGAAAAGGTACTTAATCTAGTCTTTTCTTCCTATCACAGCTTTTGCCAAAGTATTCCATTATAGCTACAACACTGGCATCTAACCAATTTAGAAAACAGCTTAGATACATCTTGTCAACAAAAAGCAGAACAAATTTAACTTGACCAATTACCATCCTGTTTATCCTATCAAAGTGATAGGCAAGGTTAACTATCAGTGCTATCAAGCAGCACTAACACAGCAACAGCCTGCTCACTAATGCTCTTTCTAGATTCTACCATGATAGTGTTGTCATTACAGCTTTGGTCCAAGCATGGACAAAATAACTAAACACGAGGTGAGTATGAATGGTCTTGACACCACAGCAGTTAATGAGCGTGGCATCAAGGAACACTGGCAAAATTGGAGTTAATGGTAATCAGGAGGAAAATTTTCCAGGATCCTGCTGCAGGAGTTCTTCAGGGTACCATCTCAGGCCCAACTATCTTCAGCTGCTTCAAAGACATACCTTCTTCAGATCAGAAGTGGGGACATTCACATAAACTTCAGCACTATTCACAACTCCTCAGTTACTGAAGCAGTTCATGCCAATGTGCAACATGGCCTGGATAATATTCAGAAGTTGAGCTTATAAATGGCAATTAATATTTGCACCACAAGGGGGTCAGGCAAAGACTATTCCCAACAAGAGAAAATCTAACATTCTTATTGACATTTACATAGCAACAGTGACTTGGGATTACCATCAACCAGAAACTGAACTAGAGCAGCCATATAAATATTGTGGCTGCAAGAACATGATCAGCGGCTGGGAACTGAGATAAGGAATTCACCTCCTGATTGCTCAAAGCTACCATCTACAAGGCAGATGTCAGGACTGTGGTAGAATAATCTCCATTTGCTTCAATGAGTGTACCAAAATACCACTCAAAAACTCAACAACACCATCCAGAACAAAGTAGGCAGGCTGAATGCTACCCTGTCACCTTCAATATTGACACAATGGCAGCATGTGCTCATTTACAAGATGCACTGGAAGAACTTGCCACAGGTCTTTCAACAGCACTTTCCAAGCACGTGACATCTACCATCTATAGAACAAGGGCAGCCGACACATGGTAACATTACAATTTGCAAGCTCCCCTCCTCCCTCTAGGTGAGGTGATGGCCTAATGGTATTATCACTTGACTAGTAATCTAGAGACCCAACTTCAAATCTCACCATGACAAATGGTGGAATTTGAATCCATTAAAAAACCGGAATAAACAGTCTAACGATGACCATAAAACTGTTTCCAATTGTTGGAAAACCTGGTCTGGAGTTCACTAATGTCCTTCAGTAATAGCCTATATATGACTCCAGACACACAAATGTGGTTAAGTCTTAACTGCCCTCTGGGTAATTAAGAATGGGCGACAATTGCTGGCCTAACCAGCAATGCTCACATCTTGTAAATGAATAATTTTTAAAAAGCTACACACGATGACTTGGAAAAGGAGCAGCTCACCACGTTCTCCAATGTCCACATCCCAGGAAAGAATAAAAAAAACTCACTGTAAAACAAGTTCTGCATTGCAAAACTCAAGGTCTACCCACGGTAAAACAAGGTTACAGATCGATCATACCGTGAGAATCAACTGGCTTCCAACTGGTACAGCAGCACAAGGGTATCTAGTTACACATGTCCTTCTCCAAAAGATGTAAGTTGAAGAAAATGAAATCATCCATGTATGCTTTGTTATCTGCCAAAGATAGGCAAGGTCCAAGCAGTGTAGTACTGAGACATCTATATCTGTGCACCCTGTTCAGCACTAAAGTTAGCTATTATACCATTGTGGCATTACAACTGACCTCAACGCTCAAGGAGTAGGAAAGGCAACATTTTTAAAAGTTTGCTGTCTGCTCTCAAACACTTTCCAAAAGGTGCGTTGTACACAGTGAATACAAAATCTAACTCTAATGTGTGGACATTAGAGAAGTCTGTCACTTTTCTAATGCATAGAAGTTAAATAAGTCCAAACTCTTCATTTCTGGTTCTCCAATCGTGTCCAGCCACAGGAAAAACTACAAGGACCAAAATGGTCTGTGACCAGGGAAAACAAAATCAGGAGTATTACTGTCATTTGTAATTCTTATCAGAGTCATCGGGCTACCACCTTCACCTCATTTCCCACTTGTGGGAATACCATCTGTCTGCGTGCTTCCAAAGCCTCAAAAACACCAATGCTGCTTCATTTACGAGTCATCTCGCAATGGCAACACAGTGGCTCAGAGGTTAGCACTGCTGCCTCACAGGGCCAGCATGCCGGGTTCAATTCCAGCCTCAGGCAACTGTCTGTGTTGCGTTTGCACGTTCTTCCCGGGTCTGCGTGGGTTTCCTCTGGGTGCTCTGGTTTCCTCCCAAAGTCCAAAGACGTGCCAGTTAGGTGGATTGGCCATCTAGATTGCCCATAGTGTCCTGGAATGTACAGGCAAGTGGATTAGTCATGGGAAATGCAGAGTTAGGGGGATAGGGGGGGGAATAGGGGGATGGGGGGGGGGAGGGGGGGGATAGGGGGGGGGGGAGGGGGAGCTCAGCCTGGGCGGAATACTCTTTGGAGGGTCACTGTAGACTTGATGGGCCAAATGGCCTGCTTCCACACAGTAGGGATTCTATGATTCATATTTTACTTTACTGAATGTTAAAAAATTAAAATAACCGTCACTATTTCATTTCAAACCAAAAAATCATTACTATATATGGCTCAAAACATTTAAAACAGAGCCAATAAATATCGTGTCAAAGAATTTGCAACATGAGATCATTAAAGCCTGTGTTCAGTCAAGTGTTACCACTACAAAAATTAATAGGTACAAAGCTGCTGTCTTTACAGCATATTTCTGCTAAATGTCATATTTATCAGGACCAGATTTGAAACATGTTGTAATGCAAAAAACCTGCTAGCTTGTAAATATAAAGTGACATATTTCCAACTGGAAACAATGTTTTGAAACATTTTTTAAAAATGAAAACATTTAGACTTGCTACTCCAGCCACAGATCAACAGCTAACAGCTCAGCATTTGCACGGCAAGACTGTGGGCATCACTTAAAACTACATACCATTCATTAACCCTTCATTGTGCCTAGCTAATGAAGGAGAAGTAAGAGTAACCCAAACGGTCAACATATTTTATCAAATAAGGATTCAATATTAGAGAGAATAGCCATCACATTTTGGCTATTAGCATATCAAGTGGCTGATGTCTTTAAGGCCATTTCATATATACCAAGACGTGATAATGTTTCTAACATGGATGTGTGGACTTCCAGCCATTGGGAAAGCTAGCTGACCTGAAATAATGACAATTGAAAAAAGTATAATTAAGGGAACTGCAGTTAGATGAGGAGGGAGTGAGCACACAAGAAGCAAAAGGGAGTGGAACAAGAAGAAAGATAGCAAGAAGAGACGGCAATAAAAAAAAAAGCTGATAACCAAAACAAGGCAGTAGCAGCAAATGGGGAAAAGCCAGAGAGGTAAAGACAGTAGAAAGAAAGAAACAGAAAAATGGGCCAATGTGGCTGCATAATAGAATGAGCAATTTTGATCCTTTCATAAAGGAAAATGTTCTGTATGATCATTACTATTGTAAAGAGCACTGTCAATGTGGTGATTTAATACTCAGTATAATGACCAAAAGCATGGTCGAAGGAGTTGATTTTATAATGCACCTTAACAAAGAAAGAGGTAGAGAGGCAGAGAATTTTAGGGAGGGAGTTCTAGAGCTTAAGCCTTTGATTGCTAAATGCATGACCACCCATGATAGTGCAACAGAAAACAGGGATGTGCAAAAAACCAGAATAGTAGTGGTACAGAGATTTTAGGGTTGTGGGGCTGGAGGAGGTAACAGAGATGCGACTGTCAAGACCATGGAGTAATTTAAAATCAATGATAATTTAAAAATTAAGTAATTGCCAAACTTAAAGCCATTGTATGTCAGGATGAGAACCAAATACAATTTGCTACAACCTAGGAAGGGGATACTTTTCAATAAATTAGACAGTGGTGAGGAAGCAAGGCCAAACAATAAACACTAGCATAGTCAAGTCCAGAGGAAACAAAAACATAAACAAGGGTTTCAGCAGTTCCACATTTCCATAAGTTAAAAACCACTTAAACAGACACGTACTTCTAATTTTTCAGTTATTGCAGCATATAGCAGTCATTTATACACTAGCAGCAGATTAATGAATTCCTGCTTTAGAGATTTTGTCTAAAAAATGATTTTTTTTTTCTCTGCTCTATTTAAATTGTTAATGCAAGTAAATTAGAATTATAATTGAACCTTATTCTGAAATTCCTCATTGGAAACAGAAATCTTGGGGATCTGCAAACTATCTATTAAAACACATATGAAAAAATCCTACAGCTACCTCCAATAACCCTAACCCATGGTCCACAAATGACTCCAAGTTAGGTCATAAAGCTCAAGCTCTGCACCAATTAGCACTCGCTTGCAGTCAAATGATTTGAGTCCTGTGTAAAATTCTGTAGACTCTAAATGAACAAGATTGTTTATTGCAGTTACCTCATTGCTAGATAAAGCCATTATTGATGACAAGAGCCATCGACAGCCATAGTTTGAGCTACATGCTTTCATTTCCATGGCACAGGTGTGACCAGCCTAACAGTCGAGTACAAGCTTTGCAAGAGCTAAAATGTGATTGATTAACATGCAGTAATACTGAAACAATACAAAACGAGTGTGTTCAGATAAAGTCCTTACAACTGACATACTGCAAAGCTGCTTTGAAGTTATAGATGAAATGACAGTAGGTTTATCCATAATAATACTTTATCAGGAAACAGATTCATGTTCTCTGCTAACTAGAGAGCAGACTTTTACTTTTCCCGTTAACTTAAGGAAATTCTACTGTGGGAACTGCCTAAAATGCTGGAGTCATGCGGAACAAATTGCATGGTAGCACAGATGCATCATTTGGCTTTTTTAAGTTACTATCGAAACTACTTTCACCATATTTTCAGGCAATATGTTCTAGATCATTTTAACTCTACATAAAAGATCTTCTCTCTGGTTCTCTTGACAACTATCTCGAATCTGTCACCTCTGGTTTACAATGCACTGTACAGTGCAAATGTTTCCTCCAAATTCCTCAAAAGTCCTTAATTTGGAATCTCTTAAATATCCCTTTAACACTGTTTAAATAGATCAATGTCAGATTCTCTAATCTTTTTATACAACTTCATGTCATTAAAATCAGTGAGAGAAAAACCAACAACAACTATAACATCCTTTACCTGCCTACCACTTCAGAGATTTGGCATCTTTTGTGTAGTATAATGTGCAACAATAGCGTACAAATTTGAGAAATTTTCATTCACAAACTTGCACATTTATATTTCCTTAAATAGCCCCTCTCCACAGTTTGTTCTGTACCAAAGTGTGGGATCGAGTTATAAAACTCAAACCAATGAGTGAACATACTGTAATCGCTTCAGTTTGTGCTTTTAATTCTGACCACAAAGATCCCAAGGAAACTTTTTGGTAAAAGTGCCTGCGAAACTTTGTTAGCAACAATGCTATTGTAAAGAACTAGCTGCCTTTCCTTTGAGTTGATGAAATTGGGCTTGGCAAATTGACCTGCACTATTCTACTTATTTAACTTATGGTTAACAGGCAGTAATTTATTTTGAATAACCAGTAAGAGAACAACATTCATAATTGCAAATGTGTCAATTGCATGAAATGTGCAATGGCTACAATGTGATCTAATGAGGATGGGAGTACTTCCACCCCCGCAACCAGCAATTTTAGGAGACATCCTTAACCACTACAGCCAAGCCAAAAATTATTCCTCTGAATTCAGTTTTAGAATTTCTGCTTATAACTGAGACATCTAGCTGAACATATATGACCACCTTTTGAAATCATGTTGACATCGTCCAGAACACTGGGCTGTGATGTCACATTACACAGAACACTGCATTGTTTATGGTGCTGATTTCCTGCCGAGTATGTATTTGGATCAGTACAAATACAAAGTACATATAAGCTACCATTTCCTAGTCTTTTTGATATACAAAACAACCTTTAGCAGAAGTTAGAGGTTATTGTTTCAAGAGTAGATTACAAGCAGAAACCTTGTCCACTATAACAAACATCTCTTTCCATTCTACAATCCTTTGCAGATGATGGTAGTGCAGTGGGTGTGATGCACTGATTAATTGGCAAAAGACAACAAAGGAGACAGGAAGGAAAGCCTTCTCACACAATTAGTTCAGATCTGGAACACATTGTGGTAGAGGCAGGTTCAAAGAAGGCATTCAAATGGGAACTGGATTACCTGAAAATGATAAATGTTCACATCTATTGGGAGAAGGCCAGGGAGTTGTACTAAATGTTACTTCAGACAGCCAGTGTGAATACAATGTAACCTGCTTGTGATTCTATGTTCCAAAATGAACAAGTCAGAGACATTGGCTAGTAATCCAAGAGAAAGTCTAGTGATATTCAAGCCATTTTTGTACAATGTTGTATTTAATTAAAAGATTAGCAACAAAAACTCTTCTTCCTCAATTATATATGTTGCAGAGTTGAGCTGATATTCTGAACTAAATTTAATTGATCTGTAAAATGGAAAAATTTTTGACAACATAAGTGCATTTAAGCACATAACAAGCCAAATACAAAAGTAGCCAGGTCTATAAATCCCAATTACTCATATCATCTTAATCCCAAGAAACACATCCTAAGTTGCTTCGCCAGCACTTTACGAAACAAAATATGACACTGAGCATGTAGCACACAAGGTGATAGGGCAGATGACCAAAGACTTCAAAAGATACAGAATTTAAGGACTGCCTTAAAGGAGAAAAGGTAGACAGGTGTAGAAGGAATTCTGAGGCTTAGAGCACAAGCAACTGAAAGCAAATAAAATCAAAAGATGCTCAAGAACCCAGAAATTAGATAAAATTAGATTAGATCAGAATTGTGGGGCCAGCGATAACAGAGCTAGAGGGGCGAGATCATGTAGGGATTTGAAAACAAGAATGAGGAATTGCGAAATTCAAGAGTTGCTAAAACAGAAGCCGATAAAAGGTCAGTGAGCACAGGGGTGAGAGGTGAATGAAATCTGAAAGTGAGGACACAGGCAGTAGGAGGGTTAGATGACTGAGTTTATGCAAGATAAAATGTAAGAAACCAGCTGGTACTGTGTTGAAATAATCCAGAGGTTTAAAAAAATTTGATTTTCAGGTGAGCAGAAATTGGGCAACTTTTTTTTAAAACAGACGATAGAAATAGGCAGTCTTCTCCGTGAGAATGTGGTCAGGTGCTCATCTCAATGTCAAAAATGACAAAATTGTGAACGATCTGGTTCAGTCTCAGACAGTTTTGCCAGGCACTGTGAAAGAATCAGTAGCTGGGAAATCAAATGGAGCAGGGATCAAAACAATGGCTTCAGTCTTCCCAATATAGAATTGGCATAAACAGACTGATTATATTAAACTTGGAAATACTGTTCAGTTGTATGTCATTACAATAAAGCAGTACTGTGTATAATCTATTGTGCAAACTAAAGTCCAACAGGATACAAAACAACTTATTTGTAATTGTCATAAGACAGTGTTTGATGTTAAGAATCAAACCTTAAAACCACTAGAGACGGGCTCATGTCATATACTTACTGTCACATATAGTAATCTAATCTAGACTGATCTTCAAGCTATATGTCAAAAAATTTCCAGAACGCTTTTGACAGCACTCTCACAGTGAAGCTAAAGGTGTTGTAGGTGCCAGCCCTAGACTTTACGGGAAGTGCAGTATAATCAGAGGTGATGTATTTTGTACGAGACTGTTCAGCAAACCTAAAACCCTCAAAGAAAATCTCCAAACAAGATCAACTGAACATTTATTAAGTTATTTATGCACAGCAAGATTCCATAAATTAATTAAGTTCAACCCTTTAACCAAGGTTAAGAGTGTTGCTGAGGTATCAGTGCTCAGCAAGACACCAGAAGAACCCCACTCATCTTCATACAATAATAGGGAATATTTTAAAGATGTCCAAATACCCAAATGAGCCTTGGTATTTAGTATTAACCATAGAACAGAGTACAGATACTTCACACTTTCTTGGGGTTGTGGAAACATATGGAATCATACGGCACGGAAACAGACCCTTCAGTTCAATTCATCTGCGCCAACCAGATATCCTAATCTGACCTAATTCCATTTGCCAGCATTGGACCCATATCCCTCTAGACACTTCCCTTTTCACATACCCATCCAGATGCCTTTCAAATGTTGTATCTGTACCTGCCTCCACCATTTCCTCTAGCAGCTTGTTCCATTTACACCTCTGCATATGGATTGACAGACATAAAGATGATTTTTTTTTTTAATTCATTCGCAGGATATGGGCAGCACGGTGGCTCAGTGGTTAGCACTGCTGCCTCACAGCCCCAGGGACCGGGTTCGATTCCACGCTCAGACGACTGTGTGTGGGGTTTGCACATTCTCCCTGTATCTGCGTGGGTTTCCTCTGGGTGCTCCGGTTTCCTCCCACAGTCCACAGATGTGCAGGCTAGGTGGATTGGCTATGCTAAATTGCCCGGAACGTTCAGGGATGTGTAGCTCAGGTGGGTTATACGGGGATGGGTCTGGGTGGGATGCTGAGGGTCGGTGTGGACTTGTTGGGCCGAAGGGCCTGTTTCCACACTGGAGGGGTTCTATGAGGATGAGGGGCATCACTGGCTAGACAGCATTTATTGTCCATCCCTAATTGCCCAGAGGGCAGTTCAGAGTCACATGTAGACCAGACTAGGTAAGAATGGCTGTTTCCTTCCCGAAAGGGCATTAGTGAACCAGATGGATTTTTCTGACAATGGATTCACGGTCATCGTTAGATTCTTAACTCCAGATATTTATTGAATTCAAATTCCACCATCTGCCATGGCGGAATTCAAACCCAGGTCCCCAGAATGTTATCTGGGTCTCTGGATCTCTGGATTAACAGTCCAGCGATAATACCACTGGGCCACTGCAACTAAAGCAACCTAGGCCACTGTGTTCAAAACAATAAAAAGATCTTGGAGTGCAGGTTTATAGTTCCTTGAAAGAGGAGTTGCAGGTAGACAGCATAGTGAAGGCAGCGTTTGGTATGCTTGCCTTTATTGGTCAGTGCATTGAATATAGGAATTGGGGTGTCATGTTGCACTGTACAGTGCATTAATTAGGCCACTTTTGGAATACTGACTGCATGCAATTCTGGTCTCCCTGCTGTAGGAAGGATGTTGTGAAACTTGAAAGGGTTCAGAAAAGGGTTGAAGGGTTTGAGCTATAGGGAGAGGCTGAATATGCTGGGGCTATTTTCCCTGGAGTGTCGGAGGCTTAGGGGTGACCTCATAGAAGTTTATAAAATCATAACAGGCATGGATAGGGTAAATAGACAAGGTCTTTTTCCTGGGGTGGGGGAGTCCAAAACTAGACAGCATAGGTTTACGATGAGGGGGAAAGGATTTAAAAGGGACCCAAGGGGCAACTTTTTCACACAGAGCATAGTGCATGTATGGAATAAGCTGCCAGAGGAAGTGGAGGAGGCTGGTCCAATTACAACATTTAAAAGGTATCTGGTTGGGTATATGAATAGGAAGGGTTTGGGGAATTGGGCCAAATGCTGGCAAATGGGACTAGATTAATTTAAGATATCTGGTTGGCATGGACAAGTTGGACCAAAGGGTCTGTTTCCATGCTGTACAGCTGTATGACTCATTAGCATTCTCTAAAGCTGTCCCAAATGTGTACAAAAGCTTTAGTTAACAGCTCAGTAATTGAGACAGAGACCCAAAGGAATAGCCAATCTATCTCACATGCTGGTTTGTCTCAAAACAAAGTGATCTCAGTCAGAATGAGACATGCAAGACTATCTTTCTAAAAATTAGGTGGTGTTAACAGTCAACGAAAAACTGCTGGTGACCATTAGGTCCATGGAGGTGCATGTGGCATCTCATTCAAACTGATGATAACATACAATAGTTGTATTCGGGATACTAATAGAATGAGAGAAATAACCAGTGGATCCAGTGCAAAAAATTTTCAGAAAACTTTTGATCACATCCCATATGAGAGGTTAGTGTGCCAAGATCAAAGTACATAGCATGGGTGGCAATATTCTGGTAAGGCCTGAGAACCACAAAGACCTGAGGAGCAAACAGGTCTTTTTCAGAGTGTAAAGCAGTGACAAGTGAGGTATCACAATAATTTGTGCCTGGATCCCATCTATTCATTATATCAATGACGTGGAAGAGGGAATCAAAATGTGATATTCCCAAGTTTGATGGCAACACAAAAACTAGGTGATGAGGTGGTGGTAAAAAGGCTTCAAAGCAATTTAGACAAGTTGATGAATGGGCAAATGCAACCACATTGCACTGTATGTGCCATAAGTGTGAAGTTATCCACTTTGGTAGGAAAAGCAGAATGGCAGAGTATTATTTAAATAGTGATAGGTTGGGAAATGTTAATGCCTTCACTGCAAGATGGCTTGAGTACAGGAGCAACAAAATCTTACTATAACTGCAGAAGGCCTCAGTCAGACCATACTTGAAATCTTGTGCACTTTTGGTCTCCTTACATTCCTCCTCCACCTCCTTCTTCCACCAATCCCCACCCTGCCCCAGCCAACGACCCAAGAAAAGTTTTACCTGCCACAGAGGGAATGAAGTAAAGATTCACCGAACTGATTCCAGGGATGTTAGATTTATCATACAAGAGGAGATTGGGTCAACTGCACTGTATTCACTGGAGTTTAGAAGGGAGGAAGATGCGGGGTCTCAAAATTATAAAACAGAATGCCGATCGACTAGACTGACTGGATGCAGAGATAATATTTTCCCAGACTGAGGGGTCCAGAACAATGGGTTATGGTCTCAGGATACTGGGTAAGCTATTTCAGATTGAGAAGAGGAGAAATTTCTCCACATGGTGTACTGACAGTGTGGAATTCTCTATCTCATAAGGCCACTGAGGCCAAATGACTGAACATGTTTAAGAGAGACACAGACGGGGAGAGAATTGGGTCCGGAGTTCGGGGAGAGAAGATTAGTCAATCATGATGAATGCAGAGCATGTTCTACAGGTCAAATGGCCCATTCCTGCTCCTTTCGTTTTAAAAGTCTGGAAGTGTTATCACTCTTGCTTCTTGTTTCTATATAGGGTTCAGCTTTGACTTTTTGTGAAAAACTGTAGTAAGTACATATTTTTATGCAGAAATGTTTCTTGCCCAAAAATTACACTTTTGAAATGAAAAAGGACTATTGCTAGATCCTCCTTATCCTTCTAAACAATCCTTACAAAGTCAGGAATAAAACCAGAATTCCATAGGCAAGAGTCTTCAGTTAGCTCAACCCCTGGTGCTGTAATCCTTGTATTTCACAACAGATCTAACGAAAGTTTAATTTTTCAATGATGCTGGCAGTGTGACTGAAAATATTTTAACAGTGAATCATATAAAGTGCTTGTTTACAATTTATTCAGACTTAGCTCTTTACCTACATTAAGAAAAATATTATAACTTTAAATTTTTGGTTTCCCTGATCTAAACATTACATGTTCCAATGCATGAATTGTAGGAGATTATAAAACTTAATTGCTTTTCTGAAGATAAAATCCATCATTTTACTGACATATCAATTCAAACTTGGAACATTAAATGGTGTTTGAAAAGAGATTTTCCTCGGTGAAAACGCTGCATGTTTAGCAAATGTAGCTCCCTACATTTCTGCCTCATTTGGAGCTTAATTTAATAACCCAAAGTGCTCAACTTTTTAATCCATCACAGATTCAGTGATACAGCTTCCTGTGAAGACAAAACTCACTCACCTCACTACTGGACTTAGTGCTTTTGTAATAATAACTATGGTAAAAGCAGGCTACTTGCAAGATGCTCTTAATTTCTATCCAGTCCACCCAGTATTTCATTGTAGTGCTAAACAAAAACGATCCCTCTACTGACAACCTACTTTTGGAAGTACAAAATCTTTAGCTAGATGGCTGTCACTCAAATGATCAAACATCAATTTCACAGACCAATTAAACTGTAGTTCAGTGATAAGACACCTGTAAACACAGTTTAGAAATAAATTTATCTTTTTAATTCTTGGTGCTCTAAAAAATTTAGAACAAATTCACTACAACTTCACAAAACAGGATGGATACACTTTTAAGAAGGGTAGTATATTATATTCAAATAACAATGACATTCCAGTATCAATCACACTAACACCCAATTATTTGAGAGGGATACCACTCATTGAGAACAAGTTAATGATAGCAGCAGGAAATGTAAATCGAATTAATTAAAAGCTTTTACTAATTAATAGCTGGACTATAGCTTTAAAGCAATGTTTGTAAATTAATCGATTACACTTTTGGAAAAGACTATAGAAGTTAAATGAAGTAGTCATTTTCGAAAAAGAAGTCACACAAGAGTGCCTTGTTAAATTTTTGAGCAAAATGCATGGATACAATTTAACACTGACCAAGAAATCAATTTTCTGATTCCTTCTTGCCACTGAAATTGTTCAGTACTAAAACTTTACAGAAAACAAAGTTAGAACCACAGAGGAGTTACAACACAGAAAGAGACCATTCAGGCCTTTGTATTTGCAGCAGCTGAATAAACTAGCCAATCATTTTAATCCTATGCTGGCATGGCAGTTCAGTGTTTAGCACTGCTGCTTCACGGCACCAGGGTCTCTGTTTCAATTCCACCCTCGGGTGACTGTGCAAACTCCACACAGGCATTTTCCCAGTGTCTGCGTGGGTTTCCTCCGGGTACTCTGTTCCCCTCCCACAGTCCAAAGATGCGCAGGCTAAGTGGTTTAGCCAAGGGAAATGCAGGGTTACAGGGATAGGGTAGGGGAGTGGGTCCAGGTGGAATGCTCTTCAGAGAGTCAGTATGGACTTGATGGGCTGAATGGCCTGCTTCCACGTGGTAGGGATTCAATTCTATTCTATTCTATTATCCAGCACCAAGTCCACATATGCAGTTTAGAACACTCTAGGTGCAGACTCAGGTTCCATTAAATGAGTCAAGGATTTCCACTCAACCACCTAATTGGGCAGTGAATCACAGATAGCTAAAATGCTCATGGTGAGAAGGATTTTCGACTCATCCCCTCTAATCTTTCCAATGATCACCTTAAATCTGTATTTCTCGGTAACTAACCTTCCATTAGAGAAATAGGTCTTCTCTGTCCATTCTATACAAGCCTTTCATGATTTTGTACACTTTAACGTAACTACCCCTTCAGCCTATGTTCCAAGTACATTATCCCAAGCCTATCCAGTGTTTCCTCATAGCTGCAGTTTTCAAGCCTTGACAACATTCTTGTAAATCTCCACTGTATTCTCTCCAGAGTATTACATCCTTCCAGTAAAATGGTGACCCAACTGCACAAAACGCCTGTGGCATAACCGGTGTCTTATATAGATGAAACACTGCATCTGCATTCAATACAGCCTTAGCTACCTGTTCCTGTCACTTTCAGGAACCTGTAGACATGCACACCAATGTTTCTCAGTTCCTCTAGCCCTCCCAATACTCTCCCCAATTATTGTGCATCCCTTGCTTTGTTTATCCTCCCGAAATGGGTAACATTATACTTCTGGAGATAGAATTCTATTTGTAACTTTTCAGCCCACTCACATCATAAGTTATCAAAGTAGCAAACATAATTATGGTCACATTGCTAGCAAATAAAGCAATTATATAAGCTATACAATTTCACACGATGCGAAAGAAACAGATTGCTGGAAAAACTCAGATCTAGCAGCATCTGCGTAAAGAGGAAGAGTCAACATTTAGTGCGGTAATATCTCTTTACATCATGAAAAGTCAGTTTGGCTTAGGACCCAACTTTAACGTTTCAATCAATACTATACAATACGAAAATGAATTAGTTACCTTTCAGTTGATCAGCCACCACACTCTGCGTGCCAACCCTTTCCATCACTTTCCCATCCTCCTTTAGATAACGTTCATCCAAGTATTTGGCCGTAATTTCCGAAAGGTGGACCTTTCCAGCCACCCCAAGCTGTTCCATCAAATTGGCCAAGTTCACATCGTTAGACCAAACGTCAAACTTGAAGCGTTTCATTCCCAAAATACCGCATAGGACAGTACCTGTGTGCACCCCGACCCTCATGTTAACCATTTCTTTCTTCTCCTGGCAAAATTGTTCAATGGCCTGAATCATGCCCAGGCCCATCTCGATGCAACAGTATGCGTGGTCGGAGCGGGGTTCGGGACAGCCGGCCACGCAGTAGTAGCAATCGCCCAAGGTGCTGATCTTCTCGCATCCCGTGCCCTCGCAGAGACGGTCGAAGCGTCCAAAAAGGTCGTTGAGGAGACCGACCAGCAGGTGGGCGGATTTATTAGCGCTCATTTTAGTGAAGCCCACGATGTCTGCGAAGAGGATGCTGACGGGCTCCATGCGTTGCATGGTGAAGGGCCTGAAGATGATGTGCGCTCTCTGTATAGATGTTTTCTTCTTCTTGCTCTTTGGGCTGGAGGTGGAGTAACGCTTGAAGGAGTTCTCGCTCTCGTCGTCTCCTTGCTTCATCAACTCGTCCGCCACCATCCTGGGCATGACAGAGTGGATCATGCGTTCCTTCAGGGCTTTCTCTACTTCCAGGTCCTTGCCGTGCATGATGGACTGGCCTACTTTCAGGAACGTGGTACGGGAGCGTACCTGTGACATGATGAAGAGGTGGATGCCCACTGCATGTACACAAGCATGTAGGAAAAGCTTGGCCATAGCTTCCAGCACTAGATGCTGGCCGGAACCCGGCGGCTGGGGCCACTCGACGCTGCCCAGATGATAACCCAACACTTCGAACAATAGCGAGTAAGAAACGCCGAAGATAAAACAAAGATAGAGAGGCAGCGGCATGACCGTGTAGAGCAGCAGTAACACCTCCACGCAGATGGAAAAACTGCCAACTGGCGACAGATAGCTCCAGCAGGGAGAAGAGCCTTGACTATCATTCCCGCTACAACCCAGGCCGCTGCCAGTGCCGGCCTGGAAACGAGTGGCCAGCGACAAGGCGAAGACCAGTAACGTGAAGAGCAGAGAGATTCGGACATAGTGGTGGCAGTAGAGTCCACTGAAGGTGACCGCCAAAAGGCCGGCACAACACAGCATGAAGAGCAGGGTGGGAGCCAGGAAAACGGCCCCCAGAGCCTGGTCCTTGTCCCTCACGCCGCAGCCGAAGTAAATGGCCCAGAGCAGTGCAGCCACCATGAGGTAGAGCAACGCGTACCTAAAGCGGCGCTGGGTCTGCGGGAAGCAGCGCTCCAGACACGCGTCCTCCAGGTTTCGCGAGTCGAAGGCGGGGTCCCACCACTTACCCGATGCCCGCTCGAAGAGCTGAGGAAACTTGCGCCGGCGACGCCGGGGACTACGGGCCGCCCGTTTGACTGATTCTCCAGAGCTACAACTGGACGAGATACTGTATTTGGTGGGCCCAGGGCCTTGGTGCTGGAGCTGAGAAGCCGACGTCTCCGTCTCCTCCTCCTGCTGTATGTTATGGCTTTTGATCTTGACAGCAACATGGTTGCAGTCTCCGCTGGCGTCGCAATAAACCTCGGTACCGCGCAACTGCTGGGTCGCCATGTAGAGTGTCCGCGACCTGCGGGAGACTGTGACGGGAGCCGAAATCGGCGCCCTGCCGCTAATGTTGTCGCCGTGTCGTGTTGTGTACTGTACGGCCGCTCATTCGCTCCATCCACCATTTCCGCCGCGGCCGGGACTGAGAGAAAAGGGGGAAGGGGGGCTCATCCGGGAACTCGCTACCGGAAAGAGGTCTCCTCTTTCCCACCCTCCCGCTCATGCGCACGCGCACACTGACAGTCTCCCTCCTTCAATCAAATCAAATCAAATCCGAACCGCCATCGGCGATGGTCACATGATCTGCTCGTGCCTGTAGATACGGTGCGCAAGCGCCGGAATGAGGAGGCGAGTATGTCAGGATGTTGAGATAAAAATGTGTCTCAATGATAGGTTACAGCTCTCGAGATGTAAGGTAAGTTTATCATTTGTCGTGGAGGTTACTCAGTAGAACGCTACTAAGTATTCCGGGTTTTAGTTTTGTGGAGAGACTGTAGTTGTTTTTTTTCAGCAGAGAAGATTGAAGAAATTTGATAGAGGTGTTCAGAGTCATGAAATATTTTGATTAACAAGAAGTCAGTAACCAGAGGACGTGAAAGGAACCTAACTTTTTTGTCATAGTACACAACAGAGTTGTTAAGAATTTAGACTGAGTCATAGAGCTGTACTGCACGGAAATAGACCCTCCGGTCCAACTCGTCCATGCTGACTAGGTATCCGAAATTAATCTAGTCCCGTTTGCCAGCATTTAGCCCATATTCCTCTAGATCTTTCCTATCCAGCTGCCTTTTAAATGTTGTAATTGTACCAGCTTCTACCATCACCTCTAGCAACTCATTCCATACACTCACCACCCTCTGCATGTAAAAGTTGCCCTTTAGGTCCCTTTTAAATTTTTCCCCATCTCCTTAAACCTATGCTCTGTGGTTTTGGACTCCCCTATCCTGGGGAAAATGGACTTGTTTATTCACCCTATCCATGCCCCCCATGATTTTATAAACTTCTATAAAGTCACCATCTGCTCCAGGGAAAATAACCCCAGCTTATTCAACCTCTCCCTGTAGCTCAAACCCTCCAACCTTGGCAAGATCCTTGTAAAACTTGAAAGAGTTTAGAAAAAATTTACAACAGCTTTCCTAGAGCTGGGAGACAAGAATTGAATTTAGTATTCCAAAAGTGGCCTAACCAATGTCCTGTGCATCTGCACCTACTGAAAAGGATGGTGGAAATAGATTCAAGTTAATGAAAATGGGGAAGCTACTCCATTGATTTAGAATCATGCCTAACACAAAGGAAAAAGGTTGTTGGAAGTCAATCATTCCTCGCCTCAAGACAGCACTGCAAAGTTCCTCAGAGTAGTGTCCCAGACCTATTCAGCTCCTTCATCAATGACCTGACTTCCATCAGAGATATGAATATTCATTGATAATTGTACAGTGCCAAGTCACAACTGTCCAAGCAATGAAAAGGGTTATGCCCATTTGCAGCGGAGTATGGACAGCATTCAAGCTCGGGCTGTTAATTGCCTTTTGTGGATCACCACCTTGATATGATGGAGAGACTTATGTGCTATGACAGTCTCTTGAACAATGAGTTGGGAGCTCCTTGCTACTGGTGGTGCCACCCATGGTAGCTAGGTCAAGAACAGTGTCAGAGAAAGTGTGGTCCAAAAGTTCTCAACAGAAGAAGAGATGAAGGAAGACTTTGCATCTCACCAGCTGCAAAGGTGGAAGAAAGCTGCAAATGCAAGGTGGTTCTGGCCATCTTATTCTGGCATGTCGCTGAGGCCATACCACAAATCTGTCAAGATCATAAGCTAAAACAGTGCTGCAAGGTCCCCATGTTAAACTAAATGACATGCAGACTTCTTTAAGGTTCTTTGTAATGATGGAGAATTATCAACAAAGTCAAAGGGAACCTGGAATTCCTGGCAATGAATCTGCCCACAGACAACAGAGGCATCAAATGTCTTCCTGGAAAGGGATAGCTGAAAGCACAAACAGGAAGATGCACCTTTACTTGAAAGGAAAGTCTGAGCATGATCCTTATCCCATGCCTAATTTTTTCCACCAGAATAGGATCTTGGATGCACTAACAGAATTTTCAATTGTACACATGAAAACCTCATGGTACTTAACTACAAGTCAACCATATGCTACTATGACCAATGTATATGCCACAATCCTTGACTCTGAAGATGATGTGAAGGAAAAGTTAACATTATATCCTAACATTATTGAAATCCTCACTACCATCCCAAAATAAGAAAATATCTCCAAGCCAAGGTCACCCCTTATGCTTGTGTCTGGAGTGTTGGGAAAACCAGTGTGGAGAAAAGCCAATTCAAAGGGTATCTTGCTAACAAAATATGTTCCAAGTAACAAGTGCCTTCTTCCATTAGACAGCAAAATCACACTTCAAGACTCCACTCTGTAGTGGGCACTGAAGGAACATCGCACTGTCAAATGCCATCTTTCAGGTTTGATGTTAAACTGAGGATCTGTTTAGTTTCTCAAGTAGACATAAAATATCCCACAGCACTGTTTCAAAGAAAAAAGGGATTTTTCTGCTATTGATCTAGTCAATATTTATTCTACAATCAACATCACAAAAAAAGAATGTTCTGGTCATTATCACATTGTGTGCAAATTGGTTGTCATGTTTGCAAAAGTATAACAGTGACTGTACTTCAAAGTACTTAATTAGCTGTAGAGTATTTGGACTGTCTTGAGATCATGAAAAGTGCTATATAAATGCAAGCCTTTTTTCTTTTATGAGCTGGCGGACTACTCCTGCAATGGGGGCATTGCATTTAATTCAGTCCTCTCTTTATTCAGCAACTGTAAGCAGGCACTTTCTTGCAGCTGTCAACAATGACATTCAGGAATTGGAATTTGGCTGGACATTTCTCCTCTTTAATCCAGGCACATTGAAATCGGTTCAAGCAACCAAATTACAGAGAGAAATGGATTTAGCATAGACTAGGAATAAAAGCTAGGATCTTCAGATATGGCTCAATACACATCATATCCATTTATTCACCAGGTTATTTATGGAACTTGAAGATTTTAACTAGTTGTAATTTTGTCTTCACTGGCATCTATTATTGGAAATTTTATATCCTAAATGTTTGATAGATGGAAATGTTATGACTGAGGATAAAGGCTGCATTGGTTTTTTTTTCATCTAGTCTCACTCTTGTAATGGTTATAACAAATTGGTGAAATGGCCAATTATATATGTTTTAGACTGTTTGGTTTAGTATTAGGAAAAAAAATCAGCTAGGTGTCTTTAGCCAACAAAGAATAACCAGTTTATTACAAATAAAAATTACTGAAACAACATGCAAAGATCACTTTGCATGGGTGGATATGACTTGCATTCTAACTTAAAAATTTAGCATGAGGAAAAATTAGGTGACAAACTACGGTTGAACACCCCACAGAACACATCAAATGGTAAATGTGATCAACACAGATCATGTGCATTTCTAAGTAATCACCCCAGATTTTAGAGAGACAGTCATCAAATCACATTAAAACTTCACAAATGATTACAAGTCTCGTTTTTTTTTCTTTTTTGATCACTTAGTATTGAAACTCCGTTGATGTTATGTCATGGACTACCCCAACAATTGCTTGCATTCTGGGTTTGCCTTCCCTGGGATTACATTCCCCTAGATTCTTGGAAACAGTACTCCCAGTACTTACAGGCCATATTCCAGCTTTTCATAAACGGTGAGATCAAGCAAGTCTTGTTTGTTGCCTTAGCTCTAATCTGGCTGAGTTGCACAAAATCATTATGCTTGTAGCTTTCCTTCATTACTCACCATTGTGGTAAAGATAAACTGACAATAGGACTACTCTCTCATTAGAACAAGATAATTGGTGGTTTAACCTGAGGACCATCATACTTCAGGCAAGAGGAGAGGTTGAAAAGATAATCTTCATGGTAACTATCAGCTATCAGCCATCAGCCATCAACCATCACTGGGTCAAAGTCCTGGAATTTCCTCGAATGGCATTGTGGGTCAACCCACAGCTGAGGGATTGCAGCTATTCAAGAAAGCAGCTTTTCACAGCCTTCTCAAGGGCAATTAAGGATGGGCAATAAATGTTGGCCAGCCAGCAATACTCACATCCCATAAATGAATTTAAAAACAGCTGGTGCAGAAATTGAACACTGCCAACAGCTTGGGTTACTCTGGATTACAAACCAGCCATTCAACCAACTGAGCTAACCAACCTACTTACTAAACTATTAGTGATACATGACTACTTCTGACCCTCACTCCTCCCAAGACGTTTCCAGAGCCCTGACTCCAACATTTTGCTGCCTACTATTTGCTTGAATTTCTTCCTACATTCCGACAGCACTGAGTCACCCAGCTGTTCTTTACTTCACCGAGTCCCAAACAGAATCAGTGTAGTTCAGTTCTTTTTTAACAGTAAACTTAACAGTTTATGTCTGCAGGAGTTTGCATCTGTTTTCTTCTCCAACCAACTAACTCAGGAACTACTCTTTAAAGAACTCTGAGCTGTTTTGACTTATTGGAAACCTTGCAACATGTGCCTCCCTTGTTTCCAGTATTGTATATAAGTAATTTTTTGAAACAGTAAAATGTGGCAACAAACAGTGGGATTCAAATGTAGCATCCACAATTTTGGAAATTTTGCACTTGCCTTCCCTTTTTTTTTTGCTAAATACTAGCAAACCCCCAGCGCCATTACTTTCCTGCTGAGAGTAAGAGTTAGTTATAAAGAGAACGGGGAACTTGGTCCTGCATCATCCTCATTCCTGCAAACGTAGCAACAATGCCCTCAGTTCCTTCATCCAGATCGTGAATGTTGGAGAACCAGTCAGTCGGTTAAGTGGCAAATTTCTTGAGAATTTGGCCACAAGCTCAGCTCTTGGCAGCACTTTGTCTAATAGATTGTATTTCATATTGAACTTTGGACAAATTGATTTTATTCCACGTATTTATCTTTCAATTATAGCAAGGGCTTTATTACTTAAGGTGACTATTCAAAGTTTCATTAATTGCTGACCTGAACATATGTCAAATGATTGTGTTGAATTTGCAATCAGCTTGTTGGAACTGTCAAAGGCAACAATGAACTACAGCTCTTCATGTCACACATTCACAATCTGGATGAAGGAACTGAGGGCATTGTTGCTACTATTGCAGATGACACAAAGCTAGATGGAGAGACAGTGTTGAGGAGGTGGAGTGGCTGCAGAAGGATTTAAACAGGCTAGGAGAGTGGGAAAAGAAGTGGCAAATGGAATAAAGTGTGAGGTTATGCATTGATAGGAAGAATACAGGCATAAACTATTTTCTAAATGGGGAAGTGCTTCAGAAACCTGAAGCACAAAGGAACTTAGGAGCCCTAGTTCAGGGTTCTCTTAAAGTTAGCAAGGATGTTCAATTGGCAGTTAGGAAGGCAAATGGAATGTTAACATTAATTTCAAGACAAGTGTTATACAACAGCAAGGATGTACTGCTGAGCCTGTATAAGGCTGTGGTCAGAGTGCATTTTGAATATTGTGGGTAGTTTTGGGCTCTGCATTGAAGGAAGGGTATGCTGAGTTTGGAAGGGGTCCAGAGGAGATTTACAAGAATGATCCTGGGAGTGAAGGGCTTGTGATATGAGGAGCAGATGAGGACTCTGGGTTTGTACTCGATGGAGTTTAGAAAGATGAGGGGAATCTCATTGGAACTAGCAGAATACTGAGAGGCCTAGATAGAGTGGACATGGAGAAGATGTTTCCAGTAGTAGGAAAGACTAGGACCCAAGGGCACAGCCTCAAAGTGAAGAGTCAACCTTTTAGAACTGAGATGAGGAGGAATTTCTTCACCCAGAAGATGGTTAATCTGTGGACTTTGTTGCCACAGAAGACTTCGGAGGCCAATCATTGAGTATATTTAAGTCAGACGTAGATAGGTTCTTGATTAGTGAGGGGATCAAAGGTTATGTGAAGAAGGCAGGAGAATGGGTTTGAGAAATGTATCGGCTGTGATCAGACAGCAGATCAGATGGTGGAGTAGACGCAGTGGGCTGAATGACCTAATTCCACTCCCATATTTTGTGGTCATAATGAACAGCCAGCATTTTGGGTCCAATGAACCTTCATCAGAACAGTTCTGATGAAGGGTCACCAGACCCAAAACATTAACTCTAATTTTTCTTCACAGATGCTGCCAGACTTGCTGAGCTTTTCCAGCAACTTCTGTTTTTGTTCCTGATTTACAGCATCCACAGTTCTTTCTGTTGTTATACAATCTAACAGCAAGATCTGAACAGAAAAAATCTGTCAAATTAAATCACTTCAGACTAATACAGCATCACACAAAAAAAATCCCAGCAAATTGTATGTAAAACACAGAGTACTGGGTATAAATAAAGATTGGCTTCAATCCAGGAAATTATTTGAGATGAATGTTCCAGATAAACTCAGCCCAAGAGATATCAGATGGGATAAAAGTCACTTTACACCATTTTAAATATTGAGACACAATCCAACAGTGATGGTATAAAGTGCAACAATATGCTGTCCTATTATAGTATTATTAATAAGAAAAATTCTCAGTTGATCTTGGTAACAAATAATTTGTTCAACAATGGAATTGTTCCCTTAACACTAAAGGATCACACTGACAAATCTCATTCAAACTTTAGCAGGCTGCGTCTAGAAATATTACCAGTAGATGAGCTGGTTACTAAGAATGCAGGAAGATCAGATAAGTTGGAGTACACACTGTAACCAAGTTCTGTTTGATTTTTCCATCTAATTAAATTAATAGTGAGAAACTCATTTGGGTTCCTCTAGACTTATTAGATTATAAATGTAGATGTATGTATTGGAGTTACAATTGAACCGATAACCCTCTGACTCAGAGATTAGCACAAAAACATACACACACACTTTCCTTCACACACGTGACTGTTGTGTTGAGTTCATCCTTTGCTTTGAAAACTGCAAAATGTTCATCTAAAATTATATATTTCCTTATCAGGAACTATAACCAACACTGTTTTCCTTCCAGTTTTCAGCATCCTCTGGGTCAAACATGGATGGACCAGGCTGACATTACAAGGCAGAGGCCTTAATTAAAAATTGAAAAGCCTTAGGTTGAATGAGACTCCATACTTTACCCTGGCAGATTAATCTTGAGAAGAGAATGATATCATGTGGCCCATTCTCTTCCAGGAACTGTACAGAACTGTATCAGTCTACATTTTGTTCAAGGAAGTTGGACTCCTGGGTAGCTTGATGAGTATGAGTGAAACATAGAAAATAGGAGCTATCCCATTCAGTATGATCATGACTGATCATCCAACTCAGTAACCTGCTCTCCCTTTCTCCCCATACTCTTTCATCCCTTTAGCTCTAAGAGCTATATCTAACTCCATCTTGAAAATATTCAAAGCTTTGACCTCAACCTCTTTCTGTGGCAGAGAATTCCATAGCTTACCATTCTCTGGCAAAAAAAAATTCTCCTCCCCTCAATCCTAAATGGTCTACCCTGCATCCTTAAACTGTGACCCCTCGTTCTGGACTCCCCATTAACAGGAATGCCCTGTCCAATCCTGTTTGAATTTTATAGGTTTCCTTCATTCTTCTAAACTCCAGGGAATATATTCCTAACCAATTCAGTTTCTCTTCATATGTCAGTCCTGCCATCCCAGGAATCGGAGTGGTCACACAGTAGAATAGTAACCATGGGATAGATGGATTGGAGGGATATAATTTGGTGTTATGAAATCTGTTTTAAGATTAACAGTGCTTACAAAGGGTCCAGAACTTGATGCTGCTAAATGACTGACAGTGCCCTCCTTTCCCATTTCTGTGTAGTTTTACTTCTGCATTAAAGTGTGTAAAGTATTGTTTTAAAGAAGCTTTCTGCTTCTGTTAAGGATGTTGTTGTTACATTGAAGCTGAAATTGGAGTATGCCAGCAGCAGTATTCTTCTGTTGTTAATGTTTTGCATTGGTGGAGACTGTCAACTTTCCGCTACATTTGGTGCTAAGAGAATGCCAAGGCCAAAGGACCTGGCCCCATATTCAGCAAGTATGTCTCAACGAAAAAAAGGCTTTTATGTTCCTATTCGTGGTACATCATGCACATCTGTCTTACACATTCTCACATATCCTCTGTATCTTGACTGTAACTAACCATTTTGTGATGCCTATCATCCAACTATGCCTAGCTTGATCCTTCTTTCTGCTACCCTCTACTTTGTCCTCTGGAAGGACTGTCATAGCTTTTCAGCTCTGATCACATGTCCAAAATCGTTAGTTTCATTTCTGGATGTCACTTTTTAAGAGTTATTTTTGCTGTGCAATTTCAAGCACCTATTCATTCATTTTCTAGCTTTGTAGAATTTTAAGTACTTGTATCCACATTTCAAAGATCTCATTTCTTCCACAAATTTTTATTTATTGTCCACATTTCAGGAAAGTGAATAGAATGTGGCATCTTATGAGTTGTTTTCATTCAAAATAGCTTGGGTTTTCTTTGTTAACACATCCTTCATCTTCACAAAATTTATGTCTGGCTATCTCTAGCCTTCTGACTTTGGCATCACGTACCATGTTCTGTTACCTCTTGTCTTAAGTAGCCTACTTTATCTACCTGATCCAATGTGATACCATCCACTTCAATCTTCACTCTAGCTTTCTTCCAATATATTACTTCTGTCTACCATTTATTTTTGTATTTTTGGTGTTCACACATAATCCATATCCTAAACGTCTAGATTTTACTTGATCTATAATACTTCACGGGGCCTCTTATGATTGTGTAAGTAGTGTTGTGTTGTCAGCATACTACCATTCATACCACAAGCTTGCAATTTGTACCTCTGCAAGTAGACTTAGCTCTCTGAGTATTTGTTTTGTATGAATAATTTGATGACCGTACACAGCCTTGTTATACTACTTTCTCTTTGCTTCTCTCTTCTAGCATCAAGCTAGAAGATGGGCAGTCAGATTATGTTTGCTCCCAAAGCAGCCCTGGATAAATCTCATACTTTTACTGGCAATATCATATTTCTTTGATAAACACAATCAACTGCTATTCATAATCAATGAAATATATGTAAATGTTCTTGTTGACTGCTGGATACTTAGTCAAGATTTTTCTTCGGTTAAATATCCCACTCTTGTTCTCCTCCAAGTCTAAATCCAGAATGCATTTCACCAATTCCTGCTTCAACTATGTTATTTCTTTTATTACAATTTTCAACATCACTTAAATGAGATGACACAACAAGCTATAGTTCTACAGGCCATTCATAGCTTTACCTTTTTAAGTATCTGAACAAATAACAGATGTGTCAAGTCACTTGGAATATGTCCTTTCGCGTACGTTATATATGTCATGACTTCTATTTATTTCTTCAAAAGCTTTGAGATGTTCTTTTGTTACTAAATCTATGCTAAGATCTTCGTCTGTACTCAATTTCAAAGCATTCTTTACCTCTGAAAGCATAATATTTGGTCCATTGTTTGCCTCTGTACTTTGAGAGATTCCACAATTTAGGCCTTTGTACAATTCATTTATATATCCTTTTTTTTTTTTTTGATGCATATCTTTCAAATAATGTTTTTCTAGAATAATAAAACTGTGGATGCTGGAAATCTGAAACAAGAACAGAAATTGCTGGAGAAACTCAGCAAGTGTGGCAGCATCTTTGGAGAGAAAACAGACACCAGTGACCTTTCATCAGTGCAATATTTTTCCATCTATCTGCTGCATAGCTTTCATTTTTGTCCCAGTCTCAATATTTCATTTGCACATCTCATTATGACATCTCATTGAAAGAAAATAGGGTATTAAAAACAAAACGAAGTAAATTATACTGTGTTTGTACAGATGTAAGATGGCTCCCCTCAAACATAGCATCTTATTAATTTTTCTTAATGTTTATTGGAGCAGATGTTTTTATCTGGCACTGGTATCAATTCCTCCCACAGTCTAAAGATGAGCAGGTTACATGGATTGTCAATGCTAAATTGCCCAAAGTGTATAGGGTGCAGACTAGGTGGATTAGCCATGGAAAATGCGGGGTGACAGGAATAAGGTAGGATGGGTGGGTCTGGGTGGGATGCTGTTTGGAGGGTTGGTGTGGACTCAATGGGTCAAATGGCCTGCTTCCACACTGTAGGGATTCTATGATTTTATGAGTTGCTGTATAACTTGCAACTAGTTGTTTGGCCTCCTAGCGCAACCTGCAGATGATTTGGTGTAAATGCATAGTTACTGCATTTGGTAGGTTGAAGAAACTGAAATAAATGAAAACAGTACATTGGGTTCTCCCAAAATAATTCATCAGACTTTAAAACCATTTGTAATCAAACTCTGTCATCGGCACTGAACCGAATTGGCTAGCTTTCCCAGAATGTATACAGTGTATTTCAGTGATCACTCACTTTTCATCACCATAGTTCATGGAAGAGATTCCTGTTTAAGCATCTAAACAATTTCCAGCATTACCTGTGTTCCATTTTGAACTGAGGTGTAATTCTAAAATGTCAACTAGATATATTAAAAAGGTAAACAATTGTTCTGTTATCACTATCTTTATCTATCTTTCTCTCTCTCTCTCTCTCCGTGAAAAACCTTAGATTTGACTTCCACTTTATCCTGACACTTAGTACACGCTGTTTTTCAAAAATATTCTGACTGTCAAAGTTAGATTTTGTTGTCATTTAAGATAGACTTTCCTCATTGGAGGGAGCAGGACCAATTTCATGAAGACTGAGATTTCATTTTGTTGTGCAAATACACATCACCTCTAATTTAGTCTGAAAATAAAACTGCTAATTTCTGACATGCTTCCTCATAGCCTCAAAAAAAACTTTTAACGTTGTAAGTATGTCCTGAGGCACTCAAAGCATTATTAAACAAATATTGACACTAACCCACTTGAAGAGAAAGAAGCTGTTTGAAATACAGAAACAAAGAAGCTAGTGCAATGGAGAGGCAGGCAATTCTTTTCATGTTAACAACTAAACGGGATGTTTGTAACAGATGGTAGGAACTGCAGATGCTGGAGAATCTGAGATAACAAGGTGTAGAGCTAGATGAGCACAGCAGGCTGAGCAGGAAGGCTGACATTTCGGGCCTCAGGCCTAGGGTCTAGGCCCGAAACGTCAGCCTTCCTGTTCCTCTGATATTGCTTGGCCTGCTGTGTTCATCCAGCTCTACACCTTGTTATCTCAGGATGTTTGTAAGAGTTTTGTTGAAAGGGAAAGGAACAGAACAGAGCAGATCTTAAAGATTTAAGGAACAGGGAGTGACTGAATTGTGTTTTGGTGGTGATAATCGGATCCAGAAAACTCTTACAGGTAGTGGAACAAATGTTGAGGAACACTTGAAATTTCAACCTGACATCAGTAATATTAAATCTGCTGGAGCACTAGGAGTGACTGTGGAGCAGTTCCTGTGCTGTTGTATATCTGCAAGATTGACAAAGTACAGTGAAAGCATTTCATGACATCTTCGTGTCACATTGGTTAGTTAATGCAGAAGTAATTTTTATTTAGTTTGATATATTAGTGGCCTGTTAAGTAATGTTTGATCTGTGTTGATTTCAGTATGTTACAATAAAACTTTAAAATGTATAATCATATCCTTTTTGGTTCCTTCCAATGAAATTAATCTCTTTTTCAAAGTTATCTGTCTTTGTAGGGTTCATAACAACATACTAAAACTTAACTTGTCAACTGCAGAAGCCTATTTAACACATCAACATTTCTGTCCTCTTTTGCTCACTGTCTTTAGCACTACAAGAGTTTCAACTTCAGCAAGAGAAGGAGCATTAATCCAGTATCTTGTTAGCAAACTTATCTGTACTGTCTGAAATTTTCAGATATATTTCTCGATCTTTGAGTACTATTTCCACAGTGTTCTCCCACACTATCCGACTAACCAGCAACAGGTCAGTGGAATATTTTTCTCCAGGGCTTAGGTGAAGTTAGAGTGGGAAGATTCTATGAAAGTCTCAGGCACCTGTATATGAAAATTTGTTTCCTCTATAATATTTTCCCTCAAGACAATGCTAATTGTGGCCAAGGTGTGGGTTCATGTGTACCAGGTTCCCTCTAGTATCTATTGTAAAATGGCAGTTTTTCTTGAGTTTAGTTGTAGTGGAATTATTCAGTACAGATAAATGACATCAGTCTCATCCTAATTTATCTGAAAGTTTAAATTTCCTTGGACTATAACCCCGACTGAGGTCAGCAATGCCAAGTGTGAATTAAACTTTATTCAAAATTGGGTTCTGGAGTGACCTCATTACAGCCAAGGTCCAAATATGGTTGAAGGAGATGTATTGCAGCGGTGAGATGAGAGTGACTGCTCTTGAGATCAAGGCAGCATTTGACCAAGTATAACATCAAGGAACCTGTGTATAAGAATCGGGGAAATCTCTCCCAGTTGGTATCATACCTAGCAGCGAGAAAGATGGTTATGGTTATTAGAGACCAGTTATCTCAATCCCAAGGCCATGCTGCAGGAAATCCTCAAGTTAGATATTTTCTATTTGGCCTGTTCAGAGATATTATGACACACCTCCGGAGTCGATGTGACTTGAACCCCAGTCTCCTGGCCCAGAGGTAGGGGCATTAATCCTGTGCCACACGAGCCCCTAAGATCCGCAGAATAGAATTCTTTTTGATAAGCGGCCTGGTCAGAGATATTATTACATATCCCTGGTGGGACCTGAACCCAGGGACACTACCACTGCACCACATGAGTCCAACTGCGATTCTCAGGGTAGTGTCCTAGATGCAACCATTTGTAGCTGCTTCATCAATTACCATACCTCCACCAAAAGGTGCAAAATTGTGATGTTTGCTGATGATTGCATAGCGTTCAGTATCATTCGCAACTCCTCTGATACTGACCCTGTCAATACTTGCATGCAGGAAGATGCAGACAACATTTACATTTGGGCTGTTAAATGGCAAGTAATGTTCACATTCATAGAAATCAACAACCATCTCCAAAAAGAGAGAATTACCAAAACTGAATCTCCCACCTTCAACAATCTACAGGTCATGTTGATAAGGACTGCAGCAATTCAAGAAGGCAGTTCACCTCCACCTGTAGTAAATTCTGGCTTTGCTAGTAACACTCATTTCCATGAACAAATTAAAAACAAGCATGGTGCATCTACTAACTGAGGCATCAGATCAATAATTTGAGACTTAATTTTTAATGGTTATTAGTGGATTTCCTCCGGCTTCTGTATTGACTGTCACTTCTGTACTCTGTAGAACAGAAAAAAACATTTTGTAAATACTTTACAAAGGCAGTGGGCCACAACTAGGAGTTTCCAGAGGAGTTGACACATGGAGAATCGAAGAGTTGGTGTACACAAAAAAGATACATTTTATTCTACAGAATTGTTGGCAAGTCTGCTACCTTTTAATATTAAAGGAAACTAACCATTGCAGTTAAATGAATTCAAGTGAGAGACTGACTCAGGAAAACTAAAACTAAAGGACAAAGTGAGATGTTTGATAATGAGCTTTATTAGAAGGGCCTGCGTTGTCTACAAACTGAATTAGTCTTTGATTTATTGTGTAGCTAAACTTGAATATCAACAGTAACCGTCTGATTTTGGGATATTTCTAAGCCTTTTGATTTTAGAATTTAAGGTCCTGCAACCCCGAACCTCCCTAAAAGATTAATTCCAAAATTCAGGTTCAATCTAATAAAATTCCCTATAAGCCAAATTAAATCTTTAAGTAGGCACTATAAATGCCATAAATGGTTACACTGACATGCAAACCACCCCTATGCTAGAAGTAAACTTCCCTTATTGATTTAGCTCATTGCCTCCTGTCCTGTTAAGCCTGCTCTTTCAGGTTCAAAACAGAATGATTCATTTTTGAACCAAGGAGCACAAATTTTCACACCGCCAAGTTAATCCAAATTTTTTACATGAAATTATTTGGGGGCGTGAAGAGACTGAGAATTGGAAGGTTTAGATGCAAATTATACAAATGTGCATTTCTAATAATTGTGCATCCATTAAACTTGATGCAATCCCTGGCTACAATGCCTCAGTGTGTTTCCAATGGCAAGGCCCCTCACCAGATACATGCATTCATGCAACTGATCCTGTAGAATCTAGATTATCTTGGGAGATAGTTTGCTTAGATGTGAGTTTTCTCCAAACAATGAGAAACCCACAGCACACAGGAAATGCAAGGTTTTCTGGCAAAATATAATTATAAAATAGCATATCTTTCACAGCTTAAAGATAGACAACTTTGTCTGAATTAAACCAAACAATTCTAATGCCTCCAATTTTGCCTCTAAACTAATATGGCCAAATTATTGTATTTCACCAAGATCCAGAATTTGCAGGTCAGAAACACCGTTATCAAATCGTTAATGGTCTTCATTTTCCATCCTTAGAAGGTTCTATGGATGCTGTATGATTGTACATGGCTAATTACCACCCACAACTAATGGGCCAAACTGACTTTGTCATTATGTAAATTCAGTCATTGTTCAGGAAGAATGAGACATACGGTTTTGAAATACATGTAGATTGCTAACTGAATACAACACCAACGCTTCCCAAAGTAATCATCATCAGTTTTGCCTTTGTTATTTTACACCTCATTTATTACACCTCTTAATAATTCAAAATAATGGAGAAGATTATATTGCAGAGCATATATGGATAAAGTTTGGGGCATTGCAGTACCTTCATATTAACTGCTCCATTTTCCCAATTGAATATTACATTAGATCCCTTATGATTCTCATTTTCCAGTGACCAAATGAATCAACATTGCTTTAACCTGCTACGTTGCCCAATTTCACTTCTGTCTGCCCATGTTGCTGAGAATTGGGTAAGTTGCAACATGAAACCTTCCACAAAAATTAGTTTGTTACCAATTTAATCTAATTCTGAAACTCATTGTCCATGATTCAATCTGACTGTCCCTGAGAAAATTTCTCTTACATCCTGTAGACTTTTATTAACAAGTCACTTAAATTTGTTTGATCACCGATTGACCAGCAATTAACCTGTGTTTTGTCACCTTTACACAAATACCATGACATTCCATACTGTTCTGAGGCCAGTTTTTATTCACTGTTACTAAAGTTGTCTCATTAACTCTCCCTTTCTACTTACATGTGCATTTCTCTGATTGTCTCAATTGATTTCTTAGTCCATTAAAGGAAACCCCTTCATTTTCCACAGCTGAATCATTGTTATCAGTACCATGTTAGTGGAAATTTATTGAATGGAGATGATGTGATATTTTTCATATGTCACAACAGTAGGTCACAGAGGGAAGCCATGATGAGGATTAGTTTGCTATATTAGATAAACACCAAAGCAGTGAACGGGCAAAATATAAAGGGAGGCATTTAAAAGAAATGGAGTAAAGAGCAAATAATCTCATTATCTCCAGAGTAGTCTTCTTTTTAGCTCTGCTGTATTCTAAGCCTACAACACAAGGATACATTTCACCTTCCAAATTGTCTTGTGTGCAGTTAAAAACTTTATAAGGTCATCCTTTAACCTGAATAACCACAAGATTGCACCTCAAAACCATTTGTGATCAAGCTCATTAACATCATACAGATGTCAATGCAGAGTGTTTGTATCATGCAAATACAGAATAGTGAAGTATTTCCAGAAAAACTCAATGCAGAGTGATTGCATGAGACATGATCAATGGTCTGAAGCAGTTGGTATATCCACTGCACAAGCAATTATGGTGGGCAGATCAGGTAAGATTACCTGAACGAAAAAATGAATGGAACAAAAATGGAGAAAAGATAACTAGTCTAGTTACCTACAAGTTTGCCACAACCTGTAATCTTAAACCAAAACTGGGATAAACCTGGATGAAGCTATTTAATGCTTGTGAATGTAAAAGTGTGTTTTTACGTGTTTGTGATAATTCTCTCCTACTCACCAATGCCCTTTACTCTCTGTTTGCTACTTCAGAGAACAGACATCTGAGAAAATCTGTACGATTCAGCAATGGAACCAACAGCAATGATCGCTAAGTTTCCAAGAGGCCTGTAATTAAACATTTTAAAGCATGCATGGCCTCTTGCAGGATCTGTGGATAATTTGCCATTTGGATTAAAGATGATCCAATGATTTGGGGTGGCCAGAGAGGGAGACTTGATTATCTAGCTAAAAAATAGGTTGGGTGAAGGTGGAAACTTAATGTTTTAAATACAGCAAGCAGATCAATGTGACAAGGAATAAGTAATGAAGTGGGGGGGGGAAGAAAAATGAGATTAAAAAGGTACGTGAACAAAATGTTAGCAGCAGCAAGAACTGGGAGTCATCATGCTCCAAACAGGGCAGAAATGCTATCAAAGCTCTACTCTAAACATGCACTGAGACACACTAACCACTTGCCACATTGCAAATAAATTAACCCTCTGAGCCCTTTATAAATCTTTCTAAGCTGTATCAAAAAATGACCAGGTTGGTACATCTTTGTTCAGAGAATGCTATTCGTTAAATATTTCTTGTAATCCTCATTTTCTGTTATGTATGGTACAGATTTGATAGAAGTTTTTCTTTTAAGGTATACAACAGGTTCCTGGATGCTTAAAGCTCAGTTCTCAAAGGGTTAATGAACCATGGCTTCTTGGACATAAGACATAAACTATTTCACCCATAAATAATGTAATAGCTCCTTGTTCAGGGCTTTCTATAGCGGTTCTTTGGTGTTTCTCCACATCCAGTGATGTCACAGGATGAAAGAGATGGGTTTTTCCCAGCAGTGATGGCTCCCAATAAAGCAGGAAGCTCATGGGTGATGATACGCTCGATTTTCTCCAGCAGACATCCTCCCATGTATGAGCACTGTGCTGACAGCAATTTGAAAGTATTAATGGAATTAATGCCAAAGAAATCTTTATAGACATTAGGATTGGGAAGATCGAACTTGCTGACGTTGGTTTTAGCCAAGATGGATTTAAAGATGTAGAATTTGTCTGGTTCATCCAATATTTCATTGAAGACTAACTCAGGATCACTGAAGAAGGTCATTTTATCTTTAAAAGTCTGCAAATATCGATCCACAAGAAGGGCATGGAGGCGCACACGTATGGCATGCTGTCGGATGAAGGCGATTTTGTTCTCCAGCCTATTCTCAATGACTTGGTTGAGATCCTCCAGGAGGGAGACCTCTTCTTTCAGGAATAGGTTTTGATTTGTATCAGGTTGGTACTCATATGGCCAAAAAGAACTAACGTAGACTCTTGGTGGTTCTGTGACATTGATTAATGGTGCCAGGCTCCAGAAGAGAGCTCCGTAGACTCGCATCAGTTCCTGAGTGGCCACATTGTCAGCTTTATTCAAAATTATTCTGATTTGAGACTCACGACCCTTCAACTGACGGAAGAGCATCTCCAATTCCAATCCAACGTCCAGTTTGGTAGGATCAAACACAACAAATATGAGGTCAGCTCGATCAATAAACCATTGACAAACATCATTGAAGGGATAACCTATGAAAGGTAGAAAAATTATGAAACAGCTAATTTCAAAATATAGAAATACCACTGGGTCTCTAGAATAGTTACAAGCACACTTTGGAGCAGCAATACATCATTTGGTAAAAGGGCGTACAAATGCCTCTATGCATTTTTAGGGAATTTATTGAAAATCCTGACTTCCCTGGTAGTATTGCATTCAAACTCCCTTCGTGCCAATATCTTACCCAATGTCCAACCTTATGTTCTATCTCAAACTTTGTTCCTTCACCTAACCTACTGAGTTCCATTCTCTCCATCGTTCTTCCTCCACTTTTAAATGTCTTGTCCAACACACGTTATGGATGTGCCCTAGGTCACCTCTCTGAGCTCCAGCACTTACATAAGAACCAGGGGCAGGAGTAGGTCATCTGGTCCTTCAAGCCCGCTCCGCCATTCAATAAGACCATAGCTGATCTTTTTGTGGTCTCAGCTCCACTTACCCACCCTCTCACCATAACCCTTAATTCCATTACTGTTCAAAAAATTATCTATCTTAGCTTTAAAAACATGCAACGTGGAAGCCTCAACTACTACACTGGGCAGGGAATTCCACAGATTCACAACGCTTTGGGTCCTAAATTGGCTCTGCCTAATTTTGAGGCTATGCCTTCTTGTTCTAGTTTCACCTGCCAGTGGAAACATCCTCCCTGTTTCTATCTTATCTATTCTCTTCATAATTTTGTATGTTTCAATAAGATTTCCCCTCATTCTTCTAAATTCCAATGAATATAATCCCAGTCTATTCGGTCTCTCCTCATAAGCCAACCCTCTCAACTCCAGGATCAACCTAGTGAATTTCCTCTGCACCCCCTCCAGTGCCAGTATATTCTTTGTCAAGTAAGGAGACCAAAACTACATGCAGTACTCCAGGTGTGGCCTCACCAGCCCTCTATACAGCCGTAACATAACCTCCCTGCTTTTAAACTCAATCCCTCTAGTAATGAAGGACAAAATTCCATTTGCCTTCTTAATTACCTGTTGCACCTGCAAACCAACCTTCTGTGATTCATATACAAGGACACCCAGGTCCCTCTGCATAGCAGCATGCTGCAATTTTTTTACTGTTCAAATAATAGGTCTTTTTGCTGTTATTCCTACCAAAATGGATGACTTCACATTTATCAACATTGTACTTCATCTGCCAGACCTTTCCCCACTCACTTAAACTATCTGTATCCTTCTGCACACTTTGCTCATCTTAGTGTCATTTGTAAACTTTGAAAACTACATGTGGTCACAACTCCAAATCATCTATGTAAATTGTAAACAATTACAGTCCCAACACTGATCCCTGAGGCATGCAACTGCTCTTCTCCACAGCACAATTAATTATTTTTTCAACCATGGGCAGTTGCATCAGTGAAATACTTCATCTGTTAAATTAAACAGGCTACATACATTGGCACTTTTTAATCCTGGGGTGATAAAATATCTGAATGATATTTTTGCAGTTTTACATTTTAATTCCTGAATATCATATTGTGTCTCTCATTGTGACCATTGTATTAGTATGTGTTACAGTAGTGAGCAGTCATCAGCCTCCATCTTCCTAATCACAGCCTCAATGCTGGAAGTATTAACATACAGTCCCCACAAGTTTCCAACCTGCATTTTATTTTTGAGTGCCAGTCTTCACTAAAATTCCCTAATTGTGAAATCAATCCTGTTGTATCAAAGTATCACAGGATAGCCAGGCTAGGAATGGTTGTATTCTCTCTGATCTACTGCATTAACCATATGTATTTGAGAAGCCAGAAGATTTATTCCCGTTTCTCCAAGGCAACTTGCAGCATTCACAGTTCATAGTTTACCCTACTGGATGAACGCTATCGCTTTAGAATATAACCCACCACCCCCTCCCATAAATTAAGGCTGGAATTAGATGCAATTCCTCAAACATATCACACCTCACCCAATAGAGTCATCACAACAAGTATTAACAGACTTCCTGTTATTACCTCTTTCTTGCTGTTTACGGTTTTCAATTATTCCAGGTGTGTCCACAATAGTCACTCGTTCCAGCAGCTTGTGTGGGAGTTCAATTCCAACAAGTTTCTCCAGAAAGTTCTGGCCAAACTTTTCCAAAGGAGAGAACGACCGAGCACTATCGGCAGCCATGACAATTCCCTCCACTGTGCGTATCTTAGACCCATGCATCAAAACAGTAAATTCTGATGTAGTTGGCTCTGCACCTATGGGCAGCAAAATAGAGAATGAATGAAATTTAGGAACATCAGACCATCCATGCCTACCCAACTTCCAATTTAGGGCTGATCTGCGCCTCAACTCCATTTAGTTATCCTTACTCCACACCCCTGATCAAAAATCTACAAAAGCAAAATACCATGGACACTGGAAATCTGACATGAAAACAGAATACCCTAGAAATATTCAGTCTTTAGGATAATACCTGTGAAGAGAGAAACAGAGTTCACATTGCATTCATCACAACAGAGAACTCCTCTTGTTCTTGATAATCACTGTTGTCCCAGCATCCATAGCATTTTTTTTGGAGGAGAGTGGTGTGGTGGAGCTATTTCCAAGTTTCTAGTGATTGGGGAAGGCCATGTCAGAGTTCTGGATAAATGCATCCTAGAGGTGATAATGTGTTCAGAACAGACTACCAGCAGGAGACATTTGCCTGTTGCCTCTTAATATCAGGCAGCATTTGCACTTTTTTTGACTCATACTACACATATTGAAACTGGTCATTCAAAAGGTTACCCTATAGATTTCTAGAGCCACGACTGGGACTTATTTTGTTTGAACCAAAAGTGATATTTGCCACAGAGATGATATCAATATGACAAGTGATAATTAACTATATTTTTAAAGAAACGAGAGACTGCAGTACTAAAATGCTTGAACAAGTAATATGTTCTTATAAGGTATTATGTGTATTTATTTTATGCAACCAAGATCTTACAATCTGAAACACAGTCTGTAAGAGGATTATGGAAACAGATTCTATATTGATTGTAATGAGGCCAGCCAGCTGGACCTCAGAAAATGGGTTCTCTGATTGGGGTTGTTAATCTGGTCCAATCAGGGAGCCTTGGCTGACAAAAAATGGTGTGTCAGAGATACTGACACTCTGGTACCTGACTCTGAATGAGGCAGGACTAAAGTCAAAGACTGTTCACATGTAAATAAAGGGTGACTTAGTGGTGGAATACTGGCCTCTGTGGAGTTATTTCAGTGGCAATGAGAGTGGGATTTAGGATATCATCAGCCTGTTAAATTTTTCAATTGATGATGGAGAACATTTTGCAAGGTCTACCTCAAGTCGCCATCTACCTAGACAATGTCTTAAATCCAATAAGGAATATTTAGAGAACTTAGATATAGTCCTAAGGCTTTTTTCCAGGGCAGGTGCAGATCTGAGAAGGGAAAATTGTGTACTCCAGGCCCCCCAAGTGACCTAGATGGGCTACACAATTGACACGACCGGCTTACACCCATTGGAAGATAAAGTGAGGACAATCAAAGGTGCCCCAGTTCCCATGTCTGCCCACAAGCATAGGTCAATTCTTGGGCTGGTAAATTATTATGGAAAGTTCATACATAACCTGGCAATCCATTCTGGCACCTTTGCATCAACTCCTTAAAAAAAATGTCAGCCTTGGAAATGGTCACATAGACAAGCACTAGCTTTCAATGAAGTTAAAAAAGAAACACTATTATCCTATCAGATTTTGGCACACTGTGATCCCAAGAAAGATCTGGTATTGACACGTGATGCATCAGGGTGGTAATAGTTCATAGGTGGCCCAATGGAGAGGAATGCACAATAGTATATGCATCCAGGACTTTAGCTAATGTGGAGTATAAATATGCCCAGATGGAAAATAAAAGGTTTGACTGTCATATTTGGAGTCAGAAAGTTCCACCAATACCTTTATGATAATCATGGACCACAGACCTGTATTTGGTCTGCCTAAAGAGGGCAAGGCAGTGCCTGCCCATAGTATATGGCCATATTCAGCAGTGGGCTCTAATACTAAGTGCTTATAATTACAAGTTAGAACAAACCCAGAGGCCAAGTAGCAAATGCAGATGCGTTGAGCTGCCTCCTATTACCAGACACACCACTGGTGGTACCCCCAATGGAAGAGTCTGTAATTATATTACATTTTCTGGACACGTGACCAATCACAGCTGACAATATTACATTTTGGACACCAGAAAGCTCCAGTCTTTTCAAAACTGAAACAACGTATTGTTGGGAGAAACCAACGGTCATCACAATGAGATTGGAACCTTTTTTGGACCCGGAGAGACCAGCTCATGCGAGAGGGACTGTTATGTCTGGTGGCCAGGCCTGAATGCAGACATAGCCACATTGGTAGGATAGTGCCCAGAGTGTCATTGAGAACAAATAATGACTGCCAGCAGCTCCCCCACATTCATGGGAATGGCCAAGTAAATCTTGGACTCAGTTGCACATCAACTATGTAGTCCTTTCATGTGTTCAATGTTCTTAGCCATTGTAGACAAGAGTGTTTGGATGTGCATAGGGTCCATTCATCAAACACTGGGATGATGATAGAAAAATTGCATGCATCTTTTTCAACGTACGCAGTCCCAGAAATGTTGGCCACAGATAATGGGCCATCATTTACCAGCAGGGAATTTGGTTACTTTTTAAAGTTGAATGAGATTCAACATATAAGGGCAGTTCTGTACCACCCATCATCCAATGACCTGACAGAAAGGACAGTCCTAACTTTGAAGGGGTTGGCTTGAAGAAACAGCCTACAGCCTCGGAGGCTCTCCAAGAAAAAGGACTCGCCTATGTCCTTGGATTCGGAGGGGGATGGATGTATTGATTGTAATGATCAGCCAGGTGGACCTCATAGAATGAGGTACCTGGCTCTGAATAGGGCTGTACCGTAGTCAAGGATTGTTCATGTGTAGATAAAGGATGACAAGATACTGGTCTCTGGAGTTACTTCAGATTCAATACTAATTTTCTCCACAAAATTGAGTATGTACTTGGAAAGGAAAAAAATACTGAAGGCCTATGGAGAAACTGCAAAAGAATGCAACTAAATTGACGGGCTGAATATGCTGTATGGTCCAATGATAAAGTGCTTTGAAGTTAAAATACATCCTCATTTAAAGCTATAAAAGGGAATACTTGAACAAGTCATTGAATTTAGAAATTTTCTCACCACTGTTGTTCTGCACACATCTGTTTAACTAATACCAAGGTTTCTCAGCTTTGATATCTCCTTTTTGGATTCCTGTATCAGAAGGAAATCTCAGAGATAGTAGGAACTGCCAATGCTGGAGTCTGAGATAACAAGGTGTGGAGCTGGATGAACACAGCAGGCCAGGCAGCATCAGAGGAGCAGGAAAGCTGACATAATGGGTCTGGACCCTTCTTCAGAAATGCAACTAAATTGATGGGCTGAATATGCTGTATGGTCCAATGATAAAGTGCTTTGAAGTTAAAATACATCCTCATTTATAGCTATAAAAGGGAATACTTGAACAAGTGATTGAATTTAGCATTTCTGAAGAAGGGTCCAGACCCATTATGTCAGCTTTCCTGCTCCTCTGATGCTGCCTGGCCTGCTGTGTTCATCCAGCTCCACACCTTGTTATCTCAGAAGGAAATCTGGTGTGTACTGTTTGGTTGCTCTGGGGTTTCCTGTGACTTATTTGACCAGCTCTGTGGAAAATTTCAGTATGCATACTGCCTCACTGAATGGTTGATCAATTTACCAATTATTTAAAATTTATTAAGAGTAATATTGGGCTCATGCCAAAATTTGAGGGAAATCTTGAATCCACTTTTCTGAACATTTTGTCTCCTCCAAGCATGATCATAAGGTGAAGTAATCTCTAGTAGTTCTGAGGAAGGCTCACTGGACCCAAAACATTAACTCTGATTTCTCTCTACAGATGCTGTTAGACCTGCTGAGCTTTCCCAGATATTCAGTTTTTGTTTCTGATTTACAGCATCGGCAGTTTTTTCAGCTTTTATAAAGTAATCTTTGGATTTAATAAATTTTATAAAGTTGGAGCTGAGTGCCATTGTCCTACATCTAAAACTCATACAGAATAGGAGGAGTAGGCAGCTCCACAATTTAATTAAAGTATAACTGATCTACTGCCTCAAATGTATGTTTCTACCATATCTCCATATTCCTCAAAACCTCCATTTTGAATCTACTCAAAACTAAGCAGCCACAATTCTTGGGTATTGAGTAAATTCAAAAGAGCCTCAATCTTCTAAGTAAATACATTTCTCTCATCTCCATTCTAAATAGTCAACCACTTATTCTAAGACTATGATTCTTAATTCCAGAATTCCCATTTCCCAGAGAAACATTGTCTCAGCCCTACACTGTCAAAACCCTAAAGAATTTTGTACATTTAATTAAATTACCTAACATTCCTCTGAATCATAGGAAATATAAGGTTAGACTAATCAATCTTTCTAACAATTTGAAAAGGAGAATGTGGATTCTAAGATTAATGTTTTAAACCTAAACAGTGGAAACCTATAATGATATGAAGGCAAAGCTGGCTAAAGTGAACTGGGAAGCTAGATTGAAAGGTAGTGCAGTAATGATGCAGTGGAAGACTATCAAGGAGATATTTAATACAACTCAGAAAAGATTTATCTCCGTGAGGAAGACTTTGAGAAGGATGCATCCCCCTTTGCTGAATTAGGGAATTAAAGGAAGTTTCAATTCAAGGGACAATGTACAATTCTGCAAAGGTTAGTGGTAAACAAAAAGATTGGTCATATTAATAATGAGCAAAGAAGGGAGAACTAGTTACAAAAGTTAGAAAGGATGTATGAGAGAAAGTTAGCTAGTAATATAAAAATACAGTGAGAAGTTTGACATGTATTTTAAATGGAAAAGAGTAATTCAAGCTAATGCTTGTCTTTGAGTGAGCCTGAAGAATTGGTAGATTTGTGCATTGAACAGATACTTTGTGTCTGTCTTCACTGTGCAAAACTTAGAAAACTTCTCAAAAAGACATGAAAAATCAAAAGGTGAAAAGGAGGAAGAAACTTAAACCAGAGGAAAGGTGCTGGGAAATCCCTTAGAACTAAAGACTGAGGAGTCCCCAGGAGCAGATATTATGCTTCCTCCAATATAAAAAGTAGTAACTGGAAAGATAGTAGAGGCATTGAGTACAAACTTCTAAAATTCATTAGATTCTGGAAGGGTCCCAGTAAAAATAAACAAAGCTAATGTAATACCAAGTAAACAGGGAGTCAGAGATTAGGAAACTATAGGCCAGTTAATTTAATATATTTCATCATGAAATTGCTAGAATCCTTTAAGGAATTTATTGCAGGATACTTAGAAAGTCATAATGCGATCAAGAAGAGTCAACATGGTGTTGTGGAAGATAAATCATATTTAACTACTTTTGTGAGATTTTATTTGAGGAAGTAACAAGAAGGTGGATGAAGGGAAACCTGTGGATGTTCTGTACTTGTATTTCCAAAAGGCATTTGATAAAGTACCATATCAAAGGAAGTAGAGTATAAAAAAGAATTCAGTTCTTTTTCAGGTTGGCAAGCCATTGCTAATGGAGAACCGTAGGAACCTGTACTGGGTTCTTAACTATTTACAATCTATATCAATTATTCGGATGATGGAACTGAATGCATGGTAGCTACATTTACCGACAATGCAAGGATAAGTAAGAATGTAAGTTATCAACAGAAGGTAGAGAGTCTTCAAAGGAATTTTAAGTCTAAGTAAGTGGACTAAAAATTGGTGCACAGAATATAATGTGGGAAAATGTGAACTTTAACCCAGTGGAGTTTAGAAGAATGAGAATGCTGCTGTTAAAGCATACAGGACTCTGAGGGAATTTGCCAGGGGAGATTCTGAAAGGATGTGTCCCCTTGTGGAGAGTCTAGAATTGGAGGATAACATTTATGAATATGATGTCTCACGTTTTAAGATGAGGTTAAGAAATGTTTTCTCTTTTTGAATTGTTAGTCTATGAAATTTTCTTCCCCAGAAAATGACGGAGACTGGGTAATTGAGTTTACTCAAGGTTGAATTAGATTTTAGATATACAGGAGGCTCCAGGTTTTTTTTCATGTGGCGGTGGGGGGCAGCAGACAAGAAAAAGGAGTTGAGACCATACCAGATCAGTCATAATCTTGCTGAATGGTGAAGCAGACTCATGTTACAGAATGGTCTACTCTTGTTTTAGATTCCTTGTCTCAATACCTGTATAAAGCTGAATTTTAAAAATTTTGGAGATCACTGCTCTGATGAAGAGTCATCTAAACTCAAAATGTTAGCCTACTTTATCTCCATGGATGCTGCCTGACCCATTGTGATCTCCAGCATTTTTTGCTTTCAGTTCAGTTTCCAGTATCTGCAGTAATTTGCTCCTACCTGTATAAAGTTGATAGATAGTCTCATCCAGTCCCAGGAGGTAATTGACCATGGTGGATTTCCCAACACTCCATGGTCCCAAGAACAGCACCATTGGTTTTGACACAATTTCTCCGTCTGGAAACACAGCAATTTTTACATGCAGTAGCAGTTAACAATTCATTATAACACAGCTAAACCATAGTGTCAAGCTAAAAGAAGCTCCTTCCAAACAATTGATAATGTAAATAGATTTTACAAGTATGTGTAAGTACAAATCACACTGGAAACTAATGGGATCAGGTTTGGCTCAGTAGTAGTTCTTAATCTCTGAGTCACAAGGTTGTGCTTTCAAGTCCCAAACCAGAAGCACTGCCTTCCAGATGAGCCTTTAGAACAAGATATCATTTGATCCTCAGGCAAAAATAAAATATCCTACATTACTTTCCTGAAGACAAGCAGAGGAGTTCTCCCCAATCAATACCTATTCCTCAAGGAACTGTAAACAGAATCTTTTGTCTATTATCACATTGTTATTTGTAATATCTTGCTGTGGTCATTTGGCTGCCTTGTGTCACCTCATTGTAACTGTAAGTTACAAAAGTGCTTAATTGGCTGTGAAATGTATCTTCTCTGGACATGAAATACAAATTCATCCTTTCATGTACAAAAGTGAATTTCGAAAGGAATGTGAAATTATCAAGTTAGGGATGCGGATTTCAATGTGGCCTATCCATTCAAGAAGTTGAGCAACTGGAACATCTATTTTAGGAAATTGCCTGACAAGCTGTTAACCTGGGCAACTAATCACTCGATAAAATTTGGAGCTGAAGGAGCACAGGAAAGTCAATGTTTCAAGTCAGGACCCTTCATCAGGACTGTGGAAGAGGAAGGGAGCTCAAATAAATAGGGAGGTGCTGGGTGAAGGTAGGTGGGATGGTGATAGGTGGATGCAGGTGGGGGTTGTACAGATTGGTCAGTGGGAAGGGTGGAGCAGATAGGTGAGAAGGGAAATGGATGAGAGGGAAGGCTGGACATACGATGAGGCTGGGGTTGGGGAGATTTTGAAGTTGGTGAACTCTATGGCTGAGGTTGTAAGGTCCTGAGCATATAAGGTGTTGTTCCTCCAGTTTACATATGGCCTCATTGTGAAAGTGGAGGAGGCCCGGGATGGACATGTAGCCAAGGGAGTGGGAGGGAGAATTGAAATAAAAACCAAAAGAATTGTGGATGCTCTGAGTTCTGAGGAAGGGTCACTGGACCTAAAATATTAACTCTGTTTATTCCTTCACAGATGCTGCCAGACTTGCTGGGGAATTGAAGTAGCTGGCAACTGGAAGGTGGTGTTGATTGGAGAATACAGAGTACAGATGCTCTGTGAATCAGTCACCAAGTCTATGCTTGGTCTCTCCGATATAATGGAGACCACATCGCGAGCAACGGATGCAATAGACCAGATTAGAAGATGTACAGGTAAATCTCTGTTGGATTTGGAATGATTGTTTGGGGCCTTGGATGGAGGTGTGGGAGCAGGTGTAGCACCTCCTGCAGTTGCAGGGAAAGATGCTGGGTGTGGTGGGAGGGTTGGTGGGAAGTGTGGAGCAGATGAGGGAGTTGCAGAGTGAACGGTCCCTATGGAAAGTAGATAGGGGTGGGGAAGGAAATATCTTTTTGGTGGTGAGTTCTGATTGCAGGTGGTGAAAACAGTGGAGGATGATGCATTGGATTTGGACATTGGTGGGGTTGTATGTGATATCTGACTTCCAGTATCTGCAGTCAGTGCTATCTCCTAGCTGCTAATGACTGATACAATTGCCTAAGTTGACTGGGTTGTTAGTGCCAAATCCTGACTGGATGGCAATGAATAGTGTTTGAGGAATAAGGAAGTGAAGGTTGGTACTGAGAGTACAAAAACAAAAACAGAAATCGTTGGGAAAATTCAGCAGACCTGGCAATTATAAAGAGATGTCACTGGAACCGATGTTTTAACTTTGATTTCTCTCTACAGATGCTGAGTTTGTCCAGCAATTTCTGTTTTTCTGATTTCCAGCATCCGCAGTTTTTTTGTTAGTACGTAGGATCACGTTGCCCATTTCAGTCTGTGATTAAAACTTTGTACTTGGGTTTGAGTAATGTTAATCCAGAAGTCCCCAGGATGAGTGATCCCAAAAATGGATAGAAATTGGATAGAGTAGCTTAAAGAACACAAACAGTACTAAAATAACACAAAATATCGTGAAATTGAGAAAACAAGACAGAAGCAAAGAGAGATTGAAACCAAGAGCACAATAGACGTTTTGAATCGGAACAAGACGAAAAAGCAGACACTCGAACACAGAACCAAGCAGGAACAAATTCAAACGGAAGGACTGAAAAAGAAACAAAAGTTGAGATGGGGAAGGAGAAGCTGAGACGGTGAGAACAAGAACACCGGTCCTGATGGCTGAGTTTGTGAAGGATGTCGGAGATGGATTTGTGACAGTTATCATCGTGAAGTTATTTTTGCCTATGTTTAGTCTAGTTGTGAAATCTCATTGGAGAAAAAAAGAATAGATTTGCATGAATATCATGCTTTGTCTAGCCCTGGAACATCGCAAATCCTTCGCACCAGTCAGTTTTACGTGTTGTAGTATGTCCGGTGATGAATGAGAATCCCTGTTGAACACACAGTTTCAAAATTTGAGAATCTTCCCATTTGAAGAGTTTAGAAGTGTGTGGGCGGGGGTGTAGGTGGATGGTCGGGGGGTGGGTAATTCGAAAAAGTTAATTTGTAGGTCCTCGACCAGAACAACTTCCTCATTCTGCGGAAGTGCTTTAGTTAGTCTCGAGACCTGAAATCAAACATAGGGTCGCTATTCTCAAATGTGAGCATCACTAGCTGACCCCAATTCTTTCAGCGTCATCGGAACAACTTAAAGAGCAGCATACCCCAATATTTTATTTAAAGCCATGGAGAATTTTCCTGGGTCTGTGGCCGGTTTAAATAAATTGACTGAATGAAGCCAGTACACAACTTGGTGGGTTCTTTTACAGGTGTGCTTTCCACCCACTTCATTTTCAGGGTTTGTTTTTGCTGCAGCGAAGCAATTCAGCATAATTGGATACAGAGCTCGGAGCATTTCTGATATTTTTATTAAGATTCCACATTATACGTGCTCCAATCGAGGACCCTGCTGATGGCTGTACCTATTGCGAAAGGTGTCGAATAATGTTCTTACTGATACACTCAATCCGAGTTGAGCCCATACATCGTATGCGTCTATTTGTACCGTCCACATGGGCAAATTGTCCCCAAGAACTGAGCCAGACAATAACAATGCACTTACACACCAACTTCAAGGGGAAAGACAAAGTAAAAGTTACATGCACGGGCCTATAGCTTGCCAGCTACTACTGAGTGAGCATTAGTAAACACGACATCAAATCCATACCACACCATCAGAATATGGATTCAGTACAGCTTTCTCCGGCGGTTTTTGTCCCTCATGTTTCTATGCTCTGGGGTAATGGTACTTAGAAGGAGCGGAGTATTTATACATGAGGCTGCTGCTCCTCGCATTTGAGATAGTCAGCGGTAGCTGGAATTCTACATGTTAAATTATTTTTGTTTCTGTGAGTCCGTAATAATGTAATTTGTTCCACTTTTTTTGTAACCAGGTGTTAGCGTCAAACTCTGTCAAGGCAGGTAAAGCTTGGGTTAGATTCAAAGTAAATCTTCATCTATACTGTCTTATCAAACTCTCCAGGGACATGTACAGCTTGGGTTAGATGCAGATTAAAGCTCACTCTAAGCTGTCCCATCAAACACTCAGGGTAGTGCGGGTTTCTGTACACTCCCTGACAATGTGCCTCATGCTGAATCTCTGGACTAGTGGAGCAATTCGGTTTCCTATAACATCCGACCTGACGAACCACCAACCAGATCACTTGCGGTTTATCCCCACCCCCAACCCAAAAACGGTCTTTCGTGGGAGAGGAGGCAGCTCAGAGCACGCCCGCTTATTTTGTTCATGCCAGTTCTAGTTCGTTCTACAAATCAAGTTTTCAAACCCATTGTGACATCTACAAACCATTTCCTATGGTCCAATTTACGCGAAATCGCAGGAGAGGTTGCTCTCGATTACGTTTTGCGTTAATAATTAATGTCTGGTTGCTGGGATCTGAGAGTTTAACAGTCTATTCCAAAAACGTATTTTTCGAGCTATTACGAATTGCTTACGTATATTTAGATATAACGCTAGGAGATTGGAGTTAAACACAAGACTTAGATTGATAGTCAAACTTTTCTTCGTTTCTTACAGTTTTGGCAAATTAACCACACTTCTGAATATTCCAAGATTTTAAACTGATTTTTCCATGTTATTCAATTTTTGGCCAAAACATCAAAGTACTGTAATTTCTAAATCCTTGCGCCTTTGAAGTTCGTGGTTGGGGAAGTCGGTTGGGGACTGGAGAACATGAACTTCAGTAGAGCTGACAGACGTACAGGAATATTCCGGAAATGTGATCGATAGAACCTGATTCAAGCAGAAGCTGTGGGCTGCTGAAGGATTAATTTCTGGCCACTTTCCAATGGCATTTCTTCAACCTAGTTGCACGCTTGCTCAGTTGTGTTACTGCTTTTGGCCCCATAACAGTTAGAAGGCTGGGCTTGAGCATGCAAGAGGCACATAATGTCAATGTCACCAACCTTGGAATGAGTTCATGGAACGTCCTGGGTAGGCTGTTAGATGGGAGGGGAAGAAAAAGGCAGAGTGAGTGGAGTCAAGCAGAGGGAAAGAAATGAAATCAGAAGAGAGAGAAAGAAAGAAGCAGAAATGGTGACAACAAAATGTGAAACAAATACATGAAAGCCAATTACTCAAACACCAAGCATGCTAATCCGTTCTTGATGCACACCTTGTGTGATAATCACAACTTATATAGTCTGAGTAGTTTTTTTTCCCCTCAAAGGAGCTACTTTGAGCCAGTGTTGGATTGAATAGTTATTCAAGTGGAACGTATGTCCTGCTTTTAACCGGGAACCAGGAGTGGTGTGGGTAGCTGAGGGGAGAAGTTCGGGAGGGGGTGGTGCTGGCTTGGCCGAATTAATTGGATGGCTCCAAGGCAGCCGTCAAAGTGACCGAGTCTCAGCATTGTACGGTTTTGGAAATATTACTGTAATAGTTTCAGGCCTCACCTGCAGGCCATCAACTTTTCTCTTCCATAAAACTGGCTATTAAGGGTGGGTGCAGTCTTATTTAGCAGGGCGCCTGCCATTAAAAGGGTTGGGTGGATGCCTGCAGCCTTGGGTAGGGAAGCTCAGTTCATGTGGCTTGGAGGAAGAATCTCGCTCCTCGGGGATCTACAAGAATTTTTTTTTCCCATTCATGGAAGGTCTTGGCCTTTGAATCCGTGACTCAGCCTCCACTTAGTTACTCTGGTTTAAAGCTCCTAAAGCTTTCCCATGCATGTCTCCAGTTTAAATAGCAGCCAGTATCCGACTTATGTCATCGGATTCCAAGTTGTATCTTTAAAGAACCACCTTGCAGCTTCCCAGCGACTGTCCTTCTCACCTCATCAGAAGAACAAGTTATAATTGCAACCAGGGGGTTGGTGTATGACATCAGTAGATGAGTCATGAGCAATTTTAATTGGCTAGCCCGTTGCCGTCTATCAGACGCAATTAGAAATTGGCTAAAGTAGAATCAAGAATATCCCTGGGCAATTGAATCTAAACATTAAAACCGCGATTACATAGCCCACGTGCCATGAGCACAAGGCAATACACGAGAAAAATGCTTAAGGCATAAAAAAATCCCCACTCAGTAATACTTAAATTCATATTCAGAGGCAGCTTTGACCTTCTCCTGAAGGTTACTTGTAATCGGGCTAAATGGCAAACCAATATTTACCCCAGCCAATCTGGCAGTGTCAATGTTGGAAGAAATGTCTGTAGATTCAAATAAGCTGGCAGTTTTATCATAAGAAATTGACTTGTCACGTAAGTGGAGCAGTGCACAGCCCAGACTATTGGCTATGTTGCAGAATATTTAACTGTGGAAAGTAGCCCATTGTGAAGAGTCTCGCAGTTTCTCTTAAGTGTGATTTCTAGAAACACCGTGACTGGAAGTCGTCAGGAGCAGGAACATTTGCGGGTATTCCTCCTTCTCCATGACCCCTGAATCTCTAATGATCCACCTAGACACGATGGAAATATTTCAAAAAGTTCAAATTGGACAGTTTGATATAGTTTTTAAATTTTGTCCACCAGCACAGTATGTTCTCGCAGTGTTTTATACGCCCTTAGAATGTGCAATGTTAAAGTATCCAATGATTTTCCTCACTATATTGTTACAGGCTCTTGGCATCCATGTAGAAACGTCTCAGTTGTTCAAGCACCTCCAGCAGCTATTCTACTTATCTCTGTGTTTCTCCCTAGTTTCTCGGGTATTTAAAATTCAAGATTCAGATATTTGACTCAATAAAGGAGGCAACGATAGTCCCCTTGTCTGTCCGGTCTCAAAGTCACTGAATGACACTTCAGGATCATCACTGCATGAAGGCAGCATCCAGACTGTTATCAATAATTAAAATCAATGACATCATATGACAACAAGGCCTAAAACTGAGCTACTACCTCTTTTGACTGCGTAACTGAAGGCCTAGAGCCTTATTTAGAATGTAGATTTTACAATCTCTGCAATTTCCTGTTAAACACCAACAGTATGATATGTTTAACTCTTTGTTTTTAGAATTTTGCCACTTTTTTATGACATCTTAAGAAACAGCCACTGTTCAGATTTCAATCCAATGCCTATTCATATGTATTTTCCAATGTGAACCATTGCAAAATTGTCAGGACAGAAACACTAATTCCCACTTTTCTTCCTCCTAGCCCAAATATAATGAAACAACTTTAGTTCACATACCATCATGTTAACTAATGTTGGCTAACTCAGCAGCAGCCATTTCCTGGTCAATGCCACCTCACCCAATGCATTCACCCACACCAGTCACCAGGAGAACTGTATCATTCCTAACCTTCATTTTAATTTTAAACATCTTTAAGATCTGTTACTTAATTCAATAATTTCAGTTCTGAACACTGATTTTTTACAAAGAGTCAATGGCACTGGACACAGGATCAACAGTAAGGTTGAACTGAGGAGCATGGAAATGAGTGTGTTTGGGGTTGAAACAAATGCCTGAGCACTTCAGCACACATCCCTAAATCTTCATTGTCTGGAGTGCTACTTTAACAGAAGTCTTTTGACTGCAAACATTAGTCATATTATTCTTGGACTACCTCCCATATCTAAACTGATAATAAACAGGTTCACTAATACTTTCATCTGTGAAAAACAGATCACACTGTTATGGTTGGAACAGATATTTTGCAGAATAAAATATAATACTATTTATTGGTGCAAACTCAATTCAACTTCAAATGGCAAGTAGCACAGATTTACAGAGATTAACAAAAATGCAACAAATGCAAATACAAATATAAAAGGAGAAAGAGTAAAGGACAAATTAATGTCACATGGAGACCCTTTGTCAGAAGTGGAAAATGGGAGCTAAAAAACCAGTTTAGATGTTAGCTGTGGGCTCAGTTGGCAGTGCTCAAACTTCAGAGTCAGAAGGTTGTGAGTTCAAGTTCCACTTGAGAGACAAATGCTAAAGTCCAATGCTGTACTGAGAATGCTAAATAGGAGTGGTATGACTTGGTTCATTTTAGCAATGAGCATTTCATTAGTATTCTGTGCATGGGCCACATTATATTATGTTTTCCATAATTTCTCAATTCCCCACAATGCGGACAAATCCCTTGGTGATAAGAACCTGAGGTGTTTGAAGAGTTACAGTTTCCCTTCTCTGGTAAGAGGCTTTGTGAATCACATGACACAATTCTGGATGTTTGCTGGTATTCATCTACAGATTTCCTCCACCTAAACTATATTGTTGCTCCTTCACTTTTCAGGGCTATATCACAATAGCATCAGCAACAAAACCCACTTGGGCACACATACACCTAATGTTGAATCAAACTACCCCTTTGAGTTCAGATAGATATTTAAACAAAATGGTCACTAGGGAGTTATATCCCAAATAATCTAATTTGAGATTCATTTGTAGCTGGCAACAACTTCCTTCTAATATACTGCAATATCCTCTTAAACACCTTGATTAGACAGTGCCTTAGAATCAATTAATAATGTAGTAGCCAGGTCTTGGATCTGGGCATAAGCAGACTTTTGCTAACCTTGACTAGACTGATTTTCAAATAGTCCTTTTGAAATACAGATAGACTGGTTAAGTGATTCAGCAATGATGAATATTTTGAAATTACCAAACAAACTCAATGAAAGGGAAAATAGACAATTAAGGGCAACAGGAGGGACTGAAAGGTAAAAATAGACAGTATAGGTTTACTGGTAATCATAAACTACTACTAACAGATTTGAACATGATAAGGAAATGATTGGATAATATAATCATGTGTATTAGTTTGAAAATGATTGTCTAATATAGTCATAGATATTAGTTTGAACACAATTGGATGATATAGTCATTCGTACTAAATGGGAATGTGAACTGTGCAAACATAATTGGGTGGAGTAGAGGTAAGTAAATGTTTAACTTTTTGACTAGAAATTATTATCTGTAGGAATAGTCCATTGGAAGCTTATCATCTGTAAATATAGTCTAAACCTTTGTTCTTGCAATAAAGATTTGAACTGTAAACCACTGGGATATGTTCATCTCCCATGCATGCATGAATAAACATTCTAACAAAGAAACCTGAGTCTCCTCTGGTATAAGAGGAAAAGAAGAGTTAAACATACCCTTTCAATGACATCCCACTCAACATGATAGCAGAGTTGCCTGACTGTTAAGATCAGTTATCATTGTAATGTCACTTTCCTGGACTTTGGCTTCATGATGTATTCACTAGTTGTAACTAAAACAACAATGCTTGAATTCACTGTGTCATTTATATAAAATTTTCACAATGAACTACTTTTTCCTTAAATAGTGTTAACCTCATGTGCTAACGGCTTCCATTATATAAGGGATAAGGCCAATAGAAAATCTGTTCTGATAAAATATTAATGATGTGACAACCACTTTGTGGGGTTACAAAGCTCTATTTTTGACACAATCAATTGTATAACTGAAATTCTGGTCTGCATTACTTAGAAATTTGATTTTACAATGTTTGCTACCCCTGTACATCCCTGTTGAAGGTCATAGTATGCCTAACTCTTTCCCACTTCTTGTCAACTCATGAGAAGGTCAAAGTTCAGATTTTCATCCAACATTCATACTTACGCATTTTCCTCTTGTCCTACCTGTGATTTCGTGTTGCCTCAGCTCATTGTACTTGTATGCTTGTTCCAGTGGTCTAATGGCATTGTGATATATCTTCCGTAACCGCTGCAGTACACCTAGTGAGAGATTGGGGAGAAGACAAATGTCAACTTGGATTTAAGCCAAAGAGAGAAGCCAAGACACCTTTCTTAGGGGATTGACTTCATTAACTACTCAGTCTTGTAGATATTTTCTAATCAACCTGTTCAGTCAGGTTATTACCTCTGGAGCAGGTGGCATTTGAACCTATGCTTACTGGCTCAGAAATAGGAACACTACCACTATGCAACAAGAGTCTTTGTTTCCCTTTTCTATCTGCCCAGTCAATTAATCATTCAATTAAACCCAATTACCTGCTTAACTGCTTACTATATTATCAGAGTCCCCTCTTCTCTTTAAATGAAACTTCCAAAAGCATGTGAATAACCTTTGAACAAATTTCATCAGAAGTAAACCAAAATAATATTTACACATTCTATATTTTACATCATAACACAACTGATCAATAACAAAGATATATATTTTCTCATATTCCTTATAATACAATCGGCCTCACGTATGCCCGTTCCTTTGAACAAGAAGATTGTAATATATTTGTACATGAAGAAATCCAAACAAAAATGATTTTTCTCATTGTTTTTTATAACTCCTTATACCAGCAAATGTCCTTCCTCAAAGATCTCCAGTTATTTCTTGGAGCAAACACATTTTTTTTTTGTGAAGCACAATCTGCCAATTGCTGACTTGCGTCCACCTGCTTTATTTTGGATATCTATCCTCTTTCTAACATTTAATTGTTCTAGCAAAGACAGTCTTCAACCTTTTCTCAGTGACATCCTTTGCAACATGTACATTGTCCCAAAGACAACAGTTATTCAATAACATCCAAAATGGCAAACTTTTTGGTATGAGTTTTACTTTTGACTACTGGATAAGTACACCCACATATCTATAGTTTCTATTAGCACCGACGTTTCAGTAGTTAAAGATACTTTAAATTACACATTGTATTTTCTCAGTTTCCAGGCCAACAGACAACATTTATTGTTCTTTTCCATCAAAAGCATGATAAATCTAGCTATAAAAACAGAAGTTTCTGGAGAAGTTCAGCAGATCTGGTAGCATCTGTGAAGAAGAAAATCAGAGTTAACGTTACGGGTCCTGTGACCCTTCCTCAGGACAGTTCTGAGGAAGGGTCATCGGTCCCGAAACTTTAACTCTGATTTTTCTTCACAGATGCTGCTAGACCTGCTGAGCTTTTCCAGCAACTTCTGTTTTTGTTCTTGATTTATAGCGTCCACAGTTCTTTCGTTTTTTATAAATCTGGCTATACTTGAAAAGCCATCTACAAGATTAGCATGAGAAGCATCACTAAAAAGGACTAGCGTCGTACTGTGAGTCATTCATAGCTGGAAACTTGAATATGCATTTTTCTGCCTATAATTTCTGTAATGTTTTATTTGCTCTCAACAGTTCCTCAGTTGTGGTATGTTTCATCGTTGTATTAAGTTCCAGTAGGTCATAACTGGCATCAGGTCAAGTTTGATTGCACAACCAGTTTAATTGTCCAGTGAAACTTCTTAACTGATCTATTTCTTCTTTGGACAGAAAGTGTTCTTTCTGTGAGGACCTGGCCTGATTTATTGGGATGTTAACACTTTTCAGGTAAGTCTGTTGATCCAAAGTCACTCCTGATTTATTTGGTTTAATGTCTAGTTCTACATATTTAATAGCCCCCAAACCCTGACTTCCAGTCTGAAATTCCTTCTTTATCTTATCTATCATACATGGCTCAAATTCTTTTGGAACCCTCAATCATCAATGTGTGTCATAAAGATGCCCATCAGTTTCTCTCTGGGAAAGCAGTTAAACAATCCTGGATCTGCTTTAAGCTGAATGCAACCTACTTCCAACAAGACAGACTGAACTGAGAAATACCATACCACTGCTGCATCATTCAACCCATAAGCCCATTTGCTTCATTTCAATAGCTTCACTGTCTTTAAGTGGTTTCAAAAATACTTCCCTTTGAAATTTTTCAACCTGAAAAAATGTAGCTTTTATATCAATTGACTTACTTTCTAGGTATTGCCAAAAGAGCTAAGATCTTCAAAGTACTTTCCCAAAAGTAGGGGAATTCATTCTAACATTTTGATCATCAAGTTTCTGTTCAAAACCCTGAGCCACTAGTCTGGCTTTAGCCTCCTTATATGGAGTATATTTTTCAGGAAGCATTTATCTGTGCATAGCCATCTATATGATAAACAGGCTATTCCTTGACTAGTACCTCAATGTATACACCAAATTCTTTCCAGTTCACCAACTTTTGTTTGGGATTCTTTATCAACTTATTGTATAATTTTTTTGCAGCCTTTAAAATTTACTGATAATAAGGCCTTCATTTCTCATGGTAATCCAAATTTGTTCCGTAGTCTTTGATCTTATCAAGTTATGACCTTTACCCTCCTTCCTATCTCATTCTGCACCACTACTATAAGATCTCCCATACCTAGGATCAGAATTTATTTAGCAAGTTCATAATCTTATTCAGGAGTCATGTTCATATGCAGGTACCCTTTTGTACTGTATACTGTGTTTTCTGGACTTCTACATCTTTACCCCACTTTGCCAATCCATGGATCTTACCTCCTGTCCCTCATCTTGTATATTTAACCAATGTTCGCATCTCCTGGTGGCTTCCCATGCCCTGCCTATTATATGCTCCCTCCATTCACTGTCTCCTTCTGGCATATATGTTATTTTGGTGCCAACCTTTATTCTTTGTCTTCTGAGGCAAGCAGCCTTGTTCTGCATTTCTGTGTGGCTTTTGTCATATTCAGTCAGTCCTTTATCTGCCTCATCATTGAGGTCATCATCATTGTCCAACATTTGTATTTGCAAGATACATGGTGCCTAATCACTCTTTATGACTTGTTCAGATTCTGTAAATATGTAATCATGTTTGTAACGCCTGTTAACTTTCAGCAATGCACCCTAATAGTTTGGTTCCCATGCTAAAATTGCTATTTTTCCATTACTTACCCTGAACTTTCCACTTCATTTGTCCTTCTCTTTTGTAATATTCAATGTCCACTGGATTGAAATTTATTTCTAATGGTATTATATGATTCCATAAAGCTTACTGAATTTTCTCTGAACTTTAGCCTTTTTGAATGTCCTTCTCACTTCATGGAGGGCATTCAGTTACCCAGAAAAAGTGGAGGTAATTGTAATCCCTTCCTAGTCGGATATGATCACTCATTCCCAAAGGAGTTTTCTATGATTTTATTTTCAGGAAAAAAATTATCAACTTGGACAGTAACCTTCAACCACTTGCAGTGAGTTCTTTGCATGGACTACCCATACCAGGGCTCATATTAATTTACAACTTTGTTGGCCCACTACAATTTTATGAAGCATCTCATCTATTTCCCTGTGATCTTTACCATGCATCTGTTATTAAAGGGGCTTTCAGATGCTGTATTCATTGCCACAATGTTCATATTTTCACATTGATTCATAAATTAATTGTTGGAAAATCCACCCCTCCTTTTGTCAGTTAGGAATTTATTCAGATGGCTAGCTAGTCCATATCTCCTTTGCTTAATCCACTTTTATCATTTTCTCTTTACTACGTATTATTGTAAGATACTTAATCTAGTTTTCATATCTACAATGTGAAAATTTAAAATATTTTTTCCATTACACATATTTCATGTCAATTACTACAACTTAACTAAAGTCTGTTGCTAATGGGACATTCTCTACAGACTGTGATGGTGTCCTATATTTTTACATATCACAGTTATCGTTCATCTCTTCTATAAGTTTAGGGTGCTTGTTATCCTTTACTCCTGTATCCTTTAATAGAATTATTAACCTGTGAAAAGATGGACACACAAACTGTTAATATAGTTTTCATATAATTATACCTCTTTTTCCTTTAAACTACTATCTCTCATTGCTAATAACACCTGCTTAACATTTTGATTAGAGCAGTCAGCTTTTAGTAAAGGCATACAAATAATGTCTGGATTGCCTTTACAGTAAATCAATTGACTGGCCATGTCAATGCTGCATATTTGGTTTCATTTGAGCCATTTACGTGGAATGCCTGCTCACGAGTAAGGATATTTCACTTCACAGCATATCTGTGCTGGTAAAATGATTTATAGCAGCTATTTAACAGGGAATTAGAATTTATTTTAGTGATTTCAGCATGTTGTTATCTGCAAATCTGAAGCAGGTTGAAATCTCAAATTCCTTAGTGTTATTTCAGTCCCTATTATTAAAAGAATCTGGTAAGATCTTAAGCAATCCATTCCACACACTGTGGATGTGCATCCACTGTCCAACATAAAGAAAATTCATTGCATAATAGAATTGAGGGTTGCATCTAAAATGCCTGTTGACTATACCTCAGATATTCCTGAAATTCATTCTTCTGTCAAAGTTTTCCAATTCCTATTATCTGATATATTTACCAAAGGTATCTCTATTCTCATCCTTTTACCAATGATTCTCCTTTTGTATTGATGATTTCAGCTTGCCTCTAGGCAGTCTTCTTTTGCTGCTATCACTGAATCCTCTATTCCTTGTGGATTGAATGGCCCACTTGAGTTGTGAAGGTCATTGGGAATGAATGTTTTTAGAGGAATTTTTTTAAGGCTTCAAACATCTGTTCCAAAAATGTGTCTCTTTCTGAAAATCTAACTCCAGTTCATGCTAGGAATCTACTCATGTTCAAATCCTAGCACTGTACAATGTTGTGAAGTTGGTTAGAGTACTTGTGGATTGGGAGGCAGGAAGTTAGAATTTGCTGTTTGTAAAATGTTAAGGAGGAAAGCATTGTGTGGTCCCTTTAAAGGATGATGTGCTTTTGCTATGCTTAGATATTTAATATGGATATCTGTAAGCGGCAGCTTGAAAGTACACACAGAGCACCCGAATTGAAACATTTGTATCGAAAGACCATATAATTAACAGGCCAAGCTACAGGTTTTTTTTTTTAACCAATACAACAAGTTTTGATTTTAGCCAATCAATTTGAACCAGGCACTTAGATACCAAAAACCAATTAAATTTAACTCTGATGGTTTTGACAACATTGGACCAATCCTATTGTAAGAAATATTGATATGTTATCAAGGGTATAAAAGAAGGGGGCAGTTGGACATAGGCAGCAGAGCTAACTGCCGTCCACCAGAGTTAATAGTCTTCAGCTCTCAAAGGGAATCGTTGGCTCTCACAGTCTCCTCCATGTCCTAGAGAAAGTACCATCTGAATAACAAAGGTACCAACGGCACAGCTACTTAACATTCCTGACAGAAGAGTCCACAGAGAAGGCATTTCTGACAGCAAAATTGAAGGAGAAAGCACAGAACATTCTGGAAGACACATCACCTGGCTGTAATTTTGAGACACTAAATTTGATTTTTTTCGTGAGTGGGACTTGTATTTTTTGGAACAGCATGCCATTAGAATCTTGCTGTATTCAGGAATACTTAGTAGTTAGAAGGGATTTATTCTGTTTGTTAATAGTTTGGTTAATTTGTTCACTGTTAGAGATAGATAAATAAATTGTTACTTGTTGATTTTAAAGTGGGTGTGCGGAATTTATTTTACTTAACCACTAGAAGTTGCTAAAGAGTAGGTTACACCTCTTAAACACGCTACTTTTACAGATTATAGGGTGAGGTGCTCCTCTTTGGGTATTTGGGTTTTAGTTCTCAGAGGTGGGTCTACCTCCACTTATAACAATAACAATTTAAAGGCAAACTCTGAATTAAGAGTGTCTAAGTAGATTTCTTGCAGTCTTGCATAGTCTGTTAAGTTCCATTATATATTCTAAAGAATATCAATTCTTCTCTTTAAATTCAATGTCTGACCATATCTCATATGTAGTTAATAGATTAAAAATAATAACATTTGCAAATCTTCCTCATGGTTCAATTGTTGAACCTTTAGGTCTGAGAATATTTTCACCAGATCTTGCTTCTGGTGGGAAGTAACAATGCCAAGGCCAAACCTTGTTTTTTTTAGTAAAGACATAACTCATGTTTGCAGATCCACTTAAATTTTTCTAGTGATCAGACAAGTTTCAGCTTCACAAAACAATTGGTGGGAAGTGACATCCCAACACCTTATACAGGCTTCAGCCATTCTTCAGCTGAAATAGATATGGGAAATTTTCCTCCATGAAGATGAGTTTACCCATTCTCACTGCATCATAAGCTAAAACACCAAGGAAATCTGAGGGCCTATTTACTGTTGTTCTGGAAGTTATTTAAAAATATTTTTAAGTAAATAATTTTCAAATGACTAATCTCAGGCAGATGTCAAGAAAATTGAGCAAATGGCCATCATTTTTAAATTTAAGAAACATATTCATTGTGGAGTCAAAAATACCAGGACTGGAAACAACTAAAACATTTAAAATCAAACTTTTCTGCATTGTTTATGGCCAAGACACCTGTAGAAAATTATTTCTGTGACAAACACTCACGTTTCTGCTTGCAGCTTCCAACTTGTGAAGGAATGGTAGGTGTAACTGCAATTTAAGTTAAAATTTCATATCCCACTACACTTCAATTGTAATTATTTGTTTGAAGTGTCAGGGTTTTTAAAAGCTTTATTTGGTTTAGGTTTTTCATGTTTATGCATTTGTGAGATAATCTGAAAATATTCTACTGCTTTTGCTGATCTAGAATCTTTCCCCTCCACAGCAGTTAATTTACCACTATAATCATCAGATGGAGCCTTCTCATCCAGCCGGAGAGTTTTTTCAATGTGCGATCGATCTCTGAAAGGCAGCAGGAGCTGCGGCTGCTCTTCTCCCTCCACCTCGGCCTCATCACCTTCATCTGCAGGCAAAAAAAAAGGAAATTATCAGTAATTACTCCTACATTTTAAGTGCTCTGAATTTCCTACTCCAAAGATTTGCTAGGACAATATTCACGCCCTATGTCAACCTTAGGTCAATGAGAATATATATCAATTTTTTGTCCCATTCCAGAGGTTTGAGCTCATAATCTGGCTCATGCTCTTACTACAGTACTAAGCAAGTATTTCACTGTAAGAGGTGCCATCTTTTAGCTGAGATGCCCTGTCCAAGGTCTTGTCTTCCCTGCCAACATGATGTAATAATACTCATGGCAGCAAAATTCTTCCCATGATCCTGGCTACTTTAATCTTTCATCAAATATGTCAAAAACAGATTATGTTGTCATTCATTCCATTATAATTTGTGAAATTTTGCTCTATGCAGATTGGCTTCTGCATTTTGTAGTATAACATTGACTAATGAAAGTAAAATTCAGTGAGATGTTCTTGGACAGCCCAAGGATATGAAAGCAAGGATATAAATGCAAATTCTTTCCTCTCTCTGCGCAATGATGGTAAAATAGCATTCTTGGCACTGCTTATATTTAATTAGATATCATAAAATTGCAACGTTGTGCTTTTTATTTCCCTCCAACTTCCTTCCCTTCTGAAGACACTGACTTCTAACAATAGAGATAGTAGGAACTGCAGATGCTGGAGAATCTGAGATAACAAGGTGTAGAGCTGGATGAACACAGCAGGCCAAGCAGCATCAGAGGAGCGGGAAAGCTGACGTTTCGGGCCTAGACCCTTCTTCAGAAAAATTTTCAGCTTTCCTGCTCCTCTGATGCTGCTTGGTCTGCTGTGTTCATCCAGCTCTACCCCTTGTTATCTCGACTTCTAACAATAGTCTGCTTTCATGCATGTCAGCCATTACTACATTATGTTGATAGGCTGCTCCATACAACTCCAAGTGCCTAAAAGTATAAAATAAAAACAAATCTGAAACTTTTGTTAGTTAAAAAACACTGAGTCAATGTGATATTCTGTTTTTCCCAGAGTTCCTGGTATTTGTCATAGGAGCAGGTATAGGCACCTTGAGCCTGCACTGCTATCCTGTTAGATAATGAATCATTTTTATTTCTCCTCCATTTATCTGCCTTTAAATCAATATTCCTTAATAACTTACACCCAAAATTTGCTGGAAATTTTAATGGGCATTCGGTATCCATAACTCTTTGAGAGAGACAATTCCAGATGCCTTCTGCTCTTTGTATGGATAATTTCTTGTTGATTTTACTCCTGAATTGTCTAGCTTGCAATTAAGATTTTGCCTCCTTCGCCGACGAGGACACATACCGACCAGGACAAACTGACCCGACACTGCAACTAGGCAACAAAATCCTCTACACGCTACAAAGACTTAAACAAACAGGACAGATCAACAAAACAGACTTCTTAAGAATGAAACCCAAAGGAACCAACACACCCCAATTCTACAGCCTCCCTAAAGTGCACAAGCCGGAAGTCCCCCTCAGACCCATAGTCTCCCTACCAGGCACTCCATCGCACAGATTAGCCAAAGAACTACAAAGAAGACTCAGGCACCTAGTCAACAAGTCACCCCACTCTATCCACTCAGCCCAAGAATTCCTCAACTCCATCAAAGACATAAAGATAGAGGACGAAGAGACCATGATATCGTTTGATGTCACTGCCCTATTCACATCAATAGACATACCACTAGCAAGGGAAACAATGACAACACTACTAGAACAAGAGCACGACCCCAGTGACACCATCTCCAAGGACAACATACTCAAACTATTGGACCTATGCCTGACCACCCACTTCACTTTCAACGGCCAAACATACGAGTAAATCAACGGGACACCCATGGGATCACCTATCTCCGGAATCATAGCAGAAGCAGTGATGCAAAGACTAGAAAGGACTACCCTTCCGCAAATCCAACCAAAACTGTGGATACACTACGTAGACGACACCTTTGTCAACATTAAATGGACCAAATTAGAGGAGACACACAAACTTATAAACAACACCCTCACCAGAATAAAATTCACCAGAGAGGAGGAGAAGAACAAACAGCTCCCATTCCTGGACGTCTTGGTAGAGTGCAAGACAAATGGGGAACTGCAAACGAAAGTACACTGAAAAACCACACACGCAGACCAGGTACTGAGCTTCAACAGTAACCATCCCAGCACACACAAACGAAGCTGCATGCGAACACTATTTAAAAGGGCAACAACACACTGCAGCAACAAGGAACTACGTCAAGAGGAAGAAGAATACCTCTTCCAGGTTTTCAAGGATAATGGATATCCAAAGAATTGGGTCAGAAGATGCCTACACGAACAGCATCAGAAAGAGACTACACGCCCTGACACACTCATCACACTACCCTATATCAGAAACACGTCGGAACTCACCACAAGACTCCTACAACCACTGGGCATCAGAGTGGCACACAAGCCCACGTCAACCCTACGACAACTGCTCACCCGAACTAAGGACCCACTCCCCACCGTGGATAGGACCAATGTCATCTATAAGATCCCCTGCAGAGACTGTGAGAAACACTACATTGGACAAACAGGAAGGAAACTAACAACAAGAGTACATGAACACCAACTGGCTACAAAAAGGCACGACCAATACTCACTCATCTCAATCCACACGGACAAGGAGAACCACCATTTCGACTGGGACAACACCAAGATCCTGGGACAGGCTAGGCAGAGACAGGCATGAGAATTCCTAGAAGCATGGCACTCCACGAAGCATGCTATCAATAAACACATTGAACTCGACCCCATATACATTCCACTATGAAGGAAAACTGGAAGTGAGGCAATCCAACCAGGCGGGAAAACACACCGACACTTCATCAGAGGCTGCACTGAGGATGTTACCAAGCATGGTAACGAAACGTCTGCAAAACAAGAAACCAGCTCGGCGAGCCAACCAACCTCAACAACCTCAACACCCACAACCCGAGCTACAAATCTACTCCAAAACCTTAGAGCGTCCTTCTTCTGTGTACTGTCCTTCCTGTTTGGAATGGTAGAGGGGATATGGAGTATTGCTGATTCCCAGAGGTGACTCTTAGGAATTTTTCTTCATCAACAATAGTGAATATTCTAGCCTGTCCTCAGTGGCCTGGATGACGTAAAGGAACATAGAAAATAGGAGAAAGAGTGGACCATTTGATCTATCAAGGCTGCTACACCATTCAATATGATCATAGCTGATCCTCTGTTTTAATGATTTACCCCTACTCTCTTTCTTTACACCATGAGATCTCTGGCCTTTATAAATCTATGTATTTCTTTATTAAATATATTCAGTGATTTGGCATTCACAGCCTTTGGTGAAGAGATTTCTACTGGTTCACTACCCTCTGAGTAAATAAATTTATATCTCCGTCCAAAATGGCTTGCCAGTACCTGAAACAGTGACCCCCTCGTTTTGGCCAGAGGAAACATCATCCCTTCATCCAGTCTGTCTGGCCCTATTGGAACTTATATGTTTCAATGCAATCCCCTCTTCCTTGTACACTCAAGTGAATACAGCCCCAGGTGACCCAATCTCTCTTCATATGACAAATCTGCTAGCCCAGGAATCAGTCTGGTGAACCCTTGCTGTACTCCCTCTCTGGCAAGTATGAATTTTCTTAGGTAAGGTAACCAGAACTGAACACAGTACATCAAGCATGGTGTAATCAAGGCCCTGTACAGGTCCACAGGGTAGTATCCTCGACCCAAACATCTTCTACTGCTTCATCAATGACCTTCCTTCTGTCATAGGGTCAGAAGTGGGGACTATTGCACAATATTTGCCGCCATTTGCAACTCCTCAGATACTGAAGCAGTCCATGTCGAAAAGCAACATGACTCTGACAATATCCAGGCTGGGCTGAAAAGTGGCAAATAACATTTGTGCCAGGCAATTGCTATTTCCAATAAGAGACAATCTAAACACAAACACTTTGACATTCCCATCACTGAATCCCTCACTATCTACATTCTGGAGGATTACCATTTACCAGAAAATGGACTGGACTCACCATATAAATACAGTAGTTAGAAGAGAAGGTCAGAAGCTAAGAATCATGTAGTACATATCTCACTTCCGGACTCCCTAAAGCCCATCCCCACCTACAAGGCACAAGTCAGGAGTGTGTGGCTCATCACTTGCCTGGATGAGTGTAACTACAGCAACACTTCAGAAGCTTGAGCATGTGGTGCCATTCAGTCACTCCACTAGCAACTCATTACCAGGGTATGTACCATCTACATGATACACTGCAGAAGTTCACCAAAGATCCTTAGATAGCACCTTCCAAACCCATAACTAATTTAATCTCAAAAGACAAGGGCAGCAGACACACAGAGTCAGAGTCAAAGACAGGACAGAAACAGACCCTTCAGTCCAAGTTGTCCATACCAACCAGATGTCCCAAATAAATCTGGTCCCATTTGCCACCATTTGGCCCATATCCCTCTAAGCCCTTCCTATTCATACACCCATCCAGATGCCTTTTAAATGTTGTAATTGTACCAGCCTCCTCCTCTTCCTCTGGCAGCTCATTCCACACCTGCACCGCTCTCTGCGTGAAAATGTTGCTCCTTAGGTCCCTTTTAAATCTTTTCCCTTTCTCCTTAAACCTAACCCCGCTAGGTTTGAACTCCCCCACCCCAGGGAAAAGACCTTGTCTATTTACCCTATCCATGATCCTCATGATTTTATAAACCTCAATAAAGGTCACCCCTCAGCCTCCAAAGCTCCAGGCAAAATAACCCCAGCCTATTCAACCTCTCCCTACAGCTCAAGCCCTCCAAACCTGCCAACATCCTTGTAAATCTTCTTTGAACCCTTTCAAGTTTCACAACACCCTTCCTACAGCAGGGAGACCAGAATTACATGCAGTATTCCAAAAGTGGCCTAACCAATGTCCTGTACAGCCACAACATGGCCTCCCAACTCCTATACTCAATGCACTGACCAATAAAGGCAAGCATACCAAACGCTGCCTTCACTATTCTATCTACCTGCGACTGACACTTTGAAGGAAATATGAACCTGTACTTCAAGGTCTCTTTGTTCAGCAACATTCCCCAGGGCCTTGCCATTAAGTGTGTAAGTCCTGCCTTCATTTGCCTTTCCAAAATGCAACACCTCACATTTATCTAAATTAAACTCCATCTGCCACTCCTCAGCCCATTGGCCCATCTGATCAAGATCCCGTTGCACTCTAGGTAACCTTCTTCACTATCCACTACATCTCTAATTTTGGTGTCATCTGCAAATTTACTAACCGTACCCCCCTATGCTCACATCCAGATCATTTCCATAAATGACAAAAAGCAGTGGACCCAGCATTGATCCTTGTGGCACACACCATTGGTCACAGGCCTCCAATCTGAAAAGCAACCCTCCACCACCACCACCCTCTGTCTTTCACCTTCAAGCCAGTTCTGTATCCAAATGGCTAGTTCTCCCTGTATTCCATGTGGTCTAACCTTGCTAACCAGTCTGCCATGAGGAACCTTGTTGAATGCCTTACTGAAGTCCATGTAGATCACATCCACCACTCTGCCCTCAATCCTCTTCATTGCTTCTTCAAAAAACTCAATTATGTTAGTAAGACATGACCTCCCATGCACAAAATCATGTTGACTATCCTTAATCAGTCCTTACCTGTCCAAATACACGTAAATCCTGTCTCTCAGTGTTCCTACATGGGAACACCACACCAGCAAGTTCCCTTCCAAGCCACTCACCATCCTGACTTGGAAATATATCGCCATTCCTTCACTGTTGCTGGGTCAGAATCCTGGAATTCAATGTCTAATGGCAGTATGGGTCTACCTTCAGCATATGGACTGCAGCAGTTCAAGAGACAGCTCACCACCACCTTCTCAAGGCCAACTAGAGACAGGCAATAAATGCTGGACCGCCAGAGACATCCATACATCGCAAGTAAATAAAGAAAAGTTGCAGTAAGACTTTGTTGCTTCTGCACTCAAATTCTCTTGTAATGAAGGAATACATATCATTTTCGTTCCTAACCACATGCTGCACCTGCATGTTTGTTTCCAATGACCAGTGTACAAGGACACTCAGGTCCCTTTCGTACATCAACACTTTACCATTAAAATAATACTCTGCAATTCTGTTTCTCTGACTGAAGTGGACAGCTTCACACTTATCCCTGTCATACTGCATCTACCACAGTGTTTGCCCACTCACTCAACTTGTTTAAATTGCCTTGAAGCTTCTTCACATCACCAGTCAATACCATTCGGTTTTGTGTCATCAGCAAACTTAGAAATATTACATTTGATTTCCTCTTTGAACACAGTGTTATTGTGAATTTGACTTAGCAAAAGCAGCCTTTTCTCTTTGATTTATTTTTAAAACAAGTCCTTGCATTAAATATGAATAGTATGACATAATTTACAGTACAGGGCGGGGGGCACTTCACCACTGTGCCAATAGTGCACAGTCCAGCAAATCAGTGAAATATGTGAAAAACAATCTTTCCTATTCAGTCCTCTAACCTCAGGTTTTTCACTGAAAATTGTGGCTGCCTGCTAAAGTTCACTCCACTCAAAGAAGTCATTCTCTGTGTGACCTGTTGATGGGATGCTGTTCCAAGGTAGGCATCAGTTCTCCACACCCCATGCTATCCTTACCTGATCAAACACTTGTTTCAGCTGGGGTGATCAGAAAATAATAATAGAGTTGATTTTACTCTACAGGAATGTGAGTTTGATTGCATTCCTGGCTCTAAGGCAAAAGTGTAGGTTCAAACTCAATCATGGTTTAAAAGCCCATAATGTAGGCTGAGGCAGTGTTTCTTTGTGGGCAGTACTGTTTATTGGAAGACGCATTAAAAAGATGTGGTTTGAATTTTCAAGGGAGCATATAATGTCAAATGCTGCACGTTTGATGAAAAGCACCTAGGTTTCCTAATGTCTTGGTCAATGTGCCTCCCTCAAGTAACATTTGCTGTTTGTCTGACTTTGTTATGTGCAAATTTGTTGCTGTACTTATCGACCCAACATAGTAATTGCACTTTAGTACATTTAGTTACTTCAGGGATCCTGATAAATGATAAAGCACCAGATATGGTCAAACTAGCTAAATTTAGCTAAATCATCAGAGACCATGAATAGAGTTGGGTTGGTAGAATTCGTGCATTTGTTTTAATGTCCCAAATGTTTCCTAGTGAACAATGAAAATGGCTATTAAACCAGCTAAAGGGAGTTTCAATTTTAGGCTTAAGTTATTCATTAATGGAAAAGTTTATGTCAATTTTAAGTCTCATTATCATACAGCTCTGTCTTGGACTGAAAATATTCTTAATTTCAAACTCTGATTTTAATACATGAAAGCTTTCAGTTCCTGTGCAGCTTGATATTTCAGCTCATCTCAACAGTAGTACAGTATAAATAATGACTAACCAATAGCCCAGTCCCTTTGCCTACGTTAAGCTAAACCTCTCAGTAAATTATCCAAAATCATAGGGAGCCAAAAATATCCCACTGATATACATCAATGAATCTGTTGTTGGTTTAGGCATCACATGAAGACAAGATCATTGCACAGACCCAGTCCTCTCAATCTGTTGGTATTATAAAAAGAGGAGAAATTTGCTGAGTTTGAAAGCTGCTGTCAGGAGACATAGAGCATGGAAACAGACCCTTTGGCCCAACTAGTCCATGCCAACCATGTTCCCAAACTAAACTAGTCCCACTTGCCTGGGTTTGGCCCATATCCCTCCAAACCTTTCCCATTCATGTACTTATCCAAATATCTTTTAAATGTTGTAACTGTACCTACATTCACTACTTCCTCCAGCAGTTCATTCCACACACGAACCACTCTGTGAAAAAGTTCCCCCTCATATCCTTTTTAAAACTTCCCCCCCCCCCCCCCCCTCCCCCCCCCCCCAACAGTTTTGAACTCCCCCACTCTAGGGGAAAGACTCTTGCTATTCACCTTATCTATACCCTTCATGGGGATGCTTCACTGTCCCTTTAGTTTATGTCATTCACATTTATAATCTTTATGACCATAGGTCCAAAGTCATCTGCTCTTCCCAGGTAGGTTACACTTACTACATGTCATGTTGCAATTGTAATCCAAAATATTATTTTCTAAATTAATTCTGTATAATTTGTGTTTAAATTAATCAGTGTTGTTGATTTTCACCATCTACCTTGGAACCTGTACTTTAGGTTAATTGCTCATCCGATTAAATATTGCACAAATTTGTTTTGGGTTATCCTCCGTCAAGTATAGGCCATAGTCTTTGGTTCTAGTGTTCTGGACATGGTCTCACTGTTATTTCCAAACCCAAAAGCAGCAATCATATCACTGCTCAATCTTTTTTTTAAATTACATATCTACTGTTACCTTTATATATCTGAATATCTGTACTGTTTGCCTTCCTTTCCATGCACAAAAATAGATGAAGAATGACAGACTTAACTCAGCAGCACAAAGAGAAGAGTGGATTAAAGTAGAAATATATTTATTAGAATGACCCATGCCTAAATAACTATGGCCAACAACACTATGGTTAAAAAGAAAAGCTCAGGGACTGGAGACTTGTATTGTATCACACTTTCGCAGAGTATTCCGTAGATTGCTACTAAAACAACTTCCTGTGGTGTAACAGATAACACAGTGTGGAGCTGGAGGAAGACAGCAGGCCAATCAGCATCAGGGGAGTAGGAAAGTTGACGTTTTCTGCTCGTCTGATGCTGCCTGGCCTGCTGTGTTCCTCCAGCTCCACACTGTGTTATCTCTGACTCCAGCATCAGCAGTTCTTACTATCCCTTCCTGTGGTGTAAACCTTGACTAGTATAAGATGAGGGCATTGCTGGTTAGAAAGCTGGTTATTGTCCTTTCCTGTTAGCCCAAAGGGCAGTTAAGAGCCAACCACATTGCTGTGGGTCTGGAGTCACATATAAGCCAGACCAGGTAAGGATGACAGCTTCCTTCCCTGAAGGACATTAGTGGGTTTTTCCCAACAATCAGCAATGTATTCACGGAAACCACTAGGGTATCACCTCCCCCTGCTCTCCCCCAATAATAATACTGGTCTTTTAAAAATGCTAGATTCAATCAATAAGATCATCCTACTCTGTACCCTGTTCCCGTTTTCTCCCATACCCTTTAGCCCCAAGAACTATATTTAGTTCCTTCTTGAAAACATTCAATATTTTGGCATGAACTGCTTTCTTTGGCAATGAATCTACAGGCTCAGAGGGCAGAAATTTCTCTCCATCTCAATCCTAAATATCTGACCCCATATCCTTACACTGTGATCCGTGGTTCTGCACTTCCCTGCTTTCAAGAACATCCTTTCTGCATTTCCTCTATCTGTGCCTGTTAGTATTTTATATGTACTAGTGCACAATATGTGCTCAGATTGCACAGTTTGTTGCCTTAAGAACACAACATATCACAGAGCTGACTTCCAATTTCTTAATTTGCAGAAACACTCACAACATAAGAGAATAAATCTACAATTAAGTGTGAGTGAAAATTGGACAAAACTGTTCAATTAATCTGTTATATAGGACTGAGGGATGCAGGGAGTTAGAACATTGTCCTTTAATTTTTGGGCCCCTGGTTTGAATCCAATCCAGGAAAGGTACCTTCTGCCTATAGGGTCTGATATGGAATCCATACTCTCAGTTTTGCTTAAATCAACGTTGCACTGCTTTGGCAAGTTCTTCCATGCAGCACAGATAATGTGCAAAATCAACATGTCATTCTGGCATAGCATAGAAATAGAATGCTCTTTTGAGGATGCAGTTAAGAAACCTTTTGTTTTGAGCATAGTATAAAGACTTGCATTTATTTGCATGCAGAGTAGAAGGAGCTTTATTCTGCATCTAAACCATGCTTCCTTCCCTGGGTGTGTTTGATGTGGAAAGAACTTTATGCTGTATCTAACCTGTGTTGTACCTGCCCTGGAATGTTTTGAACAATGGAGTTTTACCTCATGTAAATTGTGGCGTCTTGACTGACACAGACACTGGTTGCACAAATGCAGCTTCTCTCATTTTAATTAACACAAAATTGAGCAAGCAAACTGTTTGTTGTATCTGCACAGTTAATTTCAATGATCTAATTATTAATTCTGCATTGCTGTAACTTTTTAAGTATTATCTGGAAGTGAGGCATTACATTGATGGCACAGAGGCTAATCTTCTGAAGCAAATTTCTGTGCACAAGTATTAGAGATAAATAAGATCAAACCACTCAGAAACCATGAAGTCATGCATAATGGGAAAGAAAAGTGATATTATGAATTAATTACTCTAGGCATTAATGGTGAAGTTAGTGGTATCACAAGCAGCAAGATCCAAATATAACTCCATTCCATTGGTCAGCCTCACTCATATGTGAGCCTCACTGAAATGTTAGAAGAAGTTGATGCGGGAAACCAAAAGAAGAAAATGAAATTCGATAGCTGAACATGTTGGTGCTGTGTTAAGTGATGAGTCTTCACTGACTCACCGTCTCTCTTCTGCTCCTTTGCTTCAGAAGATAGCTGTGTGTTAGCACCGGTGCTGTCGCGCATTCTTCCTTGGAAGGAAGCAGTTTCATTGATATTGAAGCCTGGCTTAATAATCTCCTCCTCAGCAACTCCGACTTCTTGCATCTTTTGATCCAATACTTGCACTTCCTTTGCAAATGCTATTTTCTTATCACCGCCTTCCTCAGATCCTTTACCATTGTCACTTGTTGCAATTTCTACAGTTTCCTGACTATCAGAAGCTTCAGATTCTATTACATTTTCTTCAACTGTTCCAATCTCAGATTTATTGTCAATTCCCTCATAATTTTGCTGTTGTCCCTCAGATTTACCGTTCCTTATATTAGCTTCTTGCTGGGAATCAACTGCTTCAATATTATCTTCCTGGCTATCCAGTTCTTCCACTTCCAACACTTTTGATTTGTCCATTTCTTTTCTAGTTGTCTTATCTTCTGTTTCCTTTGAAAAAGATTCCTCGTGATACAAGTCACTATTGGAATTGTCCTCCTCAGGCCATTGCTGACTTATACTGCTGTTTAGCTCAATTTGTTCTTCAGAATCTGCAGCATTTTCAGTGGCCCCATTTTGTGCTGGCTTTCGTAGTTCTGTTTCTTCATCTTCATGGGATTCATTTCCATTGTTTTCTTCACTTTCATTTTCTGTGCTGTTGTGATCCAACTCTTGTAAATTACCATTCATGTTATCAGCAGGAACACTACCCTTCTCATCAGTAGTGGCAGATGCTAGGTTTTCAATTATTTCAGAATTTATAATCAACACCTCACTGTCATTTTTGAAGTTGGCTTCATTGCTTTGAGATTCTTGACCTTTTACATCTCTCTTAACTATATTATCATGTACAGTAGCACATCTTGAACATGCCGCTGCACAGCTATGAATGTGTGACTGACCTTTTTCTTCTTTATCAATGAATTCCATTGTGGAACTGTGAGATCCCAAGCCTGAACTACCATCAGATGCTGAGTCTGCAGACAGTGGGGGATTGGCTTTTTCTCCTTGCTGCTTACCATTCATAAACTTCTCATCATTCACGTTGACACTTGGGTCTGTGGCCAAGGCTTGGTTTCCTGCAAGAACGACAACATCTTCACTTTTTGAGTTTGGTGAAGTCTTGAACCTGGCTCTAAACTGATCAGACAATATCACTCAGTTTGAGACCATTTTTTGTCTCAATGTATTTTTGTTCAATATAATTTAGAGGGAAAATAAAAATTCAAAGCAATGCTGTTACAGGCTTAGAAAGGTTTGAATAACAGGTATTACTATACAGATTGACCAAATAGGCCTGTGTCACTTAATAGTGAAGCACTGATTGTGATGACATTCTACTAAAACATAACAATAAATCTATATGCCCCTTACTAGCATGGTTTTCCAGTAAAAGGACTTTTCAAGAGGCAGCAGGAAGTAACTGAATTGTGATAAGCACCTGTAGTGAAGCTATTTGTCATTGAATGCAGTGAGTAATAAAACTAACTGCAAAATTCCAATCCTTCCAGGACAACTTAAACCAAAGTTAAGCTTAGGGAATATCTTAGTATCAATTCTTACAAGTATCGGCAAACAATTATGGAAGTTGGTAGAATGGTAGTATGTGTGTCAATATTGATCAGGGAGAGATAAAAATCGCCTAGGCAGTTGTTTCTAGGCATTATCCAACTTCTGGCTTTCATCATTTGAAGGAAATGTTGGGAGAAATGGCATTGAGAGTTACAATAATGCCACAGGCTGGATCAGTCTGAAATTTGACTGTTAGAATGCCTAATAACAAATCAAGAAACTAGTTACTAGAAATTAATGCAGTGAAGATAACCGTGTGTGAATATCTCCACGGCATGGAGGTATCTCTTATGGAATTACAATTGTCAATCCTGTGGTGTCAAGGCTGTATGTATAACTAAATCTTATACAGACACTTTCTCTTGTAGCATTTTATATAGGAAGCCAAACCAAATTTAGGTTCATGCAAAGGGAAGGTTGGAAGGTGAGGGATAATCCTCTCTAGGTATGTAAGCAAAGTCCCCATTTTTAATTCATATATTGTTTATATAACATTTCTTACTGGACACACACCAGTTGTCAATCTTTTACATCATAAATTATTTTGGTCACCTTTATATGGGAAACATATGCTCACACCAATGGAGACGATCACTTTCTAATTTACACCATGCATCAAATCTCATTTTTCTCCTCATTTAAACTATGTGATATCAGGGTAAGACTTCTTTGAAACAAAAAGTACCAAGCAATTGTTCTTTGAAACAACGTATTGATTCCACATTATGTGGAACACTCTCACTGCATTAAGAAAATCTACGCAGTTTATGAATTCAAGGAGTGAAATGTTTGTGTTTAACCATGTTTTCAACATGAATTGTTTCTAGCCTGGCTATTTGAGTTAAAGAGCTAGAATTTCACAAAACTGGGAAGACTTCATGGACCTTAACAGCTGGGACCTGGATTAGAAATTGGCTCCCATTTCAAGTTCAGTATTTGTCAGCAGAGAAGTGATGGGAGTGCATGTTGCACAGGCAAGAAACCTAAACTTGGCAGAGCCATTTGAACTCTGTGTTTGGTTCAAACATTTTTCTATGTTTTCTGGTCTAAGGGCCTCAACCTGCAGAGTGGGGGCTATAAATTGATGGAGTGGATATAAATCCTCCAAAAGAATAGATAAAGTTAGTATAACTGTCATGACATGAAGATTTTAAAATGATCTGATCTTTAAACTTAAAATAAGATATTAATGAGAATTAAGAGAAAAAAAACTTTTGTTGGATTGTTTTTATAGGCAATTGTAGATTAGAATAAAAAGTAGCATCTTGTAGCACAGTTTCAATATAGCTCTTTGTTGACCTTTCCCTAAGAGCGGACATAGATTCTGAATGTCTGTTTGTGTTTCAAAAGCTACAATTATTGTACTGGAGGTTCTAAGTTCATAGTTTGGTTGACACCTTAAAGATGCTATTAAGAGTTAGCTGCCTTTGATAAGATGTCTGCATAGGAATTCATTTGATTTATAAGAGATTGATCATTTTATAAACTCATTCATGGAATGACAATGTCACTAGCTAAATGATTGAGGAGTTTAAAAGCACTGAATGGGATTTTATGAACGGGAGTTTTTCACTATCACATTTCTAGGCAAAAGAGCTCTGTTAGCAGTTTGTCTTTCCATCATTACATGACTCCTATTGTCTACCCATAGTGGATACTCAATAAGAGGTTATGGATGAGGCATATAGAGTATGAGAGGCCATTGGGATGGGTGGGCATGAGTTGGCATTGAATCAGCATGGTGGGTAATGAGAGGCCATTGGAGTTGTTGGGGGATGAGTGGGTAAGGGATACAGGTTGGATAACTTCAAAACCAACTAGGAAATAGTCCCAGAGAATTGAGGTGGGCCTTCCAACCACCACCCCAAGGGTCCATGTCTCCATGGCTGCCTACAATTTGATTCTATGGTCAGCGAGCCCAACTAAGTTCTATATCCTGCATTTTGGGTGCTTTTTTTTTCCCCAGGTGGGTCTGACAAGGCAGGATGTTTCTTAGTTTGAGCTACCAACTCGGTAGCCCCTTTGTTTTCTAATTTTACCTGTAAAAGACAGTGATCTTTACCTCAACAAAAGTAAATATCTGTCAACTTTGAAGAGGTATAACCACAAAATAGCCTCGTATTGGAGGACATCACATCCCATTCACTGGAATATAATGTTGACATAATACCTCTGTTTATTGGGAGGAGGCCAGTAACAAATGTCCAACCACTGCCAAATGTTTGCACCCAGTTCCTATCTTCTTTTGCTTGGAGTATCTTAAAACCTGTTGGGAAACTACTTAGTTGGAAATGAAGCCTTGTTCAACAGGAACAAAAATTTGACTTGCAAAATTTAGTGATCCACCTTGCAAACAAGTCCATCCAATTTCAATCAAAAGGAAGTGAAAACTGAAAACAAAGTGGCCACAGAGGCAGATAAAGGCAACACAGTCCCAACAGATTTAACGGGTTAAATCTTGCAAAAAGAGGCCAAGGGTTTCCCCACAGAGAGGAGGGATACTAGTGGATGACAGGCTGTTTGCACCATCCCCATAACCAACCTTATAATGGTATTAAAAGATGCAAACCAAACCTTGCAAAAACATACAAACCTGTGTGGCTGCCTTTTCTCATTCTAGGAAAACATTTTCCCTCTGGAGAGCAAGAAACAATTTCAAAAGTGCTGGGTCCACTGCTTTTTGTCATTTATATTAATGGTTTGGATGTGAACATAGGAGGTATGGTTAGTAAGTTTGTAGATGATATCAAAATTGGAGGTGTAGTGGACAGCGAAGAAGGTTACCTCAGAGTATAACAGGATCTTGATCAGATCGGCCAATGGGCCAAGGGGTGGTAGATGGAGTTTAATTTAGATAAATGTGAGGTGCTGCATTTTGGAAAGGCCAATCAGGGCAGGACTTATACACTTAATGGCAAGGTCCGGGGGAATGTCTATCAAGGTAACAATTCAATCATTGCAGGTTTTACCCATCCTGTCACATCAAATGTCTGTGCTTAATCTTTTTGGGGTTGGATGGGACTATCTCACTGATCCAATTTTCAAGCTTCAGTTCCCCTTGCAAGGATGGGAGTACATAATTTAGGCTTAAATCACTATATAGTATTGAAAGAGAGTGCTGTTTCTTTAGATATTCTGTCTTGCAGATGAAATGTCAAGTGAATGTTTAAAAAAAAACATTGGTACTATTATCACAATATTTGTCCTACAACAAATGTTACCAAAAATAGATTTACTGGTCCTTCTTCTTGTTGATGTTTGTAGGATCTTGCTGGGCACACATTGCTGCCCAAACTTCTTAGAAAATATTAGTGACTACACTTCAGGATTAAATAATTGACCGTGGAATTCTTTGGGATATCCAGAAAACATGAATTAGAGCAACATTAATATGGGATCTTTCTTTTCTTGAATTACTCTGATGGCTTTACCTCCACTACATACATACAGGTCCAGTAAGTGATGGGCGATTGTAATGCTTTTGAAATTTAAAGCTAGTTCATCTCATGAAACACAACACTTTGACTTGTTTAACCTTGTCAGTGGAGATGTTGTGTACATGTCTCAAATGTGACTATTTTTCTATGATTCTTGCATAAACCAGTGATTCCCACAATTACCTTTCTGGAATTCCTTTAGTTGCTATGGTGGTAGGTTGTGTTTCTATTTGCATTATTTTCTCAGTTGGCAAAATTTGCTAATGGTTGGGTGTTTTCTTTACTTTTCAATTAGTCACAATTAGCAGTTTGTGTCACATGCTGTAGTGCCCTCACTGCTATCTTGTCATTAAAGTATCAACAAATACTGCTGCTGTTTCACTATTTATGTTACCACTCAGTTGCACCACAAAAGTAATTTTACAAGCCGACACTTCAATTGGGTGGAATTTCTTCCCTCAAAAGAACAGAATTATACAGCCCACTCATGGGTTTGGGGTTCAGGGGTTGGAACCTGCCTAGCTGCCCATCCCAACCTGTATATCATTTTATGTGAACCAGTCACTTTTTATTGCTCACTTTGTACCAATTAAACTGCTTCAATGGACACAAAGGTTATTTTCTTCTCTTTTAAAGACTGGCGGGAGAAGTACAAGAGTAGACAGAAACCTGGCAAATCACTGTACTTAGGCATCAGATGGGAAGGGATCAGGGTACACATCCCTTCAGGTTCTCTTTTCTACATCAGGTGACCCTCCACAGCCAATACCCCTCACTGGGTGCTACCTTCCCCCAGCCTCTCCATCAAGACCCTCAAACCCTTCTCCCTAGCGCTTTCTGTGCCTCACCATTCCTCCATTCTTTAAGACTCCTGGATTTACCCGGTTCTGCACTCTGGGACTACTTGTGTTCCTGGCCATTGCTGTTGCTGGGACTACAGAACTTTCAGCCAATGAGACTGGCCAGCCAGTTTCTCTTGTTGACTCTCTGCCTTAGTGAGGAACAAAAGTCCTGTCTGCAGCCAATCAAAGCTCCTTGGGACATTAAAGGATGGTAGAGCTGCTATGTTCAGCAAAATATTTTCCCTGTTGATTGTTTGGGTAATGGAGTGGGAAACTCTGTCATCCAAAACATCTTGCTGATAGGGTTGTGAAATTTTTAAATTCTCTAGCCCAGCAGACTGTTGACTCTCATTCATTCAGTATATTCAGGACGGTTATCTATCAAAATTTTTGGTCTTGAGGGATTTACAGTAAATGAGCATGAAATGGAGCTCAGGTAAAAGATCAGTCATGATGTTTTTGATTAATTGGGTGGGATCAAGAGATATTATGGCTTACATCTGCCCCTATTTCTTATGTTCTTGTTTTATGTTAAGGACAAATTAAGAAGATAAGGAAATAGTGCTTGAATTGATGTCACAATCTCAGGAAGTTAATTCCCAATTGACTTGAGTCAAAAGCCCCATAATCTACTGTACAACATCAAGACCTGAATGAGCCTATTTGCAATATGGATAAAATTAAAGCTATCCTTTGTTTCAGATCTTGTAGAACCTTGAAGTGTCCAACAACAGTCCTTCCCGGATGCCACCTCAGTCATAATGATATGATGCACCTACTTCAAACTAACCTCTAAGTCTGTATTTTTCCACATCTTGAACATCCGAACTTCCAGACAAGGAAAGACAAATACCCACTTTGTTCACCACCTATTATCATGGTAAATGTGATACAACAAAGCTGTGGCTTTCTATTAATTAATTTGCAGCAGATCCAAACTTGCTGCAAGGACAATTTCAATGATGGAAAGATTTTAGGAATCAAACATTACTGCATTCCCAAGCACATTATACTTACCATATACCATTGAATGTTTAAGCTCCTACCAGTCTTCCCTCTGTCACTGAAACCATCATATTTGCTTTCAGGTTATCAAAGATTCACTTTTCAATGTCTTTGCTCTTTCCTTCTTCCTTCCTTCATGAACTCCAATTAATCCAAAACTAGATTTCTTTCCAACACTGGGTAATCCTTTCCCTGGAGTCTTTGTCTTTGGCAAACTGTACCGGTTCCCTGTTCCCCTCCATCTCCTAGCCTTTCCTTCCTGTGTCATCTTTCATCATGTACTCCAGCCCCTGTGACTCTGACAAGCTGCTTTTCTCTCTAACTCTCAATGATAGTGCCCTAACCTCCCCCCCGTTAAATCACACTGCGTCACCACTTCTCTCAACTGATTCAAAAACCTCATACAAAAATTAAGTCTGCCAGTTATTTATTGCCAGTTTCTGTTGTCTTTTATAGTGCTGCATCTCCTTCTCTCATTGTCAAAACTTTAGATGTCTCCCCATATCTAAGCTATTTGGATATATGTAATTATTGAATAAAACTGGTTGCTGTTATACACTAAATCTTGTTTGCAGTCAAGTTTGTCACATGATTTTTTTTTCCATGAGTTTATCATTAGGGTAGATACAGTGAAACTATTTCTTAAGATGAATAAATATATTTGAATTTCAATCTGGAAATATATTTTAGTGTTCAGATTTGTAAACCGACCGTGAATGGAATAGTGCATTCCAAACATGCACAGTTCAAACAAGAAACATTGGTAAATAATACACAAGTACAACACTGCAACAGTGACTACATTTCAATAAGACTTTGAGCAAAAAATCTAGGCTGACACTCCAGCATGTACTGATAGACCTGCCATCTTTTGGATGAGACATTGAACCAAGACTCCATCTGCCCTGTCAGTGGATGACAAATATTTAATAGCAATATTTCAAAGCAGAGATGTTTTCCCTTGTGCACTAGGCCAATTACAATCTCTTCAAACAACACTTCAAGCCAATTATCATGGTTCTGTTTGTGTGAGTTTGCTGTGTGCAAATTGGCTACAGTGTTTCATTAGCTATTCACATACTTTGGGCAGTTTAAGGTTTTGAAGGGTGCTATAGAAATGTAAGTCTTTCTTTCTTCTTACACAGCACTGAGCTGTCTGAGGTTTGACAATAGGCTTTCCTTCAATGGGTTGGATTTTGCTAACCTATTCAGTGATGCTATAGTTATTGTAGAAATAAATCACTGACAGGCTATTCAGACCATCCAAACTAACACCTCAACTGCAGTTCTCAACTTCAAATCGCCTTTGGGTACCGACCCAAAACGTCAACTTTCCTGCTCCTCTGATGCTGCCCGACTTGCTGTGATCCTCCAGCTCCACACTGTGTTGTCAAAGACTGGCACCCTCTTGTGGACCCCGAGCAATATTGTCTCTCTGCTGCTACTGCACTCTTACTAATATATTGTCAGGCTCCTGGGACAGTGATCCTATTAATATTGACGAATTCCTTGGGAACTAATCCAAGTATTGGCATACTTCTTGGAATCCATTCAAATATTGGGACTCTCTTGGGGATCCCCCAACCAATGCTGGCACATTCCTTCGCACAGCTCCCATCTATCCCCATCCCTTGTCCCACACTGGCATGCTCCCAGGGACCATCAATCAATATTGACATTCTTTAGGAACTGATTCAAACAAATATTTGCACACTCTTGGCACTCTGATACCAACATTGGCACAATTCTGGAAGCATGTGTTCTAACCTCTGAAAGAGAGTGGTCAGTGTCTGAAAAAAATCCTGAACAATAAAAAAACAAGGGTCATGGGAAAAATGCAGGAAAGTGAACCGGAGGAATGTCAGATCAGCGATGATCCTGTTGAATGGCAGAGCAGGCTCAAGGGACTAAATGGCCTAATCCTGTTCCTGTTTTTTATGGTCTTACGGACACAGGGCTACAGATACAAATAAGGGAAATTTTAATTTGTAGCCACTAAGTATTTTGCCAAGTACCCAAACAAACTCTTTGGTCAAGTAGATACTGTACACAATAGCTTGATGGATCCAACTGCAGCCTAAAGGTGGCCTATTAGTGGCTACATTTAAAACATTATTTTTATTTTTAACTCTTTGATGGAATGTGGAATGTAAGCCCAGCATTTGTTGGGTGGCGGCTAAGTCATTTCAGTGAATAGTTAAGAGTCAAATAAATTGCTGTAGATCTTCTGTCACATGTAAGTCAGATTTCTTTCCCTAAAGAGCATTAGTGAACCAGATGGGTTTCAGTGATAGTTTCATGGTCACCATTATTAGCTTTCAATAGCAGATTTTATTAGTTCAATTTGCATCAAAAGACAGTGTGGGATTTGAATCCACATCTGCAGAGCTATCTTGTTGAATCCATATTTGCGTACTAATCCAGTGATCTTACCATTAGAGCAGCAACATAATACTGTTTGCAGTCCAGATCGGGAGCTTTCCAGCACACAGTAACTGTTGCAGCAGCGTCATTAATTGGGGCTTCAAGTGCTGTGTTCATTGTAACCAAATACTGTCTTGTGCCTGTTTCCTTATTATTGTTGTACCCATTCAAGCTACGCACACTGATGGCTGCTTCATAACTTATTTGTAAGTGCACACCAAAAACCAAAGATCCTACCTACCACGCACTGAGATAGTCTAGTCTGTATTTTACATAAATAGATACAGAGGCACTGATATGTGACATAACCAGAAGTTAGAGGTTGCTAGTGTCAGGAAGACTGAACAGTTTGAGGTTCTTCACCGCGAACTGATACAAGTCTTTAAAATTATGAAAGCATTATCAGTTTAGAGACAATGTTTCCATTTGTGGGCAGGAATGCAAAACTAGAGCTCATAAATATAAGGCAGTAATAAATCCAGCAGGAATTTGAGGAGAAATGTCTTTACCCAGAGAATAGTGAGAATGTAGAGCTCATTATCATGTGGTGTAGTTTAAGGTATTAGCAATTTCAGGGCAGCTAGATGAGTATATGAATAGGAAATCATGGAAAGATGTAAAATCGGAATAGTCTAGGTGGAAAGAGACCCAAATAAAGCTTGGACACGTAGGGTTTAATGACCTGTTTCTTTGGTGTGCTTTCAATGTATATATTTATATACCCAGAAGTGCTCTTATACACATCTAAATGTTTTTTCTTCCCCCATCACTAAATCACCTGTGGTTTTTTTCTTCCATCTATTAACCACCACCAGTAAATCACCAATGTTTCCAAATGAATAGCTTTCCATGTTTTTTTTTAAAATCAACTTGTTCAGGGATGTTCTTACACACCTCTGGAACCTGAACTTGGCCTCCTGGCTCAGAGGTAGGAACACTACCACCTGCCACAACAGTTTAGCTTTGCCTGTAGACATTTTCTATATTAACCTGTTCAGAGATATTATTATGCACCTCTAGAGACAGGTGGAATTTGAACCTAGGTCTCCTGGCTCAGGAGTAGGGACACTGCACTGCATTCCACAAGACTGCCTAGCATTCTATGTACGGTATTTTCCTAATTAACCTATTCAACAATGTTATTTCACATCTCTAGAGCAGGTAGGACTTGAACCCAAGCCTCTTGGCCCATAGGTAGGGACACTATCATTGCTGCACAAAAGTGCCTAGCTTTCTATGTACAAAGAAACTCCAATATTGGACACAGATGATCAGCCACAAGTATCTGTTACCCAGATGCAATTAAATATAAATAGAGATTCACACCAGCTGGATTTAGCACCAGCTCCTGAAAGATTAAGAAGCTTGACCAAAACATACTGAGATTATTAGACTTCGGTAACAAATAGCAAAAAATTTAGACATTATTTTATAAATTATAATGCTTCATTTACAAATAACTATGTTCCTTCTTCACCTTATAATCCTGTTTCCTTCCTATCTTTTCTTATCAAAATATGACTCACCAATAGCATTGGACAGCCCATCCAGAATCTTGCCTTGGAATTAAAACAAAGTTGCTGGAAAAGCTCAGCAGGTCTGGCAGCATCTGTGGAGGAGAAAACAGAGTTAAC
>NC_063352.1:36688182-36782203 GCF_021869965.1 Rhincodon typus
TGGCAGCATCTGTGAAGGAGAAAACAGAGTTAATGTTTCAGGTCCGAAACGTTAATTCCTGTCCTTTAAATATTAAGAGGAACCTGCCTGCAACTTTTACAAAAGTTGCACAACGATCACTACCACAGCTGTGCGCCTGTCAGTTCATTTTTGGATTGACAGCTCTTAAATGCTTACAAAATCTTTGAAGTGGGTCTATGAGGATGAGCACTTATCTGCTTTAGGATTAATGTAAGTAAAATATTGTACACAGACTTTTGTCATTGAGAGTGGTTATGTCTTGAAAAAAAAATCCATAGACGCTTAAGAATGTTATTTAATCTCCGCATGCATCCCAAGGCGTGCCCATGCTGAATTTTGGGTGAAGTCGGCACGAAGGGTGTAAGTGTGGTAGATGGCAGCAATGAGATGATTTATAGGCTATAAAAAAAAAGATTGCTGGAAGGTATTGGTTAGCATGGAGGTTTAATAGGCCATGGAGGGGTGGATAGAGGGACAGAGTTTGGAATCAGCAGGCAAAGTAGTGGAATGGGAAGGCAAGGGGCATGAGGGTTGAAAGACTATTCATTTTATTCCTTTTTTCATTGCTGCCAGGAGCTGGAACACTCAGGCTGGCCTCTTAGCCATCTCATCTCTGCATCTGGCAACCACTGAAATCTTTCCACAGCAGCAGCCACAACTCCCATAAAAGCCAATCCCCAGAACAAAAAATTTCCTGAACACTTTATTCCCCAGTGGGGCTTGCAGAGCTGGGAATTGTCCAAATCTGCCCTTGAACTGTCTGAAAACTCAGGCCATACTATCTGCAATTTCCCTGTTAATATTTCCCAATTTCAGGACTTTAAATAAAAAAGACTGTTTTACCATTTTTCCAGCAAAGTGAAGAAGTTCACAATTCCCAATACAGTGTGCCATCTGCAATGCTCTTGGCCAGTCAAAACAGATTATTCTCTTTGTATTATCCACATTGTTTATATTCTTACCTGTGTACCATCACAACTTTGCTTCCTTCATCTTAAAGACATAGATTGTAATTGAGGATCAAGGTAACATTTATCCGTATTCCCTACTCAAGTTTGTGTCATTAAACAATCCTTAATGCTTGGTAATATTTTACACAGAAGTAGACTGGTGGCAATTGGTGAAATAAAATCTTGAGATTTCTTTTGGAAAATCCAAATATACCACATTCACTGGTTCTTCGTTATCTATCCTGGTTGTTACAACCAACAAAAATCTCTAACTGATGATTTGCAAAAGATGATTTCCCTTACATATATCCATATTGATTCTACCAAGTCATAACTTTCTAAGTACCATTAAAACATTCCAATAAATTTGTCTAATATAGATATCAGACTATCTAACTTACATCCCTATTTCCTTTCATCTTTTTTGTTTGGCTGAGTTATTTTTGTTATCTTCCAATGCATGGGAACTATTCCAGAACCTAGGAAATTCTGGTGATCAAAACTAATGTATCCGTTATCACCATCGTTAACTCCTTTAAAACAAAAGAATGCCAGCCACAAAGTCCAGAAGGTTTGATGACTTTTAGTCCAATTAATCTCAATGGTACCTTTTTTTAAAGAAATATTATTTCCTTTAAAATTTTTCATTCTCAGTCACATAATTTCAGAAAATAATCAGAACTTTTACCTTCGGGAACACAACAGTATAGTGTTGCTGAGGTCAAGTTGGTAAAACTAATCAAGAAAGGCCTCTTTTTTTGCATCACAGCCAATAAGCCAGAGAGAATAACTTCTCAGCACAGATAGCCAGCTTGGTACAACATCCCCAACAATGCCCTCAGCAGGACTTGTCTACTCAAGGAGACTCAGCTGAAGGAAATCGTTACATTCTTTTGGCATAACTGTGAAAAAGAGCAGTATGAAGCCAGCTTAAGCTTTGCTATCATGAATCATCTCATTAGTAAGCTGACTTGCCTTCTCGAGGGTGTTAAAAATCATCTGATGGTGCTGAAACTCCCCCTGCATAGAGCAAGCAACATTTCGTATATACTTCCCTACCATGACCAAACCTGATGCTGTCACTAATAAATTTGATGATGAACACTGCTCTTGCGTCAGTGTGAAACAAACTAATCGTTCTTAGTGACTTTAATACAACAGAAATTGGTGCTGATCATCAGGTGTGGGAAGGGAGCGTTGGAATAAATTGGGTCGGCAGTTGTAGCAGCAATGGTTTCCATTTGTTGATGGTGCGTGCTAACTGTGAGTTCTTAATACCAATACATTTTTCCACCCCAGTTGCAATAAGACATTTTAGATGTATTCTCATTCTATGCTTTGCCATCTAATCAACTGTATATTATCAACTGATAATTCATCAGGCAGAGGAGATAGACAGGATATAACAAAAGCCATGTGTGGTGTTGACTGTTAGACTAACCATCATCACAAAGTTAAACATCAAGTTCAATGCCCCTTGATATCCAGGGCATAAAGATGCATCTTAAGGCTCAAAATGAGAGTCAAAGAATCTCTCCCAGAAAAATGCAGGAATTGGGCACAAAGCATGGTAAATAACCTTTAGGAATTGTGTATTATACTGGTCTAGAGGCCCCAACCTCTCATAATCATCAAGATTGGTTAGATTAAAAGAATGAGGTGAATAAGTCAATCAAGAAATTATGTAAGAGAAGCATCACTTCCGTCGGATTTACCTCAATGACCAATCATTACTGTCCAAACGATTATGATGATCTAGTGGTCCCAATTGCAATGGGGGTAATGTCGAGTTGAGGTTAGTACCAGACAAGTGAGACCCTAACAGGAACATAATTGGATAGATGATTTTTTTTTAAATGTTGTAACTGAAGTGATCTTTTACTGAAACATAAACATGGAATGTTGCAGTTTTAAAACAAAAGTTTATTAGCAACAGAAATGAAAATTCACAGAAAAAATTCTATTCCACTATAACAAAGATTCAATGATTGTTAAACACAGAAGAAATAGCCCAAGCACTCTTTATAGACTGAACAGAAACAAACCTTTGTATTGGAATCAGTACATCCTAGAACTTATACTCACTGTTGCAATTCTAAGAACATCCAGTGTTGTTTTTGTAGCAAGACCCAGTCCAGCTGATTTCCAAACAAAAGAGATTTTCATTTTTTAAATACTGAAGGGCTTGAAGTAATTAAAATTTCAACTCATCTACTGAAACCATAGTTAATTCTTTATTAATTATTATGGTTCCAACTTAGCTTCCTTCCAGTGCTATATTATCCCTGATGCAGCTTCAAATCTCTTTTTCTTCTTTTATAAAACTTTGAAAACCTCTTCTTTTCCACTGTCTTCCAACATTCTGGTCAGGGATTAATAGGAACTTCTTACTGTAAGATAATTTGAATACTTTAAACTCATATTCTTAGAAACACTGCTTAAGCTATTGAAAGACATCTCAATACTTTGGAGCTTGATGCATGCTTCTCTCTCGACTGACTTTCCAGTACAAATTAAAACAAAAGTCAGAGTGTGGAAAGGTCTCCCACTAAGCCTTCTCGGTAGTACCCTAGGAACTCCAGGTAACTTCCTCTCACTCGGAATTACAGGTGTTATTATTTTTAATGATATAATTTTTATTGTTAATGCCAAACACACAGACAAACCCATATATTAAACTTAGAATTCTAAGAATCCAAACTTGCAAATAATATTAAAATACACATATACAAATTTTTCAGTTTCATCATACAATGCTCAGCAAAATATCCACAAGAACTGTCCAATGTAAGTGCTAAGGGATGCAAGACACTGAACTGATTCAAAAAACAGATGAACTTCAGACATATGCCAACCATAAAAACTGGAAAAGATTCTACTATGTTCTGACATCTGTTCATCACCCATAGTTTATTAGTTCATTGTCAATCTTCAGTGCTAACAGACCAATACTGCTCACGGGAAAAGCCCAATTCTAAAGATGTGGTGAGGGTACTTTACAACCACATCCTTAATCAGCCACATCCATCAATGAAGTAGAAAACAACAGCTTGCAATTCACGCGTGAAGATCCTTCAATGTAGTTAAAAACAACAAATGCAAACAAACTGCTGTTTAGCAACAAAATTCTGGGAGCTAATGTCATCAAGCTAAGGTTTACAAGGCTGGAAGTCAATGCCTGGTCAAGAAACTCATTTATGTAGTAGCAAAGAACCATCCTGCAAAATTCACAGATTCGTACAGCGCAGAAAAAGCCCTTCAGCCTATCAAGTTTGAACCAACACAATTACCACAAAAGGCGCATAATCCCAACTTCATGGACTTGTCCCATATGCTTCAATGTTATGATATTTAAAGCACTCATCCATTTTTTTTTTAAAAGTTGCAAGGTTTCTGGCCTTCACTACCTTTTCAGGCAGTGCATTTCAGATTCCCACCACCCACTGAATGAAAACGTTTTTTTCCTAAATCCCTTCTGAATCTCCTGCCCCTTACCCTAAAACTGTGCCCTCTCGTGATTGACCCCTCAATCAAGGGAAACAGCTACTCTTTATTCATCTTGTCAATACCCCTCAATCTTATACACCACAATCATGTACCCCCTCAGTCTTCTCTGCTCTAAAGAAACCAATCCAAGCTTAACTAGTCTCTCCTTATAGCTCAATTTTTCCATACCAGGCAACATCCTGGTGAACCCCCTCTGTACCATCTCCAGTGCTATCACATCCTCCCTGTATTGAGGCGACCCGAACTACACATAGTACTGTGACCTGATCAATGCTCTGTCCAACTCCAACATTACCTCCTTGCTCTGCCAACTTCAGGGATCTTTGAATAACTACCACAAGATCCCACTGTTCCTCTAAACTGTCCAGTGTCCTGCCATTCATTAAATATTTCCTCATCTTGTTTCTTCTTCCAAAGTGCTTCACCTCGCACTCATCAGGGTTAAATAACATCCGCCACTGGTCGGCCCATCTGACCAACCCATCTATAACTTCCTGTGATGTCATCTTCGCTATTAACCATGCTACCAATCTTGATGTCATCTGCAAATCTGCTTAATATTCCCCTGACATTTTCATCTGTATTATTTATGTATGTAACAAACAATAAAGTTTCCAGAAGTTCTGAGGAAGGGTCACCAGACCCGAAATGTTAACTCTGTTTTCTCTTCCACAGATGCTGCCAGACCTGCTGAGCTTTTCCAGCAACTTTGTTTTTGTTCCTGATTTACAGCATCCGCAGTTCTTTTGGTTTTTGTTTGCCTTGGAATTATCTCATCACTCATAATTCATCTTTGCTTACTTCAATCCTCACCCCCGTAATACCTGATTCAAATCTTGCATCCCACACAAGTGTCCTGCCATTCATGCACCTCATCTGCCACTAATGTGTCCTTCCTGTATTTTATCCCTCTCGTCCTCACTGCTTCAATTTCTCTCCCTCATCTCTGCTCTCTACCCATCTATCTCACTCTTCTGCTCTTTCCCCCCTCCAGCTTCTCATCATTTCAGTCACACTTTCTTGAGTTCTTTATTGCTAGCCCTGCCAGGTCTTCTCTTGGCACAAAGTCACATTTCATGAATTAATTTACATACAGAATCTTCAAGGGAATTCAACATTTGAGGCATCTACATTACTGAACCTCATTCTGTCCTAATGTTTTCACACATTCAGAAACACGAACAGAGTTGTGTACCTGAATATTTTTAAACAATTCATACACAGCTTTAACAAGAATAAGGCAACACCATTAATAAACCATTTATAGGTTGAGGGTTTGACCTGTAAATAAGTCAGTTCACTAGTAGTCGGTGGTACTCGTACAACTTGGCATTAAGTGTCAAATTATTGTCAGATGGTAACATAAGATTACAAAATGACATAAAAAGCAGCTGGCCTTTGACCCTACAGTGACATAACCATGATTAGGTTACATGTGATATGAAATGATGATCTGGGGATGCTGGAAAGTGTTAATTCATTGTGTCATGAACTAGGTTCCAATTTTCAAAACTGGTCGCAGTGGTGTCCCTTCATGGCATATTGCCAAAGTGCAGTTGGAAATAGAAACAAAAATGGAGCAACAGAAGTGGGATCTGTGGTCACTGCTTTACTGCATTTTTCTATAGTGCCCCAGCATTCCAATTGTAGTGCAAACATTTTGTCCTCAGTGAATACGATAAGACTATGAAATCTCTTGACCACTCGACTCTCCAATGGTTACCAGACAGGAACTTGATAGAATGCTGGGTGAGACACTCAGGACCTCAACACCATCCAGAACAGAACAAGTCACTTGATAGCTACTCCAGCTCCTGGACTAAATATCCAGGCTCTCCATCACTGTAGCTACAAGCTGAAGGATCTACAGGATGCAATGCAGCAACTCTCAAAAAATAACCTTAATGACAACTCTCTTCTCTGCAACCTCTACTACTGAGAATGATAAGAGCAACAATATTGTGGGGATGCTATTCTTTCCAAGTCACTGATTTAGAAATATATCGCTGTTCCTTTGTTGTCTTGGAATGATATTGTGGAATTCCTGATCCACCATTGTTGTAGGAGGACCTCCATCAAATGGACAGGGAGGTCCACCACTGTCTGCTCAAGGGAAACTAACAATGACCAATTAGTGGAACCTTATCCATATTGTGCATATTCAGGCAAATTAATTAAGTCTGGTTGCGTCTGTGCATTTGAGCACTTTGCAAACTAAGCCCAGATCTCCCCCTGCTGGCTGCACATCAGAAAGTTATGGACCTAAGGGTTGGGGAATGGGGAATGGGGAAGAAAGTTGGAATTCAAACTTAAGTCTGAGGAAATCCTCTAGAAAGGCCACTCCTCTGGATTGCCTGTCCAACAACCAGGCATGTGGTAACTCCAAGTCTAAAGACAGATTGCATACATTTTATATGTCAGGGAGCATTTACGACTGAATCCAGCAGCAGAATCCAGTTTCAGTAGATCTTTTCTGCTGACCTGAATTGATTTGATCTCCTTGTTGAATATATTTATTCTGTTTACGTAGTCTTTCTTTCGTACCTACAGGAATTCTCTCAATTATTTGTTTGATTTCTTTGTATCAACAATACCAAATTTCAGAGTATTTATTTGTGTGAAGCAGTATAAGATATTTTGATGGGATAACACACGTATTAGTAGATATGGAAAAGGTATGAAATCCAAATTTTTTAGCTAGTTCCTTAACCCTCCATTTCAGTCTGTTAGCTACAGATTGAAGACTCCATTCTGTGCTGTAAATCTATATAATTGAAACTATTTAATCATTGATCAATCGCAAGGGTCAAGTGTGAGGTGGCAATGAATCATCAAATTCAGTCTCTGGTTCAAAGTGGCGAATATAACGTTAACCTCTGAATGGATCATACTAAGGCCCCCTCATGTGGGCATAAAAATCCCATTGCACTACTTTGAAGAGGAGGAGATGAATTCTACCTCATGTCCTAACCATATTTACTCATCATCAACATCACTAAAACAAATTATTTGCTCATTATTACATTGCTGTTTGTGGGAATTTGCTGTGTGCAAATTGGTTTCAGCACTTCCTACATTACAACAGTGACTAGATTTCAAAAATACTTCAATGATAGTAAAAGTTGTGGAACATTCGGATATCATTAAAGGCACTATCTAAATGCAAATTCTTCTCTCCTTTCAAACTAGTAAGCCAGTCTGTGGTGTCATCTGGTGGAACCAGGCAATTGAACGAAGCAGGTGCTGGGGATTAGGGAATTCTAACACCAACCCAATCCTACAAACTGCCAACATCGTCTCATAGAGAAGGAAAGGGGAAATTGTTAAAAACTGGAATTCCTAGGAGGAGAGGGTCCCACACTCACCTGACCTGGTGAAGGATGCCCGTGTCTCAACTAGTTGAGGGGGCACATTAGATTCCGTTGTTCATAACATTTCAATTCTTTTGAAAATTAAAAGATGTCCTTAAATGGTCAGGAAGATGGGATGAATCTGTGTGACAGCACATGGAGCCAACAACTGCCGCTGGCCGGGAGAGGCGATCGGCTAGGACTGGTATCCAGTTACAAAGCCATTTCCATACTTAGTTCCTTCACACCAACCCAGAATACTCGGACATGAGCAACAGTAGACTTGCTAGATCAAATTAACCCAAGGGCGCACAAGGGTAACTAGAACAGTTCCCTCCCCCAACACACAAAAAAAAAGTGAACTTTTATATTTACCGCAAGAAAGTAGAAAAAAAGCGCCCTTTTAAATTCCACTCAGTATGCTTAGGAACTACAGTTGCCCTATTCAGTCTTTCACTTTCTACTTTAACAAACTCTTCCGTCACATTTTGCAGCTGGGCACTATTTGTTTAAGCAGAAAGAATGGTCACAAAAACTCTTTTTAATTCCCAAAGCAACAAACTCAGCCTGCAGTGCCCCCAGCTGAGCTTTTAGTTTAAGAATTTGTCTCCCTAAATGTATCTTTTTACAGAATCAGTTGTTTGCTGGTTAAAAGTTCCAGCTGCTGTTTGTGACAGTGCTGAGTAGCCTCAGTCCAGACTCTTCATTGAAGCAAATTTTAAAGTCGCTCGTTCACAGATTGAGTCACAATGCAAAAAAATAAAAGAAGCAAGTTTGGGGAATGCTGTCAACCTACGAATGAGTTAAAAAGAGGGACTTACCTGGCGTCACGAAGACGAGCAGAGAGAGGAAGATACTCAATGAGACCAGTCCCTTCATTTTGACTGTCAGGAACAACCTGTCAGCGAGCAGTAATATATAGGGGAGAAGGTTGGAGGTCAGAGGGTGACCTTAAAAGGAGGAATCAAAGGTCAAGAGTCTATCATGACAATTATCATTATGACAATTATCAGGAGATCCATTGACCAAGATCAGGTGTTTATTCTGTTTTTTGAACTGTGCTCAATCCAACACTAGAAGATTTAATTGCGAAAGTTTGATGTTATAGCTACCCTTTACATTCTTAGCTTCAGTTACTCAAACTCAGAAGTGATACTTCCATCTCAGCATGCAATGTCATCTATCTTCGATGGTGTTTTAAGTAGCTTTAAAACAGTGAACCCAGGAACTTGCTAAGAATGAGCAATACATTTGTGGAATACCACAATTTCAACCTGATTTTGCTTGTAGTTTTGAAAAATAAAATAGTTGTGACCTTGTGATATTTTGCTTTCAGAGAGTCGTTCAGCACAGAAACAGCCCCTTCGGTCCAACTCGTCCATGCCAACCAGATATTCTAAATTAATTTAGTCCCATTTACCAACATTTGGCCCATATCCCTCTAAACCCTTGCTGTTCATACACCCATCCAGATGCCTTTTAAATGTTGTAATTGTACCCATCTCTACCATTTCCTCTGGCAGCTCTTTTCCAATCACACGCACCACCCTCTGCTTGAAAAAGTTGCCCCTTACGTCTCTTTTAAATCTTTCCCCTCTCACCTTAAACTCCAATGCTCACTAGTTTTAGTCTCCCCTATCCTGGGGAAAATACCTTGACTATTCACCCTACCCATGCCCCTCATGATTCTTTAAACCTCTATAAGGTCACCCCTGATCCTCTGATGCTTCAGGGAAAATAGCCCCAGCCTATTCAGCCTCTCCCTATAGCTCAAATCCTCCAACCCTGGCACATCCTTGTAAATCTTTTCTGAACCCTTTCAAGTTTCACAACATCTTTTCCTATAGCAGCGACACCAGAACTGAACACAGTATTCCAAAAGTGCCCTAACCGATGTCCTGTACAGCCTCAACATGACCTCCCAACTCCTACACTCAATGCACTGACCAATAAAGGCAAGTATACCAAATGCCTTCTTCACTATTCTGTCTACCTGCGACACTGCATTCAAGGAATTGTGTATCTGCATCCCAAGGTCTCTTTGTTCCACATATGCCCCAGGACCATACCTTTAAGTGTATAAGTCCTTCCCTGATTTGGCCTACCAAAATACAGCACCTCACATTTATCTAAAATTAAACTCCATCTGCCATTCCTCGGCCCATTTGCCCATCTGATCAAGGTCTCAAAGTACTCTGAGGTAACCTTCCTTGTTGTCCACTACATCTCTAATTTTGGTGTCATCTGCAAACTTTGGAGACGATAGTTTTCTGAGGCATCTAGTGACTCCTGTTTTTCTTGGTGGGGTTTAGGAATTGAAGAGCAGGAGTAATCCTTTCAGCCCACTCCATCATTCAATAGGATCCTTGCAGCACACCACTGATCACAGGCCACCAATCCAAATGGCTAGTTCTTCCTGTATTCCATGTGATCTAATCTTGCTAGCCAGTCTAGTGTTTCTTCTATCTATCACTGTACAGTAGGGTTTAACCTGCAACATAAATCCTGGGATTAGCAGGACCCATTTCTGACTGGGGTCATTGTCAGATCCTCTTTCTCGCTTTCCATCTTTCATTCTCAGTCTTTCTCTAGCACCTAGTCCTTTTTGTTCTCACTCTGTGGAACACTATATCTTTTTTCCTTTCTCTTTCTCAAACATCTGGTTTCCCTCTGTGTCTGTCAGAAGTTCCGCAGGCTTAAATACTGAATAAAGGTTATTCAGGGTGCTGAGTTACAGAATGGAATTTAACAGGGGAGAGGGTGGGGTGGTGCTGTGTTTCTTATATATGGAATATATGCATCCAGAATTGAGTTAAAGAAACGATCAGATCACAGCAACGGGTCACTAGAAAAAGATAGTTCCTTAGAGAAGAGAAGTAAAACTGAGTATTGTCCCTGGTTTGATTACTGGCCTGTGCTAAGTTAATTAATTTTATCCAAGGTAGTGATTAATAGAATTCATGATAGACTCAGCATAGGACAAGAAAATCAGCCAGAGTTGTTGCCCAGTAACCATTGGGAAGTTGGCATTGTGGAGTGAGCATTGCATATGTGTGATACCATCTGTGGTGAAAGACAGTCCATCAACAATGGCTGTTGAGACTGCAAGACAGAGAATAAACAGCCAGCATCTGTAACCTGGGAGCACTTGCTCTCCTTTGACATGTTATGCCTGCCTTAGCTGCTGGTTTTGATGGAGTGTGCTGTAATGAGTCAGGGGTTTGGGGCAGTTGTGGGGGGCAGGGGGACAGCACTGTACTCCTGCCGCTAACATGGCTCAGACATTCTGGTGTAACCTCAGGGGATTTAATCTTCCTCTGCAATTATTAACATGCAGGGAAGGGGCTGTCTTTCCATTGAACAGGGACACCTGCTGCTGCTGATGAAAATGGCAGAGAGCAGTGCCAGAGGGGATTAACACCATATAAATAGCAGCGGATGCCATTATTCATCATACCCATGTCACAGGATTGCCATTTTCAAAATCTAGCCCCCTCTGGTGCTCTCTGACCAATCATATGCTGCCACAGCAAAGAAAAGGAGTCATGTGACCTTCTGCCTGCCCACTCAGAAAGAGTCTGTGCTGATTCTGTTGGCTGACCAGAGCTAGATTTTTAATTCCATGCATTTATTCTGTTTTTTTTTGTTTTCTTTCCCCTTTTACTCCTCTGGTCTTTACCCAACATCATCTTAAATTTAAAATCTAGAAATTTTCTAATTAACGTGTTTACTTCTGGAGCAAGTGCGATGTGAACCCAGGTCTCCTGGCTCAGAGATACAGGCACTACCACCTCATTACAAGGGCCCTATAAATCTAAAATTTAGATATTTCTAATCTACCTGTTCAGAGTTGATATTACACATCTCTGAAGTAGATGGGGCTTGAACCTCAGCGTCCTGGTTCAGAAATAAGGACACTAACAAGAGACTGATCAATTTAAATTTTACATCCTCCTGTTCAATTCACTTATTCCTTACTTTGTTACCTCCTTTAGTTGTGCAACTCTCCAGCATTTCTACTTTCTTACAATTGTGCGCTCTTATTCAAGCTGAATTTTCATCAATCCGTTATTTGTGCTGTGCCTTCAGCTGACCATGCTTCAGGTTCTTGCTTTCATGCTAACATTTCTGTCCTAGGTCTACTGCAGTGGTCCAACTAAACCTAAACACAAGTTGGAGGAGCAGCACCTCATTTTCCACTTAGGCATGTTACAGCCTTCAGGACTCAACATTAAATTCAACAATTTCAGAGCACAAACACTATACTCCATTCTGATTATTTCCCCCTCCCTTCCCCCCAGCATCTTGATGGCATAGTTATTCCCTAAGCAGAGCTGACCTATTGTCTACTGATCACAGCAATCATTAACATTGGTTATACATCCACATCCTCCTTTACTACTATTAACACTCCCCTTATCTTTTGTTGGGGGCTCCCTGACTATCTGTTCCAGTTACAGGGGAGCTGATGGCCTAGTGGTATTATTGCTGGACTGTTAAATCAGAGACCCAGGTAATGTTCTGGGGACCCAGGTTCGAATCCCACTATGGCACATGGTAGAATTTGATTATTTTTAAAAAACTAAATTAAGAATCTAATGATGACATGAATCCATTGTTGTTTGTTGGAAAAACCCATCTCGTTCACTAACATCCTTTAGGGAAGGAAAATGCCATCCTTACCTGGTCTGGCCTATATGTGACTCCAGACCCACAGCTCTGAACTGCTCTCTGGGCAATTAGGGATGGGCAATAAAAGGTGCCAGCGACACCCTCATTCCATTAATGAATAAAAAAAGTTACTCCTTCAGCCCCTCTGTCAAGAGCACAAAAAAACCCCAGCATTTTCTTTGTAATTGAAGGGGCTGGAAAAGTATATGGACTAGAAACATACATTCTGCTTCTCTCTCCACAACTGCTGTCAGACCCCCTGAGTTTCCCTAGCATCCATAGTGTTTTGCTTTTACTGTGAATAAAAGTCCTGGGATTCCCTCCTTAGAGCTCTTTAACCCTGTCTCCACCTTTAACTTGACTTTTAAAAATCTACCCCTTGATCACCTTTCCTAATACCTCCACATGTGGCTCAGTGTCAAATTTTATTTGTACACATTCATAGTGAGTATCATGGGACATATTACCATGTTAGACGCACTATTTAAACACAGGCTGGTGTTTTCATGAGATCGTTGTCCTTGTATTCAGACAGCCACTATCACCCCCAAAGAGTGCTGGCAGATCTTTAGTTTGTTGATGGAATGAGACCCATACTGTAGTCCTGTTCTCACAGGTACAACATATGGTGTCACAGAGCAATAATTCAGGAACAGGAATCCTAGTGCTAACAGAAGTAAAAACTGGGACAGGTGTAAAACCAATTCACTACTTTTCTATTTTACGTCATTGTAAAAATGTCAAGCCTTCCCTATTTAGTCCAAATTTGTTGATGGTCTTCTGATCTATATTAATCTGATGTATTTCTGTATACATGTTTAACATCTACTCATAGAAAAACACATGCACACAGAAAATAGTTAAAAAAAAACAAAGTACAAACTTTATTTCTCTCTGCAAGGCAGGTGCCCCCCCCTGCTTTCTTAACAAAATATAAGTTTTTCCAATGAACACAAACTTTGTCTCAATGTAAAACTGGATTATGAATACAGGGAGAAATGGAAGGAACTAACAAACTAACTACATGAAAGGACATTGCTTAAAAATAATCTACATCAGTACAAGTGGGGGTGGGGGCAGTGATTGTAGAAGTGGGGCCCACAGTTCACACTTGGCAGAAGTTATCCCCACTGGACTGAACAAATTGGTAAGTGCTTGAAACGCCCACCCCTCCCCAAACGTAAAAAAATAAAAGAATGCTAAAATGTCCCTCAGCAACACTTCAGCTATGAATTCCAAGGTAGTCATGAGCGCAAGAAAGGATTTTACAATCCCTTCTGGTATGGTCCAGATTTTTGATAGCCTCTCATTCCAGACTGAGATTGTTTACAGTATTGGGAAGGTCAAAAAGAGACCAAAATTTTTTCTTCCTTTTGCGAGAAAAACATTGGGAACGATGTTTGGATCAATCCCGGCCTGGTGCAGCTGTAGTGTCACGGGAGAACCCTCTCCATGGGCCCCTGCTCATCGCGCGGCCCCAGTGCTTCTGTTGCTTCTCTCTCCCCTCTCTCCGATTCAGTGCCTGACCATACACGGGTTGGCTGGACAATGACTACTCGCCGCTGTTCCTCTTCCTGTTTCTCTTGTGTTCCTTCAATGTGCTGGATTGCCTGTGGTTTAAATAAAAGAAATCCAGTGGCTGACAACACATGGGGATAAGGGAGTGATACAGGGTACAGAAAGAAATTCTTATAAAGCCCCACTGTTTGATTTATTGGGTAAGTTACCCACAGCCTTACTGACCAGAGGTTCAAACTGCGACTTGGTAAGTCAACCAGATCTCCTGAGGTGCCCACAGTTGGTGTCAGTGACTCTAGACAACAATTAGACAGGACTCCCACTTGTAATAAACAAAAAATTGCTAGAAATACTCAGCTGTGCAGGTGGAAAACAAAACTGTTAACATTTTAATTTGATGACCTTTCAAAACTTGGAAAATATAAAGATATAACAGTTTTTAAGCTAATGTAAAAGGGCAGTGTGGGAAGGGGTGAAGTGTGGGGGAAAAAAAAAAGAAGCGCCTGTGATAGGGTGGAAGACAAGAGAGATTAAATGACAAAAGGTTCTTGATGCAAGACAAAAGGGAGAAGCAGGGGAAAAAAAAAGTCTTGAAGAGTTGTGAATGGCAGAATGATGAACAGCCGCTATTATGTGAAAAAAAAAAATGAAAAATGAAAACCAGGAAAGAATAGGGAATCAAAACATAGACCTATAACAATCTGAAATTGTTGAACTCAATGTTGAGTCCAGAAGGTTGTAGATTATTTAATTGAAAGATGAAGTACTGTTCCTCAAGCTCAACTCAAGACTCATTGGAACATGAGGAGGCTGAGGACAATGAGGCCAGTGTGCGATCTTTGGCAGACCACCAGAAACTTGAGGTCACATTCATAACTGAGCACAAGTGTTCTGCCAAGCAGTCACCCACTCCTTACTGTCCCCTTAGTTTATAGTTGACTGCATCAAAAGTGATGAATACAGTACACTAAACTGAAAGTAGTAAATGATAAAACATTGGCTGTAGTCCTTAATGAGAGTTTGAAGATCAAGTACCACTGTGCCAATTGCCAAATTTCACAAAGGTGGGCCATGAACCCATGGTGTCCAATGCAGAGATCTCAGAAAGCATGCAGTTGATCTGCACATGGGTGAAGATTTAGGGCGCAAGGCCAGTGACAATGGAGAAGAACCACTGGGTGAGAGAAACATTGTAGACATCCTAAACTGATCTAGTCCCCTTTGCCAGCATTTGGCCCAAATCCCTCTTTACCCTTCCTATTCATATACCAGATACTTTTTATAGAGAATAACTTGGAATGACAAGCTACCAATCTTTATGCTGCATATGACTGAATTTTTCTGTACTTTCAGATTCAGACAAGTGTCTTGCAAGATTCTAAGCTTGCATTGGACAGTTCTGCAGATATTTGAGTTGGTATAATGCTTGGATAGCAATGATGAATCATTGGGATAAACCATGTCAGGGTAATGTTTCTCCTTCAGCAGTTTCTGGATTACCTTACTGATATTATCAAACTAATTTTGGTGTCAATGAGAAGTGCAGCTAAACCTCTCCAGAAAAATGGGTACCCAATACTCCTGATGGTCACTCATTCATCCTCAATGTAGCGTGGGTGTCCATTTTTGCTGCATCTAGGCAACTTCAAGTTTCTCCGAGTGAGATTCCTCACGACTGCCTGTTTGAGCCATGAGACAAAGAGACACTTGAACTTCATGGTCTAGATATCTCCGGGGCTAAATAGTGAAGATTTTGGAAAGATTTTAGATAATAAAGGATATATTGGTCTCAAAGTGGGGTACACTGCATTTTTATATAATTCTGGTAAATCTACTATGGGTTAAATGATCAGGATGGGTTGCAGAAACTGGCCTTGTAATCCCTTAAATTTCAAAAGGTTGAGAAGTGATTCAGTTTAGGTGTTTTAAAAAGGAATTTGTTAAAGGTAGTTATGAAGAAACTTTTTACACTGTTGGGCTGAGTAAAGAACAAAGGAAATAATCTTAAAATTAGAGCCACGTATTCAGGAGTAAAATCCAGAAGGGCATTCACACACGAGGGGCTTGAAATCTAGAACACTTGTTCTTTCAAAATGTTGTGAATTTTGAAAGTCATTGGAAATTTCAAGACTGACATCAGCAGAATTTTGGCTGATAAAGATACCTAGGGATATGAATCAGAGATGGATAAATGGGATTAAATACAGACACTTTCCAGAATTTCCCAAAATACAGGCTTGCATGTGCATTGTGTGTTGGGTGTGTGTGTGCGTGTTGGGTGAGGGTCCGTATGTGTTGTGCATCCATGTGACTGTACATATTTTGAGGTGGGTGTATTTTGGGCATGTGTGTTTGGGGTGGGTTTGTGCATTGGACGTGGGTGTGCATATGTGCATGCTGGGATGTAGGTGAGGATGTGTGTTGGGATGTGGGTGTTTGTTTGTGTTGGGCTGTTGGGGTGTGTTATAAGGGTGTGGGTATATTGGGGTTATGTGTTTGTCTGTGATGATGTCTGCGTGTGTTGCGTCTATGTGGCCATACCTGCACAATGGTATCTAGGTTCTGTCTCGATGTAGTGGAAGGGCTGTTAATGACTGAGGATGGTCCCATTGTCACCACGGTAACTTGATGCGAAGCTGGTGGGGGTGGAGTCTGCACTATGACAGTTGGATGGTGGGTTGATGCTGGGAAGACGTGCGCTGGCAGGAGCTGAGAGTTAGAAAACAAAGAACAATCATTAAATATATTATGTCAGTTAAGTGTTGCTCACTAACCTTCTAGAGGACCATAGTTGACAATGGCTAAAGACTCACATTTATGGATAATTAATAAAGATTCTTGTTCTGATTTTAAAAGGAGGCATGACCCCTATGTAATAATTAATCAATTTTACTGAGAATGCATAGCTCGAGCACTAATGAGGCAAGTGCTGACCTGGGTCATAAGATGGGATTCGGGTTCCTGTTGCTCCTCCTGTTGAAGGATCTTAGTTTGTTCCTGATGCTGTTGCTGCAGCTGTACTTGTTGTGCAATGGCCTTTAGTTTCTCAGGGTACATGTGGGCATCCAGGGAACGAACCTGCCAACAAATGCACCTCATCAATCTCCGAGGGACAGGGAAGAGCTTTGCAGAGATCAAATTACAACAGGCTCTGTGAGGAGCTTGGTCTCTGATACACATACACGGTACCCTCACTACTCCCTTATACCATTCCACTGGTTACAGCTGTACCATTGTGCTTTGTTCACAGGGACCACATCCAATCAGCATGTGTGCGCCATTTAAGAGTACAGTAGTACAGTGACTAAGGTCAGAGGAGGAGTGATCCAGAGGCCTGGAGTATTGATCAGGTGACATGAATTAAAATTCAATCACAACAACTGGGGAATTTATATTCAGTTAATTAAATAAATCTAGAATAAAAAGCTTGTGGGGCTGTTGTGGTGCAGTGGTAGTGTCCTTACCTCTGGGCCCAGAGGCCCAGGTTCAAATCCCACCTGCTCCAGAGGTATGTAATAACATTTCTGAACAGATTGATGAGAAAAATAAAAGTTAAATAATAAAAAAAAAAGCTCGTATTAGATGGTGGTCATGAACAGCCAATTGTTGTGAAATCCCATCTGGTTCACTCATGCTCTTTCGTGGAGGAAATTTACCATCCTTATCTGGTGTACAAGCATCTCCAGACCCACAGCAATGCTGTTGATTCTTAACCACCCTTCAAAATGGCCCAGTATGTCAATCAGTTGTATTCAAGAAGACAGTTCACCATCACCTTCTTAAGGGTAATAAATACTGGCCTCGCCATCAATGCCCAACTTCATGAACGAATGGAATAAAAGGATAGTATGAGGCATTGCAACCAACTTGACGTCCCTGGCCAATATCCAAGTGATCATGCAAGGGGATCATGTTGCATTCTCTCTAAGTCAGGGTGCTAAAGCAACTGTAATCAGTGGACTCAGCACAAAGACCAAATCTGAGACTTGCTGGCCTGTGTGCCTTACAACTGCACCTAGCGCTGCTTGCATCTGTGCAAAAGCTTCAAAGCAAGTTCTACCAACCTGTTCCTCCAACATCATCCTGACTGAACGCTCCTTGTCCAACTGCTGCCGAAGTTCAATCATTTCCCTTTTCAGGTCCTCCAGCTTCTCATCCTCCCAAACATCTGGGGAGCCAATCCCTTCATCTTTATCCTCTGCTCGTCTCCGCTTGGGGGAGGAACCACTATACTCCTGGAAGACAAAGCCCTGTTAAACTTAGAGCCAGCTAATCCAGATGAAACTCCGACTCAGAGGTGAGGGTATTACCAGCGAACCAAATCACCTTCAAAGTCAAAACAGTTGTGGGTTCACAGACTCAAATCTTAAGCATAAATCCAGGCTGACACTCCAGGGCAGGTGTTCTCCCATTTGTCTTAGCCAATATTTATCTTCCAAGCAGAGATCTTGTCATGTACCTCATTGCTATTAGTGGAAGATTGCTGTATTTAAATTGACTATTGTCTCTTCAGACACAGTATTTACACACAATTACTGTTAAACACCTTGTAACCATCAATCACATGTATCTGTCAAAAATCTAGGAGCAGGGAGGCGGGGGTCATCAGGAAGGTAATGTCATTGGATTAGTAATCCAGGAACCCAGGCTGATGTTCTGGAGACATGGGTCAGAATCCCACTATGATAAATGGTGAAATAGAACGCAATAAAAAATGTTGTAATTAAAAAGCTGTCTAATGAAAACCATTGGTGATTAATCATTACAAAGAAAGCCCATCAGGTTCACTAATGTCCCTTAGGGAAGGAAATCTGCCAACCTTACCTGGTCTGGCCCACATGTGACTTCAGATCCATAGCAACGTGGTTGATTCTTAAATGCCCTCTCAACAATAAATGCTGGCCTAGCAGTGATGCCTTCATACAATGAATAAAAAACCTTCAGTCAAGTCCAATATCAAGAAATGCTTCATGACAACCAAGGAATATGGAGCAATAGTGGAACACACTTGAGAGTTGAATGACCTCCTCCTATTTGTGTGTAAAGCACTGACTTCAAGGAGCACTCACCATCCAAACAGAGATACACAATGAGTATTCATTATAGCTACGGTCAACTGTCCTCTTTGCGTTTGCTAAAGTCACATTTTTCACTGACTCTCTGGAGTCTTTGATGCAGCAGCCAGTTAAACAGTCCTATGTAGTAAGGCCAGATTTGTGACTTGCAAATTTCAATGAGTTGCCCTTCATCCTATTGTCAAGGTTGTTGCTCCTTTGCCCAGCACATGTTGTCTGCAAGGCGACATGTGCCCACCATGAAGAGCCTTTGGTAGGTGCACGATGCAGTTCACCACCAGCATGAACCACAAGAACCTAATCAAATTTGGCGGTGGCACAATCAACCAAGACACACAAACACATTGATTCAGCACGGGCTGTGTCTAGCGGCATCGCTGGTATGCCAGGAAAACACGGCCAATAGCCAGCACCATGTCATTCCCTCCCCCATCATTTCCAGACAGAGTGCCTACCTGAATGAAACGCTTCAGCTGAGAGTTCTGTTGAAGTAGCCGCGTTTTCTCTTGCTCAAGTGAAAAGATATATTCTGCTGTTTGCTGCAAAATGGCTGCCTGTGGGGAAGAGAAATCACATGGGCATGAACTGGATGCCTCCAAGCAGCTTCCAACTTCATGACAGAACTGAAATATCACCAACCATTGGGAGTAAACTGCCTCATTGGATTTTCTCCAATGATACATTATTTTAAATAGTTGACAGGACCCCGTCAATTTTTAGCAATGAAAGCCTTTTTTCCATCATTCAGTTGGACTGATTGGCTTTTTCACCATTGAAACCCATGCTGTATTATCCATTGACCGATACATGGGAGAATATATTTAAATTAAGCCCCTACCCTCGCCCTCTCCAATTCCAAGCGACGTTACCCATTGTCTGATTCAGAGTGGCTTATCTATGTATCTCAACCCTCTCCAAACTGACCCCTCCTACAAACAGGAGGTGAGGACCAGTCTGTGCCTGACCTTGCTGAGTTTCTCCCCATCCGTGTGCGGTATCAGTGTCTTCAGGGACTGGAACCCAGCGTTGATGCTTTGCATTCTGCGGCGTTCGTTGCTGTTGGCGATCTCTCTTCGTATCCTCCGTTCCTGGTCTCTCTGTGACTCCTGGGTCAGTGGGATATTAGCCAGGCTGGAAAAAAAATACCAAGACATTTATAACATTATTCTCCCACTCACTTTACATTAATTCCTCTCGCAGTTGCTCACTTAAGTGACGATTAACAAACACTGAAATTGCTGGAAGGGTCACAAGACTCAAAGTTAATTGTTTTCTCTCTGCTGCCAGACCTGCTGAGTTTCTTCAATAATTTCTGGTTTTGTTTGTTTCAGATCCCCAGTATTTATGCTTCTTTGTTTAATATTAGATTGAAAGAAGTATAAGTAAAAATGCTGCTCCACACGGAATGAGTACTTGGGGCCTGGAGAACAGAGGAGGTAAAAGAGCAAGTGATTCACCTTGTGAAATTGCGTGGGAAGGGATTGACGTGTTTGGACCGATTGGAGGAGTAGACCAAGTTGTTAAGGAGGGAATGGTCCCCCTGACATGCTGACAGAGAGGGAAAGAGGAGATCAGTTTGTTGGTGATGGAATTAGTGGAGGGTGATCATTCGAATACAAAAGGTGGATAGTGAGGACAAAGGGGAACCCTTATGTCCTGTGTAGTGGTGGGGGTTCAGGGCAGAAGTGCAGGGAATGGATTAAACATTGGTCAGGGCCCTTTCAATCCTCAGCTGAGGGAGAAGGAAGACATGTTGGAAGTGCCATTGTGGAAAGCAGCAGCATCAGAACAGATGCATTGGAGACAAACTATGAGAATGGAATGGAGCCTTTACAGGAAGCAGGGAGTTGAGGAAGCAGAGTCAGAAAACAAAAGGTACCATGGCCATCATTTTGGGATTTTTTAAAAAATATATTAAAATTGATAATGAAAACTGTCTCTATTAAGTGATTAGGTTGGAATTATTATTTCCTGCTAGGGATGGTGGAGCACACAAGGGTGTTACAACTTAGAGTGAGACACATTGTACACTTTTGCCCAAGAAATGTAAAACATGAATTTACAATGGCAACTGTCAACAGGAAATACATGCAGATGCAATATCTCCATCATCTTAAATTGATATTTCCTTTTAAAATAAAAAAGGAATGTTACTAAACCAAAAAGCTTAATTCTGCAATATTCAAAATTTCAGCCATAAATTGACATGTGCTCTTCAACCACACAATTTTCTCACTCAACAACAATTAAACATCTCTCACTCTAATCTGTTCCTTAGCCTCTGCCATACATAGATACAAATCTGGCTGAGTGAAATGTAACAAAGAGCAGAGATGAATGATTATGGTACAGGGTGGAGAAAGTGGAATTCCCTAGGGTTCAGTACGAGGACCCACTGCTTTTCTTGGTCAGTATTAATGACCAAGGCTCAAATGTGTGGCATTCCCCCTTTCTCACTGAGGAACCAGAGAAGGTCTACATGCATAAATTTTTTAAAGACGTCCGAAAAAGTTAAGAAAGCAGTTACCAAGACACTGTGAGCTTTATAAATACAGCCATAGAGGCAGAGAACAAAAGTAAGGAAGTTATGAGAAGTGTTTAGAAAACATTGAACATAGAACATAGAACAGGACAGCACAGTACAGGCCCTTTGGCCCACGATGTTGTGCCGACCTATTATCCTACTAAGATCAATCTACCCTGCATACCCTACATTTTACTATCCTCCATGTGCCTATCCAAGAGTCGCTTAAAAGTCTCTAAAGTATCTGACTCCACTACCACTGCCGGCAGCACATTCCACACGCCCAACACTCTGCTCTGACATCTCCCCTATACCTTCCTCCAATCACCTTAAAATTGGCTGAGTCTCACCTGGAGGTTTGCATCTAGTTGTGGGCACCACTTTGGGATGGATTGGCAAAGATACAGAGAACATTTACTAGAACTGGACAGGGATCAAAGACATTCTCATTCATTCCTTGGATTTGATCTGGGCTGGCAAGGGCAGCCCATTATAAATGGTCTTTGACCACGCGGAAGTGAGTCACCTTCTTGAGCTTCTGCGTACCATGAGATGTCGGTACGTTCATAGTTTTGACATTTCTGCAGCAATTTGGTGCAACTGACTGGCATGCTTGACCATTTTGGAGAGCAGTTAGGAGGCAGCCACATTGCTGTGGGTCTGGAATCACAAGTCAGCCAGACCATATAAGGGTGGCCAATTTCTTCCCCTGAACAAAGGAGTGGAGGTAGACCATCAACGCTGTCAATCAGCTACATCACAGCTGAACATCTACCTCAATGCCACTTTCCTGCACTAACCCCATATCACTGATGTCATTAGTCTCCAGAAACTGCCCTGACTGTGCTCAATGATTGATCTTCCACAGCTTTAGGAGAGGGAATTCCAAAAAGTCACTACTCGTTAAGTAATTCAGCTTAAACGGAGTCATAAATGGGTTACCCCTTATTCTGAGAGTTTGTCTCCTGGTCATAGATTCACTATACTTAGGAAATCTTTGATATAGAATTCTTACAGGATGGTTGTACAAGTTTCAATGAGATCTCATTATTTCAAACTCTACAGAATAACTCAATCTCTTCTTATAAAATAACCCCTCCATCCCAGGGATTGATCTGGTGTACCTCTGCTGCACTCTCTCCAGTACAAGTGTATCCTTTCTTACATAAGGAGTCCAAAACTGTACACAAGACTCCAAGTGAAGTCTCACCAAGACTCTACACAACTGCAGCAAGACATCTTTACTTCTGTACTCAAATTCCCTTGTAATGAAGGCCAACAAATCATTTACTTCCTAACCGCTTGTTGTGCTTGCATGCTAACTTTTAGCTACTCCTGAACAAGATACCCAGATCCCTTTGGCACCAAGTACTTTCCAACCGCTTCCCATTTAAGAAATGTTTGTCCTTGTTTTTTTTTAGAACCAAAGTAGATAACTTCATAATTATTTGCACTATATTCCATCTTTTGTGTCTATAGCCAATTCACTTAGCCCTCTTTTGTCCCCTTGAAATGACCCTGCTTCCTCCTCAAAATCTATAATCCCACCAAGTTTTGTGTCATATTAGTAAATTTGGAAAATTAAAATTGTTCCAAGTCTTCAACTAATTTGATTCACTCATATCAAGAAATGACGAAGACACTGGAATCTACAAAAGCAATGAGTTATAACAACATTCTAGCAATAGTACTGAAGAATTGTGCTCCAGAACTAACCATGTCCTATCCAAGTACAGCTATAACATTGGCAACGTAGAAAATTACCTAGGTATGTCCTGTTCACAAAAAGCAGAACAAATCAAACACAGCTAATTACCACCCTATTAGTTTCCATTTGATCATCAAAAAAGAGATGGATGGAAGGAGTTGTTGACAGTTCTTTCAATGGCACTTGCAAAGGAATAACCTGCTCACTGACACTCAGTTTGACCTCTGCCAGGGACAACTGGTTTCTGACCTCATTGTAATCTTGGTCTAAACATGGAGAAATGAGCTCAACTCTAGGAGGTGAGAGTGACTGCTCTTGACATCAAGCAGTATTCGGTCAATTAGGCATCAAGGAGTTCTAGCAAAACTGAAATCATTGTTGCTGCATCAATGGGAATCAGGAGGAAACTCTCCATTGGTTGGGATCAAACTGGCACAAAGGAAGATGGTTGTAGTTGTTAGAAATCAATCACCTCAGCCTCAGAATGTCACAGTGAGAATTCTTCAGGGTAGTCCACTTCATGAATGTCCTTCGTTCATCAGAAATGGGGATGTTCACTGATGATTGCACAATGTTCAGCACCATACATAACTCCCTAGATACTAAAGCAGTTGTGTCCTTATAGAGTCATACAGCACGGAAACAGACCCTTTGGTCCAACCAGTCCATGCCAAACATAATCGCAAGCTAAACTAGTCCCATATGCCTGCTCCTGGCCTATATCCCTCCAAACCTTTCCTATTCATGTAATTATTCAAATGTCTTTTAAAAGTTGTAATTGTACCCACATCCACCACTTCCTCAGGAAGTTCATTCCACACATGAATCACCCTCTGTGCAAAAAGTTTGCCCCCGTGTCTTTTCTAAATTTCTCTCCTCTCACCTTAAAAATGTGCCCCCTAGTCTTGAAATCCCCCATCTGAGGGAAAAGACAGCTACCATTAACTCTTATCTATGCTTGTCATTATTTTATAAATTTCTATCAGGTTGTTATAGCAAATCCTGAACAATATCCTGGTTTGGAATTACAAGAGGCAATTAACACTGACACCATGCAAGTGCCAGGCAATGGCTAACTCCAACAACAGAATCTAACAACGATATTCAAGATTTTGCCATCAGTGAATCCCCATTATAGACATCCCAGGAAATGCCACTGATCAGAAACTGAACTGGACTAGCCCTACAAATACAGTACCTCCAAGAACAGGTCAGAGACTAGAAATTCTGCAGTAAGTAACTCATCTCTTGTCTCCTCAATGCCTGTCTACCATGTGTGATGGAATACTCTTCACTTACATGCATAGATACATTTTTAAAACACTCAAGAAGCTCAACAGCATCCAGGACAAAGCAGTCTGCTTGACTAGCACTCCAACCACCGCATTCAACATCCACTCCCTCCACCACCAATACACAGTAGCAGCTATGTGCACAATCTAAAAGATGCACTGCAGAAATTCACAAAGACTCCTTTAACACCCACCAAACCCACATCCTCTCCCACCTAGAAGGACAAGGGCAGCTGGTGCACAGGAACACCATTATTTGCAAATTCTCCTCCAAGCCACTCACCACCCTAGAGAACTATATCACTGTTCCTTTATTGTTGCTGCATCAAAATCATGGAACTCCAATACGAACAGCATTGTTGGTGTCCCCACACCCAAGGACTGCTGCAGCTTAAGAAGGAGTTTGCCACCACTTTCTCCAGGACAATTTGGGATTGACAGTAAGTCTGGCTCACGGGTATCACCCACATTATTTGTGCAGATTGTGAAATGTTGTCCCTTGCACCAATTCTTGGAATACCTCACTAGTAACAGCTTGCTACACTGAAAATTATCCATTCATCCTTCCTCTCTGCTTTCTGTCTGTTAACCAATTTGCAATCCTTACTAGTATATTAGCCCCAATTCCATGCACTCTGTTCTGAAGGAGATTTGAGAATCTCAGATTTTTACAAAATAAAAATCTGGTAATTTTGTTTAAATTCCCCAGTTCCTCTGATGGAGCATTACTAGAATACTGAACAAAAACAGAAGTTGCTGTTCCTGATTTACAGCGTCTGCAATTCTTTCGTTTTTTTACTAGAATACTGAAATTCAATGTAAATTTTTAATGACCAATCTGCTAAGATTACTGTTGGGGGCCAGTTAGCTCCATTAGCTGTGATTCAAAACACCACCGGTAGCATGGTTTAATTCCCATTCTTGCTGAGGTCAATTTGGAATAGGCCTCCTAACTCTGTCACAGAGCAGAAGGTAATGGCAAACCAAAATTGACAGAACTGCCAAGAAAACTGCTGAAGATTAAAAATTAGCTTCAACGAGCTAAGAAACTGCCTTTGGGCAGAGCAAATGTCATTCACTCATTAACACAAACCACTATACTACATCCCCTTGAGTTACAAGGGTAGATTGGAGAACTTGGAGCTGTTCTCCCTGGGAGGAGAGGTCTGAGAGGAAATTTAACAGAAATGTTCAAAATCATGAATGATCTAAACAAAGCAGATCAGGAGAAATTGTTCCCGTCAGTGAAAGGATTGAGAACCAGAGGATACTTTCTTAAGGTAATTGAAAAAAAACAAACAGCATGAGGAATTTTTTTTATGAAGCCACTGGTTAGAATCTGGAATGCATTTCCTAAGTGAGGCTGAGGCACCTTAAACTGTGTGTTTCAAAAAGGAATGGGATAATTATCTGATGAAATAAAAAAAAGAGCATGCCCAATGGAGAAAATGCAGACGCGTGATACTGAGTAACTCTCACAGAGAGCAGATACAGATATATTGAAAAGAATACCTTCCTTCTGTACTGTGACTGTTCTAAACTCCAGGAAACAATACAAGGGTACCAAACACTAAGAGGATGCTTCAAAATACCACAACGGTGCTACTGTCACATGCAGAATGAAAACATTATGGAAAAAAATCATGTACGAGTAATGTCTACAAGTCTCATGCTTAAAGGTCCAGTGAACACTTTCACACAGTAAAACCCTCTCTCAGATCCTACACAGACCAGCTGGCAAGAGTATTCGCAGACATCTTTAACCTCTCCTTCCTCTTGTGTGAGATTTGCACCTGCTTCAAGAAGACTACTATCACCCTAGTGCCAAAGAAAAAATCAGTCAATGTTCTTTAATGGCTACCACCCGGTGGCTCTGACATCCATTATTATGAAGAGCTTCGAGAGGTTAGTAAAGGCACGCGTCAACTCCAGCCTCCCAGACTGCATTGAACCATGGCAATATGCTTACCATTGCAGTAGGTCCATGGCAGACACCATTTCCTTGGCCCTACACTCATCCCTGGAACATGTGGATAACAAGGACACCTACGTCAGGCTCGTATTTGACTTCAGCTCTGCCTTCAACACCATAATTTCAACCAAACTCGTCTCTAAACTCCGAGACCTAGGTCTCTGCTGCCCCTCTCTGCAACTGGATCCTCGACTTCCTGGCCCGCAGACCGCAATCACTAACGATAGGTGATAACAACTCTTCCACGATAATCCTCAACACTGGAGCTTCACAAAGCTGTGTACTCAGCCCTTTATACACTCAAGACTGTATGGCCAAATTCAGCTCTAACTCCATTTATAAATTTGCTGATGACACCACTGTAGTGGGTCAGATCACAAACAGCGACAAGGCAAATTAGAAAAAAGAGATGGACAGCTTAGTGGCATGGTGTAACAATAACAATCTTTCCCTCAATGTCAGCAAATAAAGGAGCCTGTCATTGACTTCAGAAAGTGGAGTGGAGGACACATCCCTGTCTGTATCAATGGTGCCGAGGTGGGGATGGTTGAAAGCTTCAAGTTCCTAGGAGTCAATATCACCAACAATCTATCCTGATCCATCCATGTGGACACTATGGTCAATAAAGCACACCAACGCTTCTACTTCCTCAGAAGGCTAAGGAAATTCGGCACGTCCACAATGACCTTTACCAATTTTTAATTAATGCACAATAAATCGTATTCTATCTGGATGTGTCACAGCTTGGTATACAACTGCTCTGTCCAAGACTGCAAGAGATTACAGAGTGTTGTGAACGCAGCCCAATCCATCACGAAAACCATCCGCTCCTTGCCTCGGGAAAGCAGCCAACATAATCAAAAACCCCTCCCACTCCTGTTATACTCTCTCTCATCCTCTTTCCTCAGGCAGAAGATACAAAAGTTTGAAGACATGTACCAACAGATTCAAGTACAGCTTCTTCCTTGCTGTTATCAGACTTATGAATGGATCTCTCATATATTAGAATTGATTTTTCTCTGCACCTTCTGTGCAGCTGTAACAGTACATTCTGAATTCTGTTCTATTACCCTGATGTACTTATGTAAGGTACAATTTGTCTGGATAGCATGCAAAAGAATATTTTTCACTGTATCTTGGTACATGTGACAATAATAAATCAACAGTTGTCTCATTAAACATTCCCAGCGTAGATACAACATGATTTAGGTACAAAGTAATGTTCCTTGTATACTGTCCCATCAATCACTCCCGAGACAGGTTAAATACTGACTAAAGCTAAATCTCCACCTTCACAAACCAAATACTCCCAGGGTAAATGTAGCATAGGTTGTATTATGCTGTGAACTTGGTGACTCTGGTAGATTTAAAAACAGGATTAATGCATATATGAGGGAGAAGGACTGTGTGTAAATATAAAATCTGACATTGACCAGATGAGCCAATTAGCCTGTTTTTCTGTTGCCGATTCTGTACAATCAGGTGTCAATGGTTGCAATGACAAGGTGTAACTATCGGTCCTCAGATGAGATGACATTAGTAATCCAATAGGCATACTGACACTCCCATACAATTTTTTCAACAACAAACAAAAAAGTTTGGAATTCCAGACACTTGTAGAAATTACATCACAGAAACTGACCATTCAGCCCAACAGGGCTCCCTGCTCCACATTCAGCAGGTTTGGCAGAACCCGAGGCAACAGAAACAAGAGTTAATGTTTCAGGTTGATGACTGAATTCTAACGAAAATCGTCGACCTGACACTTTTGGTCTCCAAAATGCTGTCAGATCTGCTAAGTGTTTCCAGCATCCACAGTATTTCGTTTTCAATCTTAGTATATTCAAAATAATTTAAACATCAAACTTCGTACAATTGCAATCCTTTAGAATATTGATGAGCAGAGGGGATAGATTGGGTTAAATATAATTAAGAGTGGAATCTTTCAGCAGGCAAAAGAAAACTACAATTCCCACAATTCCGAGCGGCCAAAATGGACTACAGCTCCCAGGTTGCCGCACGCCCGCTACCTCGAGCTGGGCTGCAGAGGAACAGGCAGGCCCAAAGCGCTGCTCGGCCCCAACCCCGGGGACGGAAGAGCCGATCAATGCTTCATGTTGCACCTGAACAGTCGAGTAGAAGGGGATATCTTTCCAACACCCTCTACGGAGGTATTTTAATTCGACCACCCACCCGCAAACTCCACCCGGAAAGTGACCACTTTGGACGCACGTGGGCCCCTGGGTGAGGAGTTTTATTTGGACAACCATTGAGGGAAGGGGAGTGGGAAGGAATGATCGGAAATTTGGTTTTCCCCTGTCCCTCCTTTAGCCAGCTCAGGGAACGTGGCTGCAGCTCTTCCCACGTGGGTGTGTTTAGAACCTCCGAATGTATCCATTCCGCTTTGGAATGTTGCCTGGAGCCGCCGCGTTCCAAACCCCGAATCCACGTGGAACCCGTCCTGGCCGCTGCAGCCCCGTCACTCAGCAAACAGCAGCAACAACACCGCATGCCCACCTCCCTCCTGGGGCTGTGCAAGCTCCTCCATGCAGACAGCAGATGGAGCCTCGCTTGTTAGTAGCAAAAGAAAAATGAGATATATATAAAATGTATAAATGGGGAGAGAAAAGTACACACCTACAGAGACCTCCTATCACTTCTTTCTCACTCTTCCTGAAATCCTGGAATGAAGGTACCTTTTGAGTCGGCACCACGAAATATTCCATGTCTTGCACCTGGAGAAAATAATTATGCACAAATAATAATAATCGCCTTAAATAAAAGGCTGGCTGAGTTCTGGTTCTCTGTGTGTGTTTCCAGCTGATCGCTCTATCAGATGGTTGTAAATGGCGGGAAACAGCTGGTGCCTTCGCAGCACCGCCGCCTCCTTCCGCCGGGACCGGGATTGCATGTAAACAAAGGACTATGCCCCGGTCCTGGCCGAGCCCCCGGACAGGGTGCAACCAGAGTCCGGTTTGCTTCTGCAGATTAGGAAGAAGGACGCTACCGGGGCCAACTGAGAGGGGAGGAAATGGGCAGTGGTCCGTTAAAGGTGGGTGGGGGGGATATGTTTCTGCATACGCCACTACGTGTGTGGGGTGAAGCGGCTCATCAGCTGACGGGCTGGCAACGCCGAGAGGAAAAGCAACAGCTTCTGTGACATTGGAGCAGCTGAGAACACAGAGAGACGCAAATCCAACCCCCACCCGCCCACTTACTCCAACTCTGCTTTAAAGAGACACCACATATCATCTTGCACATTTCAAGGCAGCATTCAGGTCCTATTTTACCGTTGCGTTTTACCAAGTGTACTTAAGAGAAACCTTCGATCTTGACCAGTGAGGAACGGACTCCCGGAGAATTCAAGGAAATGCAACACAAGCCCGAGAATTCCAATGTTAAAATATTATCGGCTTCCCCATCCTTGGAGCACCACAGAAAACAACATTCTTTTTTTCTCCTCTGAAAGGAATAGAAATTTGCTGAATTCACACTGTCTATTAACATGGGGTAGGCGTGATGCTGCCCACCTACCACAAAGAAAGAATTGCTCAGAAAAAGTAGGATAAAGTGCCTGCCAAGCAGGTAGCCACAAAGTTCCATGCCATTGTTTCTTTTCATTTAGACAATTCGAAGTGGGATTCAGTCATTTTATTTTTTTGTAGCTTTTCAAATCCTAGGGTATATCCTCTCATTATTAGGGCAGTGGGCAGATTGACTAGATCTCGTCCCTCTTGCTGACAACACGCCCACCCCCACATCACCAACTACTCGTGTGGAAATTACTTGATAAACATCACTGATTTAAATTACAGATAGCAACTTTGGGACAGGACTACAAATCTATCGTTGCTACAGTCATTTGCATTAATATAGCGCCGTTAAAGGCCCAAGGCAGTTTATGGGACGTTATGGAATAACATTTCATAATGAGGCACATAACATTATATTAGGCCAGATTACCTAAAAATTGTGTTGAAGAGGTAGACTTTAAGGAGTGATTAAATGTGGGAAGAAATAGTAGAGAGGCAAAGGTTTATGGAGGGAATTCCAGAGTTTGAAACCTATCGACAACCTTTTTAAATTTTTCATGGGACACTGCATGTTCCTGGCTAAACCAGCATAGGTTCCCCACCCCTAACTGTGCTGGAGAAGCTGCTTTCTCAAACTCTTGCATCCTTGGGACAGGTATACTCACAGTGCTGTTAAGGAGGAAGCTCCAGGATTTTGAAGGAGCAATAGTATTCTTCCAAGTCTGGATGGTGTGTGGCTTCAAGGGAAATTTACAATTAGTGGTATTCTTATATATCTGCTGCTTGACCTTTCTGTTGATAGAGATCATAGATTTGGAAGGCAGACTCTCCAAGGGTGGAGACCGGAGTGATGACAATCTGGAATTTCAAAAAGGCCAGGATCTGTGCTATGTAGGGAGGTAGTTAGAGAACTTGAGATGGGATACACTTTATGGAATGGTTGAAAAAGACAAGAAATTTAATATTGATGTGTTATTTGGTGAGTGGGACTTAACTCTGCCATGTATGCCAAAACTTTGAATGATCTCAGGTTTATGGAAGATAGAACATGGACAGCTGGTAAAAAGTGCATTGGGATAGTCATCAGGCAAAGTTATTCAAGTGGAAACAGGCAGTTGTAATGACGGTATAGGTGCATAGTAAGAAGCTATTTTCAGAGTGATGTAAAACATTCAGTTTGTGAACAGTCTAGTTCCACCTGAAAAAAGGGAAAGAGCTGGAGTTGGTAGCTAGAAAAAGCAGCTTGTGTTGGAAAACAAAGACACTCACCACCACCATGCCAATATTTAACTGGACAAAATAACTGCTTACCTGATCCTGGATGTCCGAACAGCAGTCGGATGATTTAGAAGCAGAGGAGGGGCTACCAGGTAGAGCTTAATGTTATCAATGAACATATGGAAGTTGACACCATGCTTTTGGATGATATCACCAAGGAATAAATGAGAAAAAGAAAGGGTTGTGATGTTGATGAGGGGCATATCTGTGGAATATTAGGATGATGAAATGTAACAGTTCTAGGGAAAGAGACAAGGTTATCAAAGGTCAAGAAAGTGTGGCTTAATGAATTGGTAGCTGCTGAGATATCGTGATTATTTAAAGGCTTAAGGTTGGATAGTTGGGAATTTGAGCTGAGGAGATTGTGGAGGCATCGGTCGTGATCTTTCAGGAATCACTGGAGTCAGTGAGGGTCCCAGAGGACTGGAAAATGACTAATGTAACTCCTTGTTTAAGAATGGAGGGAAGCAGAAGACAGGAAACTATAGGTCAGTTAGCTTGACCCTCAGTTTGGCTTATGTGCCTAACAGAAGGGAATTCCTGGAGGCCTGGCATTCCGACCAGAACTCCATCAACAAACACGTTGAACTGGACCCAATATACAAACCATTGAAAAACAGAACCAGAAGTGATGCTAACCACCCCAGCCAACTGAAGCATATGAATAACAACTGGGATAGAACACCAACGCTTCACCGGAGGCGCTCTGACAATGTTGCCTAGCAGGGTGACGAAACGTCTGCAACCAAACACACCAGCTTGGCGAGCAAGTCTACAACCTCATCCACAACCCGAGCTACAAATCTTCCCAAAGTCTTTTTCTTTAGCCATTTCTCAATTCTACACCTTCTGACTCTATATCATTTCTTGTCATCAATGTAATTTCATTTCTTACTAACAAGACAAACCTGTCCATCTGCCTATCCTTTCAATATGGTGCATGTCCTTGGATATTTTGTTCCTAGTCCCAATCCCCTAACAACATCATACCTGCCAAACTCAATCTGCGCTTCAAGATCATTGCGCTTGTTTTGTATACTGCACGCATTTAAATACAACACTCTCAATCCTGCATTGATCACCCACCTTCTCATAGTTGTCCCCTTATCTGCTGTGCCTGAAGTTAGATTCCTGACCCTTTCCATACTCTCTACACTATTACTTGTTCTGGAAACTTTCATAACTTTTCCTGAGCCCTTCCCCTCTTTAACTAGTAATAAATTCCTTGTGACTTTGATTCGTGCATTTGTTCATCTACCTTATTCTGAATGCTTTGTGCATTAAGATACAAAACCTTTAAGTTTGATCTATTATTGAGTTTCCAACACTTTTATGGTTCCTTGGTACAATGTGACATTTACACATTCTGCCTTCCTTTTATCTTCTGGTAACAATCAACCCCATCACTAACTAGCAATCCTAACTTCTTCTTTAGCTTTGATTTTATGATTTTCCATGCAACTGAACCCACCCCAGCACTAGTTAGTTTAAAGCCACATCTACAGACCTGGTTATGCAATTCAATAGGTCTCTGGTTCCAGCATGATTCAGGTGGAATCCATCCAATTGGAACAGGTCCCTCTTTCCTCAGTGCTAGTGCCCATGTCCCATGAATTTGAACTTGTTTCTCCCATGCCAATTTTTGAGCGACACTTTTACCTCTTTAATCTTATTGATCCTGTGCCAATTAGTTCATGGCTCAGGTGGTAACCTGGAGATTGTTACCTTTTTGTTCTGCTTTTGAATTTAGCCCCTAGCTGCTGATATTCCCTCAACAGAACCTCTTTCCTCTTTCTACCTATATCGTTGGTATTTACGTGGACCATGACAACTGGATCTTTCCCCTCCCACTCCAATTTCCTCTGCAGCCCAGATTAGAGATACTGAACCTAGGCACCAGAGTACTGTATGCATTTCAGTACTCAATTTTGCAAAAACTGAGAGGTTTTATATATCTAGAAAGACAAAATAGGCCGAGGCTGTTTTCTCTGGAAAAGAGAAATTTGAGTGGTGTCTTTCAAATTTTGAACAGATTGCTGATCCTGATGTTTCAAATGTCAAAAGGATTTGTTACGATATATGGAGAGAAAGCATTTTCTTCAGTGGGGAAGCCAGAACAATGGGCCAAAATCTTAAAATGAGCTAGGATCAAGATAGCAAAGCTGTTTTAATTTGTGTGGGAGACCAAACCTAATGGTCTTATATATATGAGATTGTCACTAATAAATCCAATAAGGAAGTAAATTGGAAGATATGTAACCAGAGTTGGTAAGAGTATAGAACATGCTATCATAAACAGTTGAGCCAAAGCATAGATTAATTTAAGGGGAGGCTGGATAAGCATGAGAAAGAGAAAGGGATATAGGGATTGATAGGACTAGATGAAAAAGGACAAGAAGAAGGATTTGTAGAACATAATCTCATCTAGAGCCAAGTGGCCATTTTTTGTGCATTAAATTCTATGCAACTCCCATTCAGCAGATTTGGCATGTTCACTTTGGAGTTGCAGTCAGCAGCAATGGGAACTGCCGCCTCAAGGAATCAATGAAAACACCTCGCATTGTTTGAATAGTGTGTTTGTGAAATTCTCCCCATTTCAGGTGTAACTGTGGCTGGTTCCTCTGGAGCGTAACCCAGCCTGGACTTCCATTGTTGAGATTTCCTCTGAAGATATAGCAGGAGACTATGAAAACCCTCATAAAATTCCTAAGCTCAGGTCTTTGATTTTCATATTAGAATCAAGGCTATTCACCCATGAAACTGATACAAATCCTTTCACTTATTTAGATTTCTAAATATGCAACCTTTAAGTTGTCAGCTGTGCCATGAAGAAGTGTAGTTCCCAGGCAGCAGAAGACTTGTAAAAACTAGAACTTTACAGTATTTAACTACCATATCATTAATACTTATTCATAGGAATCCAAGAAGAAACTGCCATGTTAAGCTGCTGTGAGCACTTTCATACTGTTGCATAATTCTGATGGCAGTCTGCATAAAATTGTTTTCCCCTGAGTTTGCAATGTTCAGAGCAGTAATCTGATCTAGCTATTTGAAATGTGAAACAATTAATAGAAAGAAACTATTTCCTTTGGTGGGTAAAGCCAGAACAATGGGTAAAATCTTAAAATGAGAGTTTGACCACGTCCAGAAGCAAAATCAAGAACAACATTTTCAAATAAGACCATAAAATATAAAAGCAGTATTAGACATTTGGTCCATTGAGTTTGCTCCTCCGTTTAATCATGGCTGACATGTTTCTCAACCTGCCTTCTCCCTGTAAAGATCCCCTTATTAACCAAGAACCTATCAATCTCTGTCTTAAAAGCACTCAATGACTTGGTCTCCACAGCCATCTATGGCAATGAGTTCCACAGATTCACTACCCTCTGACTGAGGAAAATTCCTCCTAATCTTAGTTCTAAAGGGCCATCCCTTCACTCTGAGGCTGTGCCCTTTGGTCCTAGTCTCTGCTAATAGTGGAAACACTTCCTCCATGTCCACTCTATTCAGGCCTCTCAGTATTCTGTAAGGATAATAGAAATCTGTAATTCTCTCCCCTGAAAGCCTGTAGTTGCCAGGGTTAAATGAAAATTTCAAGATCTGGATTTATAGTTCTTTGTTGGTGAGGTTCTTTAGCAAAGGTGGGTAAATATGATCTGAAGTGCAGACTAGCCACAAACTAATTGAATGGCAAAACAAGTTGAAAGGACCGAATGGCTGCCTCCAGTGCTTATGATGCTTTTCTTCTGTTACCTGCCTTTATACTTTGCTCCTAATTACTTATTGTCTCTTAATACTGTACACTTTTCTTATGGTCAATAAAATGCCTGGGCTTGTAGATTGGGTCTGTACTCATTGGAATACAGAAGAATGAGAGGTCACCTTATTGAAACATACAAGATTCTTGGAGAACCTGATAGGGTAGATGGGAAAAGGTTGTTTCCCCCTGTAGGACAGTCTAGAACCATAGGGCATAATGTCAGAATAAGGGAGCACACATTTAGCACAGAGATGAAGAGGAATTTCTTCTCTCAGAGAGTAGTGAATCTGTGGAATTCTTTACTGCAGAGGGCTCCTGAGGCTGGGTCATTGGGTATATCCAAGGCTGAGATAAACAGATTTTTAATCAGTAAAGGAATCAAGGGTTATTTAGATTTAGATTTATTCATTTGTCACATGTACTAAGTATAGGAAAACGTAAGTACAGCGAAAAGCGCACAAAGTCGCCATTCACTGGCGCCCACTTGGTTACAAAAACCAGAATTAAAAGATTTTAATAGAGCCAAAAAGTAAACAGGAAAAAGAAAGTCCAGATCTTAGAGTCCCAAGACCCATCTCCACAATGGTGCACGCGCCGCTTCCATCACTAGGACACCTAGGAGGCCGCCACCGCTGCTGCTGCCAGGTGAAAGGCCCGCTCTCACGGCCTCACTCTCACCACCTTACCGGCCCACTGTCATCGCCGACTGCTGCCCCCTCACCGGCCCCGCTCTCATTTCCTCCTGCCCCCTCACCGGTCCCGCTCTCGCTGCCGCTGCCTCACCAGCCTGTCCCCACTGCCAAACCGGCCCACTCTTGATCCACCGTCACTGCAGGACCCAGCCCATGTGTTTAGCTGTCGCCACACGATTCCTGGTCACAACTCAACTCCTTCCCGACTCCTTAGGTAGGTAGTGAAAAAAGGGAGAATGGTGTGGAGGATAGAATTACTGCAGAGAGGAGAGAGAAGAAGAAGAGAAAAGGAAAGGAAAAGAAAAATGAAGTTGCGAGCTGAGTGGAGCTCCAAATGGAGCGACTTACCCAGCTGCAGTGGGGAAAAGGCAGGAAAATGGAGTTGAGGATTATCAGATCAGCCACAATCTCATTGAGTAGTGGCACAAACTCGATGGCCTGAACAGCCTAATTCTGCTCCTATGTCTTAATATGTGAGACCAAAACACAAGACATTCAGAAACATTGGTTAACATGTCAAGCAAGATGTCACAAAGAAGGTTTCTGATTCATACCATGTTTGGAAATATATCTCAGGCCTGCTTCATGTCAATAGCCCATTTAATACCTACCAGGCACAAACCTGAATCTCCAGTGTGTTGGTATTAAACAGAGTGAATTGGTATCTAAGGCATTGTCACCACCATCAGCAAAATGTGACATATATACCCATTAAAGCTGGGCACAGTCACAGTCAGTAAGAGCAGTTTACATAGCACCAATGAAACCCTCAAAATCTTGAACCTGGGTGATGTATCTGGGATGATCTTTGAGCCCATCTGGTCGATTAATGTAACTTAGGGAAGGAAATTTGCTGTCCTTATCTGTTCTGGCCTCCATGTTGTCCATGACTACAGCAATGGGGTTGACTCTGAATTGGCTCAGCAAACCACTCAGCTCAAGGGCATTAGAGGTGGACAACAAATGTTGGCCTGGCCAGCAATGCCCACTCAAACTCTCCATTCCCAGCAATATCCTGGTGAATCTTTTCTGAACCGTGTCCAGTTTAATAATATCCTTCCTATAATAGGGCAACCTATTTTCAGAAGAGGCCTCACCAACATCCCGCACAACCACAACATGATGTCCCGACTCCTATGCTCAGAGGTCTGAACAATGAATGCAAGCGCACCAAACACCTTCTTAACCGCCCTGGCTACCTGTGACACAAATTTCAAAGAATATTTTCTCTGTCTCTCTCCCTCTGAGAGAGATAGATGGAAGTAAACTAAAGAAACCTTTTAAAGATGTAGAGTTTCACTGGGATCTTTACTGGAAATAGCTGAAACTGGAAACGGAAACCGCATGAATCGTGAGTGTTTTGTTATTAGTTGCACAAGTTCTCAAATGGCTAAAGGGGGAAGACAAACTGAAGGGCGACTACAAGCTGCTTTTGTCTCTTGGTTCACGACAATATCCCACAGTGTAAGCAATGTGCCTATCTGCCTCTCCCTCCTCCTTTAAAAGTATTCCTTAAAACCTACCTCTTTGCCCATCATCTACTCTCATATCTGTCCATGTGGCCGTGTCGAATTTTGTGTGAAGTACTCTTGAAAATAAATGGAAGTTGCTATTATGTTGATGACTCAGCAAAGTGCAAGAGGTTGGACAGTTATGTCAAAAACTAAGTCTGGAAGTGACTGGGTTTGAGCATTATCAGCACCTAAGCCAGTGTCCACTGCACTAGATGGCAATCTCCTCCATGAACCAACTGTTCCATTAGTGAATAAGGAATTCTTCAAAATTAGTTCTTACTTTCTTCATTTGCACTTGTCTAATTCCAATTTTAATCACATTTTTTGAGAGAATAATCTCTCAAGATTCCCGTTTCCAAATCTTCACGGCTCTTAAATCTTAAATTTCATCCCTCCATTAATCAGTCTTCCAATTAAAATAATTTGAAGCTTCATCAGCCTCTCTTCACTGTTCAATGATCTAATCACTGAGATTATCATTGTTACCTCTTTCTCTTAGTTCTTTCCATTTTCTTCTGTTGCATGGCCAACGTAAATGCAGGTTCAGCTTGAGGTACTCCCAATCTGGTGGCCCTGAATTTATCAGGGTACGTTTTTCAGTTGTTTGCTGCCTTTATAGACACGTCCCACCAGAGCCAGGAGGATTAGAAAATTGCTTTGCTGGAGAGAAAGAAGCTCTAGTTATCTTATTTACTGCTCCCTCAGTAGTCTCAATCTCAATAGGAGTGGGGAACAGGAAATCACAGAATCTTACAAAGTGGAAGGCGGCTAGTTGGCCCATTGTGCGCAGGGCCAAGGTTCCATCCTTTTGCTGAGTCCATCAGGAGGGATGTGAGCTTGAGAGGGTGACTATTCCAGGCAGTGGAGGCCTGTAGGTCAAAGCTTCCCTGTACACCATGACATTGCCATTTTCTGCTTGGATCTGCTATCAGTACGCAGACTCAGGAGCATCTGTGACCAGTTCGCCCTGGCCTCAGGAGCCAAGGTAAAGCGAGGCAAGAGCGAGGTCATGTCTTTGGGAACTGGGCTAACCAATCCTTTAACCCTTTCACCATCAGGACAGATTACTGGAAGGTGCTGGGAATGGTTCAGTGGGGCTGGAGCGTTCGTGAAAACTTGGGAGGAGCATATAGCCAGGCTAAGGCAGAAACTGGGCTTTTGGGAGCACCGCTCCCTCTCCATTGTGGGTAAAAACCTGGTCGTCAGGTGTGAGGCACTCTCTCTGTTGTTGTACGTGGCGCAGATCTGGCCCAATCTCAGAACCTGTGCCACTGCAGCCACCCGAGCCATCTTCCATTTCATCTGGAGGTCTAACATGGACTGCATCTGCAGGGACACCATGTATAAAACTCTAGATAAGGTCAGGGGGGGGTAAGAACATACCCAACGCCACCCAAATCCTGATGGCCACCTTTGTGTATGGCTGCATCAAGCTGAGTGTAGACTCTCGATACGCAAACACTAAGTGTCACTACATACTGAGGTTCTACCTGTCCCCGGTGTTGAAAAGTATGGGACTGGCCTCATTGCAATGGAACACTCCAAGTAGTTAGACTGTACCATATCACCTGTCCTTCACAGAGAAATTTGCAAAGAAAATCACTTTTGACCATAAATCCATCAGGAAGTGGTCAGCACGTAGCATCCTCAAGACCCAGCGGGAAAAGGAGAGGGTGGATCCTGTCAGGTTGTTCCCTGAGCAGACTGGTAAAGTCATTTGGCTGAATGCTTCATCACCAGAACTCTCTACCAAGCACCAAGGCATCACTTGGCTGATGGTGAGAAGGGCATTAGCTGTGAGATTCTTCATGTATGCCCGGACTCTCTGCGCCACTGCATGCTGCTCTCGAAGCGGCTGCTAGAGGGATAGAGACTGTCACACATCTCCTTCTGGAATTTGCCTTTGCAAAGGAAGTCTGAAGAAAAATGCAGTGTTTTTTGTCGAGGTTTGTCTTGAGCAGCTCTGTGATTCAGGACTCTGTGCTGTACTGTCTGTTCCCCAGGACGCACACCGAGACAAACATCAACTGTGCCTGGAGGAACGTCAACTCGGTGAAAGATGCTCTTTGGTCTGCCCAAAACTTGTTGGTCTTCCAGAGCAAGGAGTTGACCTCGACCAAGTGTTGCAGACTAGCACATTCCAAGGTCCAGGACCATGTGCTGAGGGACACACTAAAGCTCAGAGCAGCTGCCGCCAAGGCACGGTGGGGAAAGACCAACTTCTAAGGTCTTTCTGCCAAAGTTAAATGGGGGTCTGTTCAGTTATTGAACCCTCCCAGTGCCTCAAATATATGTAAATATATTTGAATGTCTTTGGTTTGTTGGTTAGATAGAATCAAACTCTGATGTTTGTTTTTTATTCATGTGCTGTTTTAGGAATTATGTATGCATCTAAAGCTACGAATAAAGTATATTTTTGAAAATAAAAAAAAATGGTGGATGCAGTCACAACTGGGGCAGCACAGTAATGTTTCAATCAGTGTCCCTAGATCATTTATGGTGGATCCAGGTGATGATAGATTGTGATGAGACAGTTCAATGGCCTACAGTTGGCTAAGTTAATTATGTAGGCATGCCAGCTTTCAGTAGGTGTATGAGCTGCTGCAGCTGCCCATGATAAAGGTTGCTGTCACCATACTCTGGTAGTGTAGGAAACTAAGGGCCTGCTTGGTCTGGTGTGGTAGAGGAAAACCACTTCATGGTCCAACTAGAAGAGTCTCTTGTAGTTAACAAGATATAGTTTATTGTATGTTAGCAATCAGTTACAAAGGACACTGATAGACACATATTGTTACTGATGTTAGATCTTGCTCCTTCCAAGATTGTAAGCTATCCTAGCCACAAGTCATCATCATAGTGGATGGTGCTTATGGTACTTCTCAGTATTAACCCTATCAGACTCATTTCAACAGTTGTTGGTGCTCACTTGTGAGTGAGGTGCTAGGAGGCTCTGTGATACTGTACCCCACCATAAGATGAGCAGCAGATAGAATAAAATAAAAACTATTTTCCCTGTCCATTCATTAGCTTTCAATTGCAGAATTAAATAAGAAATAATCTGATGCACAGTAAATAATTCCAGGTGGGAATAAAATGGACAAACATAAAGCCTCCTGCAGCCTATGGAGCACTCTCCTGGATGAAGTACAGTATGAAAACTAATCTTTATACTTGGGAGTGACAGTATGCCTGTTGACTGAGGAGCATGTTAAAGCTTGTACTATAGTAAAAGCTCTGCCTTGTCACTGTTACTGTTAGTACAAATCTCTGGTGACTTCTGTCTTCTTAATTACACGTTGATTATTTTTCGCAAGATGTCTGCCCTTGTTACAGGAGACTAGTTATTTGGGGTGTCATTCCATGTAATATACAAACACAACTAAAAGAATAAAATGAATAACTAGACAGATCAATACAAATGTTAGGATTGACAAAATTTGTTGAATATATCCCAGAAGAGTTGATCACATGGCATTTGATCATGAGAATTCTATAATACGGTACGCCAGATCCCTAGACATAAAGGCCAAGATTCTGTTGGCTTGTTTGATTACTGCTGTACCCATTAGCTTTTAAAAATTTGTTTACTTGAAACCTGAATACCTTTTCTCCTGTAGTTCCTAGTCTGTCACTATTAAGATAATATTCCAATTTCATTTTCATTAGATCCACTGTTGATAATTTCACACTTCCCACTTGAACTCTGTCTGCAAACGTTGAGCCCATTTACTTTAGTGTGCCTAACCTTTGATGAGTTCCTACTCCCAGCTACACAATTAATTGTCATTTGCAAACTTGGATACTCAATTTTCTATTTGTTCATCTGAGTAATTGATGAAAGTGACGAAAGACTGAGGATCCAGTACAGATTCCGAGGGAACACCACATATTGCATCCCTTCCAAGAACCATTTCTTCCTACTTTGTGTCTCCTAGCTCCCAATAAACTATCAGGTTTCTTGCAGCAGTATTCAACAAAATTAATCTAATAACTCCTGGTGACATATCCTGGGTTTAGTGATCCCAGCAGTTTGGGTTTCCTCATCTGTTGAGGGCACTGACTCTTACATCTAGATTCATAAACAGAGAAACTCCTCCATGCTGCATCTGTTTCTAGCAGGAGCCTTTAGAACAGGAAAAGAGAAATTCATATGATTTCTTTTTCTTGTTCTTCCCCCTCTATAGCTCTGGGACAGTAAGGCTATGCTTCTGCAGCTAACTTATTGCAGCCTAGGGATTTTAACCTGGGGTCTTGTGTGTCTTTACTTGCAAATAGGGCAGTACATGTGTCTCCAGAACCAGATGCACGAGAACCAGGCAACACTGCATTCAAAGAAATTAACACTTCTGCTGATACTTTACAACTTTGGTAAAATTCAGACAAATCATAGAGAATGCAAATCTCCTGGGGCCCTGATCCTGCTCTACATTTGCTAAAGGAATTCCTCTATATTCTTGGGGAAGTTTGATTTGTTTCCAATGTTGTCATCAATCAAAGTACATCATCTCAGTTTGCAAAAATTTCTATTATGTTGGCATGGAAATAAGTACAGCCGGTTAAGATCTGTCTGTGAGGAACGCATTAAAGCCTTCAAATTCCCTTTATTTCAGTGGAGGGATGATGATTCTGTCACAGCTAGGTACAGGCCTAATAAACATTTTACAAGACGTCAGTCACTGCTTGTAACTTCTAAACCATTTCCTATTTTGAACTGTGCTGCAGGTCAGGGTACGGCTGAAAGCCATTAAAGTTATTCTCTACTGAGTTTCCACTGCCTAGAATTCTCTCTGTAACTAAATCCCACCACTCTCCACTACAGTACATCTCTCAACACCTTTAAAGCTCTCCTTAGAGCCTGTTTAACATCACCTTTGCTCTGAACTCTTCCACTGATGCTGAGTTCCTTAGTGAAACATGGGCTCTTTTTGTGTTCAGTCCTAGCTCAGTGGGCAGCACTGCACTTTTGCTGAGTCAGAAGATCATCGATCCAAGTCCTCAGCACAAACTTTAGGCCAGCACACCTAGTACAGAATGGGGATTGCAACATTTTCAGAGATGCCATTGTTCGTGTGAGATATTAAACTGTGGCCTGGAGTATGGGTCTCTTAAGTGAATTACAGACATCTGATATTCTTTTAAGAAGTTCTCCCCTGTTTCCAGGTCAATATTTATCATTACTATAACTTACATCGTTACCTACATCATTAAATCAGATAATATAATAATTTATCTTGCTGCTGTTTGTGGGAGCTTGATGTGCCCAAGTTGATTGCTATATTTCCTACATTGCAGCAGTGACTCCACTTCAAAAGTACATAATCAGCTGTAAAGTGCATTCAGATTTCCTCAGGTCATGAAAGACAGAAAATAAATGCAAGTCTTTCTTTCTTCCTTAACACTGCTTTATAAATACTTGTTAGTGGTGTCTGATGTCTGACACAGGTCACCCAATGTTTGATTGAGGCCTTACCCATGGGTGTCCAGAAATGTTATCACCAGCTTCTGTTTTCTTAGTCAACTTTGTTAACTCACTCAAATGGCCTTTGTTGATATGTGAACTGATCCAGTGAGTGTCCAGAGAGGAGGTTTGTGGTAGTGACCCTGAGTCAGGAGGCCTAGGTTCAAGTCCCACTTGCTGCAAAGGTGTGTAATAACATCTCGGAACAGGTTGATTGGAAAATATTTAGGACAGGAGGTAGATAAACACTGTCATGCTTTTCAGTTTTTAGACAAAATATTTTCCTTAGATTTAGCATCATTAGTTACTTCCATAAATTGATTTCATGTCCCCCAAGAGCATAATTAAACCTTTACTGGCCAAAATCTTGGTAAATGTAGGACCCTAGAAAACCCTTTTCAGTACACTTTAAACGATTAAAGTATGATTCATTTTACAGTGTAGACATCGCACCTAAGCCTTACCTTGACATCATGTGTTGTTCACAATGTATACGTTACATTGCACGTGACTGGGATACAAGTTCTGACTGATTGTTTCCCAGTAAAAGCACACTAAGGCAAGTGTAATATTCCTTCAGCCTGATCTGCATGGCTGTGGTTCCATACTGGATAGCTTGTTCATCAAACAAGACATTGAGAACACCATGAGTTCTTCATGTAATTATGACAAAAGCAAATAACTGTTGGCAGTATCTCACCAGATGTAATGCCCATGACATGAACTTACTACCATGAACCACATGATGGCATTGCAGTGGAAGATTTGGGGTAGGCTTATCTTGGATTTTAATGTGCTGGATGACAGGCCCCCAGTACACTTACCATCTCTAATTGGGTACATTCAAGGCAATTTCATCACATGACCCATAACCAACATCTCCACACCCCCAATTGACACACCAGTAGTTGCTCGACACACCCATTTTTGTGCACCCTTTCTGCACTAATTGCAAAACAAATAAATTTTTCATTACCCAAATTGGATGATTCCCTACTGTCAGACAGACATAATTTGGTCTCTCCCATTTCCCCTCTCAGAATATTAAGATATTTGAAATGCTCTACAGCTAATGAGTTGTAGTCACTTGTAAATTTATAAATGTATCATCCAATTTACACACAGCAAGCTTCTAGAGCTGGAAATGTGATAATGTTTTGTGATGTTGGTTGCAGAACAAATATTGGTCAGAATACAGGGTAAAATTCCCCTGTTGTTCTTCAAAATAGTGCCATGGGATTTTACATCCATCTAAATGGCAGGAAGGGCCTTGGTTTTATGTCAGATTTGGTTATCTCCAAGGCACTCCCTTAGTACTGCACTGGGTGTGTTAGCTTAGATGTACATTTAACGACCTGTATCTAGACTGGGATTCAAATCCACAACCTTCTGACTGATTGGGGGGTGTACTGCTCACTGATGACACTGATTAATAGATGAAACTAGTCATCTGTATCCATGAAAGCCGTTGGTTTGTTTAAAACAAAATTGCTGCACCTTGCAAAAAAGAAAACCTACATGTATCCTGCTTTCCTGAGGTGTTTGACTTCTGTGGACTCTGTACAAGGGTTCAGTTTGAGGCCCCTAAAGTTTTGACAGTGAAATGACAGTACTCACTATAACGGACCAGACAATATAAATTCCAAGCAGAGTGGAACAACATCGCTTCATCGGAGGCTCCACTGATGATGTCACCTAGCATGGTGACAAAACGTCTGAACAAAAACAAGCCAGCTCGGCGAGCAAGTCAACAACTTCAAGTAATATTCTCATCAAACAAGTGCCTGGCAATGGCCACCCCCAATGAAAGATTATCTAACTGTCAACCCTGAACAGTCAATTGCATTACCATCGCTGAATTCCTGACTACTGACTTCCTGGGGGTTACTACTGGCCAGAAAGTAAACTGGATCAGCCATATAAATACTGTGGTGAAGAGCAGGCTAAAGGCTTGGAATTTTGTGGCAAGTAACTCACCTCCAGACTCCCTAATGCCTATCCACCATTTCCAAGGCACAAATAGTCTTCAGTAGATTGAAGGGTGCAGCTCCAATAACATTTGGACAAAGCTGTTTGCTTAATTGACACCCTATCCATCAATTTCAACCTTCACTCATCTTGGCTCCTTCAAGAGCACCTTTCAAACCTGTGACCTCTACAACCTAGAAAGATAAGGACAACAGATACGTGGGCATACTAGGCTCTGCAAGTTTTCCTCTAAGCTACACACAATCCAGACTTGGAATTGTATCACTGTTGCTGCAAAAAGATCCTGAAACTCCCTCCCTAACGACATACTGAGTGTCCTTACACTCTAAGGACTACAGTGATTCACGAAGGCAGCTCACCACCACCTTCACCAGGGCAATTAGGGACAGGCAATACATCAATGATGCCTACATTGCACGAATGAGTTAAAAAAATACTTCTTCACAGCTTTAATTTCCAATGTAATCAGACTGACTTGTAGTTTGATTTAAGAGTGAGATGTTGGTGCAGAAGTAATGTCACTGGACGAGTAATCTAGAGGCCCAGGCTATTGCTCTACTAATTAATGGTAACATGGGCTCAAACTGTATTATGGCAGCAAAAAAAACAGATTCTTTTGCTAAATAAATAAACAAAATATTAGTGATAGAAACATACAGGAGGCATCTGTGAGGAATAATTATATCTTGCAGATACAGGTGAGACTGTGAGCAAGATACAACCAATAGAACAGACCTGGAAACTTAAATTGCCTTTACTAATTTCACAGAATTATAGAATTATTATGGCACAATAGAAGACTATTCAGCCCACTGTGTCTGCGCTAACTGTCCAACAAGCATTATGATTTATTGCTATTAGCCTGCCCTTTCCTCGTACCCAAAGCACATCTATTTCGCATCCACTTTGTGGGATAATGGGGAACGTTTGTGAGGATTTGCAAGTTGGTTACAAATATTCCCTTTAATTAAATGTATTTTAGCATGAACTAGCCAACCTATATAAATCACTAAGAAAGGTGTTTGACAATTCCCCTGCCTGTTGAGACTTCTGGTTGAAGCAGACGTGTTCAATAATGAAGTTCTTTTTGGGACTAAAATAATAATCCAATGCTCCCAGGTAGAGGCCTCTTACAGTGCAGTGGTAGTGCCTCTGTCTCTGGGCCAGGAGGCCCAGGTTTGAGACCCACCTGCTCCAGAGGTGGTTAATGCCCCCGCTATCCTGACAGCAGTCTATATACCATCCCACGTGGATGTGAATAATGCCCTAGGCCTGATTTACACCGCCATAAACATACTAGAGACAAAATTCCCTGAGTCCCTTATTCATTGTGGCCAGTGACTTCAACCAAGCCAACCTCAAGCAGGTGACGCCAAAACACCAGAGGGCCGAACATTCTGGACCACTGCTACACAACCATCAAAAACACCTACTGTTCAATTCCCCTGCCTACAGGTCACAGCGCTGTGTTCCTCCTCTCAGCTTACAAGCAGAAGCTGAAATGAGAGAATCCTTCACGAAAAGAAGTACAATCCCTCCAAGACTGCATGGACTCGGTGAACCGGACCATGTTCAAGTGTTCAGCGGAAAACCTAGATGTGTACGCTACCACCGTCACGGACTTCATTACAAAATGCATAGAGGACTGTGGACCAAAGAAGTCAGTCCAAGTGTTCCCCAACCGTAAACTTGGATGAACCAGGAAATCCACTCCCTACTGAAGACCAGACGTGCAGCATTCAAGGCAGGTGGCCCAGACCAACACAGAAAATCCAGATGTGACCTCCGCAAAGCCATCTCAAAGCCAAGAGGCAGTACTGAACCAAGCTAGAGGCCCAAACCCACCAAACAGACTCCCGCCATTTATGGCATGGCCTAAATGACATTATGGGATACAAAATGAAACAGTGTAAGATAGTGGACAATGACACATCCCTCCCCGACATGCTCAATGCTTGCTATGCTCGGTTTGAGCAGAATATCACTGGCGTGGTGACGTCTGCCCAAACAGCCCCAGACACACCTGTTCCCTCTGTCACCGCTGCAGATGTCAGATTGGTCTTCCTGGAAGTCAACCCACGGAAAGCGACAGGCCCGGACGGCGTCCCTGGCCGAGCACTCAGATCCCGTGCAGACCAACTGGTGGAGGTATTCACCGACGTCTTCAACCTCTCCCACCTACAAGCCAAAGTCCCCACCTGCTTCAAGAAAACACCATCATTCCCGTACCTAAGAAAACACAAGCTCTGACTTCAATAATCATGAAGTGCTTTGAAAGGCTGGTCATGGCCCACATCAATTCCAGTCTCCCAAACTGCCTCAATCCATTAGTTTTCCTACTGACAGAACGGGTCTACAGAGGATGCCATATCCCCAGCCCTGCACTCATCCTTGGAACATCTGGACAACAAAGACACTTACATCAGACTCCTGCTTGTTGACTACAGCTACACCTTCAACACCACTATCCCTCCAGATTAATCTCAAAACTGCGTGACCTTGGGCTCGCCTCCACTCCTTGCAACTGGATCCCCAGTTTTCTGACCCATAGGTCACAATCAGTGAGGATAGGTAACTGCACCTCCTCCACAATAACACTGAACAATGGAGCCCCTGAAGGATATGTCCTCAGCCCCCCACCGTACTCCCTGTATACCTACAATTGTGTTGCCAGATTCTGAATGAACGCCATCTACAAGTTCGCTGACGACACCACCAGCGTGGGACGGATATCTAACAACGACGAGTCAAAGTTCAGAAGGGAGATAGAGGGCTTGGTGGCTTGGTGCAATGAAAACAATCTGTCTCTCAACGTCAACAAAACTAAAGAATTGATCACTGATTTCAGAAAGAAAGGAAGAGAAACGCCCCTCTCTATATCAATGGAACTGAGGTCGAGAGTGAAGTTCCTCAGAGTGAGGATTACCGATGACCTGTCCTGGACTTCCCACGTAAATCTGACAGTTAAGAAGGCACAACAACGTCTTTTCTTCCTCAAGCAGCTCAGGAAACTTGGCATTTTCTTAAGGTCCCTCACTAACTTCTACAGATGCATCATTGAAAGCATACTGTCCGGGTGTATAACGGCCTGGTATGACAACTGCTCTGCCCAGGACAATAAGAAACTACAGAACATGGTGCGCACAGCCCAGACCATCATGGAAGCCAACCTCCCATCCATGGACTATAATTTATATGGCTCGCTGCCGCAGAAAGGCTGCCAACATCATCAAAGACCCATCGCACCCCAGTAATGATCTCCTACAACCTCTTCCGTCAGGCAGAAGATACAGAGGCCTGAACACATGCACGAGCAGGTTCAGGAACAGCTTCTTTCTGACTATTATCAGACTGTTGAATGGACTCTAGCCTCAAATAATGTAACCTGCAATGTAACCTGTATGCCTCTAAGTATTTTTGATCTGTACATCCTTTGCTTGCTGTGATCTGCCTGTACCCTCGTAAACAAAGCTTTTCACTGTATTTTGGTACACCTGACAATAAATCAATCAATCAATGCCATCTCTGAGCAGGCTGATTAGAAAATATTTCTGATGCTACTAGACTTGACTGAAAATCCAAGGAAATTTCAACAACAGCTTGACGGATAAGGATGTGGTAATCAATTGGGCCACTGCATGCTGCATGGTCTGGAACTGTTGTTGCATCAAATGGAGAGGTCAGGCTATTCTGTGGAAATGCACCTTTGGTAACTGCCAACTCTGAGCCTGCAACAGTTCTTTACTGGCTCAGAAGACTGGGCAAGGAGTGTTTCAGTGCTTCGGACATGCTGTCTCTTACCGTTCCAGATGAACTTTCTCCTTCCATAGCTCATCGTGAGTCCTGGAGTAGATCTTCAACCTGGAGTATCCAGCCCAGAGGCTAGGGCCCTGCTTACTGAGCCACAAAACCTCATTAATGTGGAGTAAAGGGACGAGTGATTCAGAAAACAGCAGCAGTGGAGCAATAATGGGCTTTGGGGAAGGGGAGTGGAGGGGTATGTTGCAGGACTACAGCAGGTCACAGAGTACACTATAGACAGAGGCGAGGCTAAAGGACATATCCTTGAGTTTTTTTTTAAATTGGAAGTGTCCGGAACTGGGAGAACACAAGTGATAACAAAAAAAAGACAGTCTGACTGAAACTGCGTAGTTTGGTTTTGTAAACTAAAATCGCAGGCTTTAAAAAAAATTGTTGCTACCAGCTTTCGTTAGATTTTTCACTGTGCAACGGGAAAACGGGAGAATAAATTTCAACTTTGAATAAAAGGGTGAGAATGTCAAGCTGACGGCAGGAGAAAAAAGAAGCCCAAAGAATGCAGAGGAGGATTTTTTTTTGACATTGGTTTGGGATCTGGTCTGTGATGTGGTTTGTTTTTTTTTTGGGGAGGGGGGGAGGTGTGTGGGTGGTGATGGTGGGGAGCAGTGCCGCTTTAACTCACTTTCAGGGGTGGTGCAGATTTCGGTCCGGGCATGCGCTCATCGCCCGGGATGGAGTTGAGGGCAAAAGCGACAAGAAATCGGTGCCGAGCCTGACAGGGACAGGCGCTGGAGCCGGTGGGGGGCTGGTCCGCCTCCGCCGGGCCGAGCGATCGCCAGCGCTCGCTCTCGCTAATTCCTGCCCCGGCCGGCAAACCGGGATCGCCGCCCGCTTCGGACTCCGGTGGATTTCCAGATCGCAGGCGACCGGGAGAATCGGGATCCCACTGAATGACTGGCAGCGGGAGACAACTCCGGCGCAGGTAGGATTCCAACTGATTACCCGCGTTACACAGTGATCCACTGCCAACACTGCGATCGATCCACTCCCTACAATGTGATCCATTTCCAACGTTACACTGTGACCCACACCCTTGCAGTTTAATCCACTCCCTACACAGTCAGTGCTTAGCGTTCCACTAGGATCCACGCCCTATGTCTTGATCCACTCCCTACACTGGGATCCACTCCCAGAGTCACATTTTGAGTCACTCGTAGCGGTACACTATGATTCACTTATACAGTGACCAGTATTACGCGGGGATCTACTCCCAGTGCCACGCTGTGACCCATTGTCAACACTGACCCACTCTCAGTGTTACAGTGTGACCCACTCTTCACATTGTGATCCACTCCCAGCAACAAGGTGATTTGCTCCCCACATTGTCATTCACTCCTTACACCGTGATCTACTCTCAGCATTACACGGTGATCCACTCCACGTCATGTGAACCATTTCCTGCCATAAACTGATCTATTCACAGAATTACTGTAATCTACTCCCAGTGTCACATTGTGATTAATTCCCAGCATTACATTGAAATCACTCCCAAATATTACACTGTGATCGACTTCTATGTTACACTCTGACCCTCTTCGAGTATTGCTCTGTTCATTATTCTGTATTTTTGTTGCCTGCTGTGATCCACTGACACTCGTGTGTTATATTAGACTCCATCCCAACCCCCAAAGTGTTTGTACTTCATAATCTGCCCTCCTCCAGTGTATGTAGTGCCATCATGTGACCAGATAACTGGGTAGCATTGAAGTAGAATTTGTGTGCAATCTGTGTGGAGAGTGGGAGTGAGGGTCGTCACCAGCTCTCTGGTACAGTATATCCCTCTTGTTCATATGTCAGCTCATTCACTTCAGTTGAAACATCAATCCCCTTCTCCCCCGTGCCCAATTCGATCCCCATCTGAAATCTGGACATCCTAATATTCCCAGCAGGAGTTGCTGAAATGTGAGCAAGAACAGGAATCTCAGCTGATTTGATATTCCTGAATTCACTCTCCCTCCTGGGAACCCCTCTCCTGGAGTCTAGCCCTGCCCCTGAGTTGCCCCCTCTCCCCGAGAACCCTATTTAGAGGTGTTGAGGTCAGTTGCCACTCTTGAGGCTGCAATTAGATAACTCAGTGGAGATTGAAACTGAAAACTGATGCCCCTGTTTGACTTAGTTACACTGAACACTGCATCAGAAATAACTTAATTAAACAACACAAAGAAAGCCAGGCGAGGCATTGGATGTGCTTCTTTTTTATTGCATTCACAAAGTCATACTAGTTTTTAAAAATTATGCTGTGATTTTTAAAAATGATTTAAATGTTAGCTAACAGGAGAAATTCTGACGCCCAGTTGTGAGCATTAATAACAAAGAGAGAGAGAGAGGATTTTTTTGTGTCTGTCTGAACAATCTGGGGCTCTTTTGAATGTAAAAGAGAAGGTCGAAGCTGACCTGATAGATGGTATGCTAGATAAAGTTAGTATGTTCCCAGTCATGGGGCAGACCAAAATGATAAGGTCGTCAGTTAGTAAATTCAATAAAAATTTCAGAGAGTGGCCAGAATAAGAAACTCACTACCACATGGAGTTATTGGGGTGAATTTTAAGGATACTTTTAAAGGAAAGCTGAATAGGTACATGAAGGAGAAGGGAAAAGTAGGATTTTTTTTTCATGGCATGAAGAGGGTTGGGAGAAGGCTTGTGTGGATCACTGGCATGGACTAAGTGAGCTGAACAGCAGAAGCAGGCCATTTGGCCTGTCAAGTCTGCTCCACCATTCAATGGGATAATGGCTGATTCGACAATCTTCAACTCCACCTTCCTGCCTCTTCCTCATGACAGTTGATTCCCTCACTGATTAAACAAGAAACTATCCAGCTCAGTCTTGAACATGCTTATCAACCCAACCTCAACAGCCCTCTGCAGTAAAGAATTCCACAGGTTCACTACTCTTTGAGAGAAGAAATTATTCCTCATCTCTGTCTTAAATGTGCGCCCCACTCTTATTCTGAGATTATTCCCCCTGGTCGTTGACTCCTCCACAAGGGGAAACAACCTTTCTACACCTACCCTGTCAAGAATAGAGTCATTGAGTCGAACAGCACAGAAACAGACCCTTTGATCCAACCAGTCCATGCTGAAAAAAATTCCAAACTAAGCTAGTCCCACCTGCCTGCTCCTGGCCCATATCCCTCCAAACCTTTCCTATTCATGTACTTATCCAAATGTCTTTTAAACACTGTAATTGTACCCATATCCACTACTTCCTCAGGAAGTTCATTCCACATGTGTACCACCCTCTGTATAAGTCGCCTCTCATTCTTCTGAATTTCAATGAGTACAGACCCAAACTATTCAACCACTTCTCACAAGACAGTTCCTCCATATTTGGTATCAGCCAAGTGAAACTTCACTGGACTGCCTCCAGTGCTGGTCCACCTTTCCTTGTGTAAGAGGCCCAAAAGGGGCCCATAAGTATTTCAGCTGTGGTCTGACAAGTGCCTTGTATAATTTTAGTAAAATCTACATTTATACCCCATTCCCTTTGAAATAAAGGCCAACAATCCATTTCCCTTCTTGAATGCTAGCTTTTTTATGATTCATGGAAAAGGACTCCCAAATCCCTTTGGCCTGTAGCTTTCTGCAGTCTTTCTCCTTAAATATTATTTGGCACCTCTATTCTCCTGCCAAAGTGTATAGCCTCACATTTTTCCACATTACGTTGTAAATATTTTCATAATTTATGGCGATCTGCAAGGAGTTGCTAGTATGAGACAACAAGGTGCAGGGCTGGATGAACACAGCAGGCCAAGCAGCATCATAGGAGCAGAGAGGCTGACGTTTCGGGCCTAGACCCTTCATCAGAAAAGGGGGAGGGGAAGGGGGTTTTGAAATAAATAGGGAGAGAGTGGGAGGCGGATAGAAGAGGGATAGAGGAGAGGATAGGTGGAGAGGAAACAAACAGGTCGAAGAGGCGGGGATGGGGCCAGGAAAGGTGAGTGTAGGTAGGGAGTTAGGAAGGGGATAGGTCAGTCCAGGGAGGACGGACAGGTCAAGGGGGCGGGATGAGGTTGGTCGGTAGGAGATGGAGGTGCGGCTTGAGGTGGGAGGAGGGGATAGGTGGGAGGAAGAACAGGTTAGGGAGGCAGGGACGAGCTGGACTGGTTTTGGGATGCGGTGGGGGGAGGGGAGATTTTGAAACTTGTGAAATCCACATTGATACCATTGGGCTGCAGGGTTCCCAAGCGGAATATGAGTTGCTGTTCCTGCAACCTTCGGGTGGCATCGTTGTGGCACTGCAGGAGGCCCAGGATGGACATGTCGTCTGAGGAATGGGAGGGGGAGTTGAAATGGTTCGCAACTGGGAGGTGCAGTGAGTTAGGCTGAACCTTGCAAGCTTGCATTGAATGTGATTCCCTCACTCTGACCATGGACTGCCTTAGCTCGGGATTGTAAAATAATTTCCTACTGTCTGCTAATGTGCTTAACACTAACTTCGGAACTCCAGACCCTGCATCTGCTGATCATACTGGAGGTGATACTGAGCCACTGAACATGGCCTCCACAACTTACAGCTTGGGTGTGGAATCAGAGCTGGGACCAGTGAGCCCTGGCTTTGCTCCTCTTCACTATCTCTGCATATGTGTAAATAAGGCAAGCTCGACCATGATTCCTCTCTTGGTGAAAAATCCCAGCACCATTATGGATTCATCACCAGTTATCACATGAGGATGGCCACTTTGGTGATATCAAGACCATGGAGAATGTTCAGAGGGGATTTACTCAAATGATATCAGACAATTAAAGTGCTTTGGGATTGCCGGAGGACTTGAAATGTACTATTGACATGCATATTTTTCTTTCAATTTCCAAAGTATTTTACAGTGAATGAAGTACTTTTGAAATGTCACCCCAGTTAGAATGTAGGAAACACAGCTGCAAAACTATCTGCACCAAGATCTTACACAATGCAATGTGTGAACAACTAACTAACCTGCTTATAGCAATACTGGCTGAAGGATTAATGTTGCCCAGGACACCAGGAGAAATTCCCTACTCTACTTGGAGAGGCTCCTGCTATTGGAGACTTGGTTAAATCCATGGGTTTCCTGTGGGAAGAGGTGGAGGTGGATGAGTTTTTTCATATGTGGTTGTGTTGTTGTCCGTGCTCAAGTCAGGTTCAACATTTGAGTAGGTCAGTAAGGTAGTGCAGTAGTAAAATGGTTAACTCACAATCTTATAATGAAAGGCACTGGCAAATGTACAAAGTCGTTCTATCGAGGCAGCCACAGTCTGAAGCATTCCTGGGGTCAGAGCCAACAGGCCTGTGACTACACACAGGAGCTGATGTCAATGTTAACTGTGTGCAGATTGCAACTGTTCTGCAGCATGAATTAGAGAAAAATTCTTCAACAGTTTTTGTAAAACCAAATAATTGAGAGAGCTAGTTAGGATTACTGCTCTTGATTACCAGTTTGTTAACTCTTCCTGCATGAATGTGTATATTGGGTGGGGCCAGGATGAGGTTTGTCTGTGACTCCTTTCACAGCAAGATAGACAATTGACTAACTGTCTGGGTTGACATATGAAGAATGGTTCCTTGGCAAAGTGCAGCTAATCTCTGAGCCTATGGATCCTTGGAATGTGATGGCACTTTCTGAAAGGTTGGGGAGCAATAGTTATGTCCCTATACATTTAAGGATGTGCCAATAAATGAAGTGATAGAATCAGGTCACCCCTACATTGAGGTGGGCTGTGTGAGTGGGGCTGGTTGGTATGGCTCATGACTACAGAATACTCAGTTATGCAATGTAAAATTCTCAAACTGCATGTCGAACACTTTCCAAGCAATTGTGTACAGTGAGTTGGAGGATATGGTTGGGGCTATGGAGAAACATGCACAACAGGCAGCCATTTGGCTCCTTGACTTCTCTGCTATTGACTGATCATACTCCAACTTCTGTCTTTCTTCTGTCCTTTCTCCGTATCTTTGATATGCTTACCTAACAAAATCTGTCAAACCCTGTCTTGAAAATTTCAGTTGCCGCTTTGGGGAGGGAGTTCCAGATTTTCACTACCTTTCGTGCCAAGTAAATGCCTGCTGATTTAACCCCTGTACAATCTAATTTGATGTTAAGGTTATCCCTTCCTTATCTGAACTACTCTACTGAGGAAGTTGTTTTTATGTATCTATTTCTATTGAATCTTTTTATTTCAAACTCTTCAAGCAGGTCATCTTTCAACATTCTAAACTCAAGGGTATCCTCATTATGCAACCTGCTCTGATGATCCAAACCTCTAACTTTGGTGACATTCTGGTGAATTTATCCTGTGCTCTCTTCAGAGTTTATATTATCATTTCTAAGCTGCAGTTACTAATCACAAAGGCTGACCAAGACTCTGTATAATTATAACTAAAACTAATTTTAAGTTCTGCCTCTGAGCTAGGAAACCCAGGTTAGTTCCCACCTGTTCCAGAGATATGTAATAGCATCTGAACAGATTGATGAGAAGATATCTAAAACTCAATTATAGCAGAGAGGAGGGATGATATCTTGGAAGAACCATCAAATGAGGCCATGTGGATAGAAGTAAAAAACACAAAAGGAGCAAACATGTTATTGGTGTGTGTTAAAACTCCCCAAACAGTCAGGGAGATATAGATGAACAAACATGTAATCAATCTTCATGAAGAGTAATAAGACAGCAACTGGGTTGGTTTTAGTGTGCAAAGTAGAGTCTACAGGGACTTTAGCAAGGCTTTTTAGAAAGTCCCTCATGGTTGACTGGTCAAGAAAGCCAGAGCCCATGGGATCCAAGGCAAAGTGGCTGATAGACTGGAAGCAGAGGGTGATGATACAGGGATGTTTCTGTGACTGGAAGTCTGTTTCCACTGAGGTTCCATTGGACTTAGAGCTGGAACCCTTGCATTGTGGTGTACATTAATGACTTGGATTTAAATGTAAGGGCTATGAACAAGATGTTCGCGGATGACACAAAAATTGGTACGGTGGCAATTAATGAGGAGGATAACTAAACTGCAGGAGGATATCAACAGATGGGTCAGTTAGTCAGAGTGGTGACAAATGGAATTCAGCCTGGAAAAGTTTGAGATAATGCACGTAGGGAGAGTTAACAATGCAAGGGATTAAACTATGACCTTGGTGTATTTTTTTTAAATATACTGACACATGGGATGTTGGCATCACTGTCTGGCATTTTTATTGTCCATCCCTAGCATCAGATCCCTGAATGTAACAGGACAAGTAGATAAGGTGGTTAGTGAGGCATATGGAATACTTGCCTGTATTAGCCAAATCATAGAAAACAAGAGCAGGGAGGTTATGCATGCAGTCTTTATCATCACATTGTAGGAAGGATATGATTGCATGAGAGAGGGTGCAGAGGGGATTTACCAGGATGGTGTTTAGGCTGGAAGATTTGAGCGAACCTCTATGATTCATGTGCAGCATCAACTTTCGAAGCTGGAAGTCAGTGTGTTGGTACCCGATCAGCAAATGCAGAACCTCAGAGTGGGCTGCATGGCTGTACAGCTCAGAATGATGGTGGTTTGATCTATGAGGGAAGATTGGATAGACTGTGGTTGTGTCTTCTGGAACAGTGAAAGTTGAGGGGAAACCTGATAGAGATGTATATGATTGAGAGTAATAGGCCAAGAGGAGAGTTAAGGAAAAATGTTTTCATCCATAGGGTGGTTGGATTTTGGAACTCACTGCCTGAAAGGGTGGCTGAGTCAGAAACTTTTGCATCATTTAAGCAGTATTTCAATTTTCATTTGCATTGTCATAGCTCCCAGGGCTGTGAGCCAAGAGCTGGAAAATGGGATTAGTGCAGTCAGATCTTGTTGAACATACATGGATATGATGGGCCATTTGGCCTCCTTCTGTGCTTTAAACAACTATGAGTAAAGCATCACTTGCTGTCACCATGATTATAAAAATTAAGGTAACTAATTGTGAAGTAGGGATATAATGGTATGTTTTAATTGACTTAGTGATTCACTGAGGATTGTGGGAGTGCATGCCAGGAGCAACACCAGGCATACTTAGAAATAAGGCATCATCCTTGTGAAGTTACACCATGGGAATACGTGCATGTTGACATGCAGAGCAAACATGCTATAGGCAGAACTAACCAGAATCAATGGATCAGATCATAGCTTTGCAGTGCTCCATCCATCTCAATGAGGAGCCCATCATGTCAATGACAAAAGACAAGGCTGAAATATTCCAACTAGTTTCCATCAGAAGTGACAAGTAGATGATTCATCCTGGTGTCCTCTTGAGATCCCTACCATTCACAGATGCTAGTCTTCATCCAATTCATTTCACTTAATGTGCTAACAAGAAATGGCTGAATACACTGCAGTCTGAAAGACCTGGGCACTGACAATATCCCTGCTGTAGTACTAAAGACTTATGCTCCAGATCTAGCCACAAACTAGCCAAGCTGTTTCAGTGTAGCTACAATATTGGCATCTACTCGACCATGGAATCTTTTAAAAATATTCATTTTGTCGAATGTGGGTGTCACTGGCTGGCCAGCATTTATTGCCTATCCCTAGTTGCCCTTGAGAAGATGGGGGTGAGCTGCCTTCTTGAACTGCTGCAGTCCACATGTTGTAGGTCGACCCATAATGCCCTTATTCCAAGATTTTGACACAGCAACAATGAAGGAACAGTGATATATTTCCAAGTCTGGATGGTGAGTGGCTTGGAGGGGAACTTGAAGGTGTCAGTGTTCCCATGAGCTGCCTTTGTTGTTCTAGATGGAAGTGGTTGTGTGTTTGGAACGTGCTGTCTTAAGGATCCTTGGTGAATTTCTGCAGTTCATCTTGTAGATAGTACACAATGCTGGTACTGAGTGGCAGTGGTGGCAGGAGTGGATGCTTGTTGATGTGGTGCCAATCAAGCGGGCTGCCCTGTGTCAAGCTTCTTGAGTGTTGTTGGAGCTGCACCCATCCCGAGAAGCGGGGAGTATTCCATCACACTCCTGACTTGTCCCTTGTAGATAGATGGTAGACAGGCTTTGGAGAGACAGGAGGCGAATTACTTGCTGCAGTATTCCTAATCTCTGACCTGCTCTTGTAGTCACTGTGTTTATGTGGTGACCCAGGTATGCCCTATTACAAAGGCAGGACAAATCCAATCTAGCCAATCAAAGCCCATCAACCTCCTTCTTATCATCAGCAAAGTTAATTAAGTTGCCATTGACACCACTGTTTGGCAGCATGTAGGCATCAATTGGCTGATGCTCAGCTTGGGTTCCACCGTGACCACTCAGTTCCAGACCTCATTGGACAAAAGTGCTGAATTTTAGGCATGAGGTGAGTGCCATTGCCATTGAGGCAACATTTGATTGAGTGTGGTAACAAGGAACCAAAGCAAGGTTGAAGTCAGTGGGAATGCTAATCACCTTGGCCGAACCAACCTTAGCTGCTTCATCAATGATCCATCCTTTGCCATAAGATTAGAAATGGGGATGTTTGCTGATGATTGTACAAGGTGTAATACCTTTTGCAACTATTAGATACCAAAGTAGCCTGTGCCATCATGCAACAAAATTCTGACTTGGCTGTTAAGTGGCAAGTAACATTCATGCCCCGAAAGGATACATCTAACAAGAGGAAGGTAATCTTCTCATTGTCACATTGAAAGGTATGACCATCACAGAATTCACATTATCAACATCCTGGGTATAACTATTGATCAGAAGCCTAACTGGATCAGTCACATAAATATATGGTTACAGGAACTGGTCAGAGACTAGGAATTCCATAACAAGCAACTCAGCTTCTGATTCTCCAAAACCTACCTGCCATCTACAAGAATCAATTTAGGAAAGAGATGTAATACTCCCAACTTACCTGGATGAGGGCAGCTTCAACCACACTCATGAAATTCAATGCCATTCAGGATAAAGCAGCCCACTTGATTAGTACCCCATTAATCACCTTCAACATTTAGTCTCCCCACCACTGGTGCTCCGTGGCAACAGTGCGTACAATCTACGAAAATGCACTACAGTAACTCGCTTAGGCTTCTTCAACAGCACCTTTCAAACTCGATGACCAATACTACTGAGAAGGTCCAGTGCAGCAGATAAATGAGAATGCCTGAACTTGGGGTGCAAAACCTGAAGCCTCACTCCCTAACAGTACTGAGGGTGTACCTACAACAGATTGATAGTAGTTGTTCAAGAAGGCAGTTTACCATCTTCTTGTCAAGTGAAATTAGTGATAGGCAATAAATGCTGGCCTTGTCAGTGGTACTCACATTCCATGGATGGGGGGAAAAGAACGATAGTTGTGACCCATCTCTTTGTATGGTGTGTAGGTTTCGTTGTGGCCTTATCTATTTAATATTGAAAGACTTGATTGCTGTAAATAGGAATGCTGAGGTCATGTAGAGGTTAATTACTGCTTGATCAGATTGGCCAAGTGTGCAGAATGGGAACTAGTTGCAAATTTCTGATCTTCAGTCAAATCAGTGTTGCCTGGTATATTACCCATTAGCTACATACGGGCTAATTGGGAATCCAGATGTGGTGATTTCCATTTCTTATCAGTGATTAACGAATGAACAACACCCACCATTTGTGGGATCTGTGATCTCAATCTTTATTCATATGGTTTATGCATGTGCATTTTAACATTTTTATGTGTTTGTTGGAAAAATGGTGAGACAGAAAACAGCGAGTGAAAGTGTTTTTGATTGTTATTTCCTTGGTCACTGACTGGTAGCAGATGTTTGCCAAATAAACATCCACATGTGAGGACCATTTTCCTCCGTTGTATGTGTGACGGGTTTTCAACTGAAATTAATGCCTGTGGTTAAAATTATGTTGTCACAGCAACACTTGAGGCTAGTCAGTGGTTTTCATTAAACAAAGCTGGAACGAACATGAAATGGTTTCTTTCCATTTTGCTTTTAGTATTTTGAACTGTGACATTTCAAAAGTTTACACCATTAAATCTGCCTTGACATTACTTACAGTAAATCAGATGTAGTGTTAGTTAATTCAGACACAAGCATCATATAATGATATGGAGTGCATAATGTACCACTCTACTAAAGTTTTCACTTTTTAAGGTCACAAAGTACAATTGCTGTTACATGAACCGTGGGCAAGGTCAGAGTTAAATGAATAAATAATTTATATAATATCTTAGATGGGCGTTTCCAAAGTGCTTAATATCAGAGGAATTTTTTTGTAGGACATGCATTGTTGTTAACGTGGTTAACATGTACACAGCAAGATCCCACAAACAAACACATAAAATGCAATGGTAGAGCCTTGGGGTTGATCTCAGCTATATGAGAGAGCAGACGGATCAGCAGTTTGATTTGCCAGGTATGTTTGGCTTTGTTCACATGGGAGTGCGCTCCAGTAACAGGATTTTTTTTAAAAAGCAGAATAATCAACAACTTAGTTTTGCAGTGTGTGGGCAATTTGTTCAAGTTTGCGGCCCCTATCCTTTTTTTGTGAGTCTATGCAAACATGGTATCTTCAAGGATCCAACCTCTGCCTGGCCTGTGTTTCCTCAAAGAGTTTAAAGGGAACATTAATGATGAGTTTTAATTTTGAAGAAGAGCAACCAACCTTTTGCCAATGCCATGAGCAATCTTATCTCTCAGCAGTGTGTATAAACAGTTGATCTGGTCAGTATCACATTGCTGTTTGTGGAATCTTCCCGTGTGCAAAAATTTGCACCCATATTTTCTGCATTACAATGGTGGCTACACGTCGAAAAGAACTTCCTGGGCCTGTAAAGTGTTTTGGGTCATCTTGAGATTGTGAAAGCACCTTAAAACTTGAGGTCTTTCTTTCTTTTGCGGCGATGAATTTTATGGGAAGCAGAGCCCATGTCAAAATGAACTAGTTATTTATCACTGAATACAGACGAACAGCCAAGGCCTTAAACAGGTACCTACTTCAAACCAGCTGTGTCTGAGACTTTTTTTCCATATGTCTGAGACTTTTTTTTTGTGACTAGCCCAGAATTGAACTGAGGCCCTTTTCCTCTTCTGTTAATTAAGTCCTTTTGGATGTGGAAGGAGCTGTGTCCTGGACTGGACCGATATGCTGCCGTCTTGGGAGATGAAAGGGACCCTCTGTTGGGAGGAGCCATCCTGCCCAGCTGAACACATAACAGTGCAAACCTCAATGTTTATCCTGTGCCTTTGCCACAGGGCTAGACAAATCCAGCAGCATACTCTCATGTGCTGGGAAGTCACTGTATGCATCCAGACTGGAGGAAGCACCACATCTGAACCAGAGACTCTGCAAATAAAGGAATCCATTACACAGAAGCAATGTTACTCTGCAGTGATAGAATGCAGAGCCTGTTGGCTATTTAACAGTCTCTTCACATTTGGTACAGATCAGAATTATCTGCAGTAAGTTAGTAACCCTGCTTGTGTATATTATTGCAAATAGAATTACCAGGCCTCCTATCCATGTGTGCTCCAGATTTTGCTATGCTGGCTCCATGTTATTGTGAGTTATTTTCATCTTGTCTCATGACTATTTACGTAGGAACAGGAGGGGGCCATTAAGGTCTTCAGGAGTGATATACAGGACCAAAAGGAGGCCAGTCAGCTCCAGAGCTTGTTACATAGAGTTAGAGGCCATTCAACCCCTCATCTTTATTCCTCATTGTTAGGTCATTGCTGAATATCTCAACTCCACCTATCTCTTAATAACCTCAACTAAGAAAATCTATCAATTAGAAGTTTGAAATCTTTAACTGACACACTCCTCTCCTCAAGCCTTGACAGCTCCTTGTGGAGGGTGAGAGTTCCTGATTTCAGTTGGTATGCTATTATCAAGTCTAAAGCTGGATAGCAAGCATGATTAGAGTGAACCAAGTGGTGATAATATTCCTGTCCGAGTTTAGGAAGGAAGCAAACAGAGGCAGGACTATACCACAATATCAACATTCTGAGGATTACCATTGACTAGAAACCATTGACTTAAGTACTGTGGCTGTAAGTGCAGGTCAAGGACTCTGAATTCATTGGCAAGTAATTCACCTTCTGACTCCCCAAAGCCTGCCCACCTTCCAAAAGACACAAGTCAGGAGTGTGATGGAACACCCTCCACTTGCCTGGACAGTTGCAGCTCAAACAACACTTAAGAAGCTTGACATCATTCGTGATAAAGCAGCTCACTCAAGTGGCACCACACCCACCACCTTCAACATTCACTGCTTTTATCAATGATGTGTAGTGGCAACAAGGTGTAACATTTACAAGATGCACTGCGGCAGCATACCCCAGCTATGGCACAGCACCTTCCAAACCTGTGACTTCAACCACCTCAAAGGACAATGGCAGCAGGTGCACCTGTCAATCCTTTCCGAGCCACTCACCATCCTGACGTGAAACTTTATTGCCTTCAACGTCACGTGGTCAAAATCCTGGAACTCTGTAGCTAAAGTTCTGTAGGTAAATCTATTCCTCCATGGTTCAAGACAAGAAGGTCACCTTCTCCAGAATACTTTGAGTAATAAATGCTGGCCTGACGAGCAATATTCACACCTCATGAATGAATGTTAAAAAGAAGAAAACTTCCAGATGCAACCTTGTCCTTTTAATGTTGCATTAGCTGATCTTGGCTGGATCAGAGGTTAGGTCTGTGCCATAGTTCCCAGCTACTTTTGGTACGGGAGGGAAAATCTATCCACTGACCCATGCCAGAGCGACTGGGTGCATATTGGATAATGTCAGAGTCATTTCCCTAGAGAAGGAGATATTGGGACAGGTGACCAAAGGCTGACTCAAACAGGTGGGAGGTGGGGAAATGGAGACAATTGGGAGGGATGCTATCGTTGTTCAGCCTGTAATAGTTAAGAATGGAAGTCCATCAAAAATGGCTCCTAGAATGTGCCTTGGCTGAGTCATTGAATCTTTATTGGAATTTGGTTCAGTCTACATTCCCAAATACTTGTTCCAGTTTTCAGCAGTGTGTGCTATGACAACATTTGACTGAGGTGGCGCGGGATTACAGTTTTTACCCAATCAGGCACTCACTCTCATTTCCCAGTGGAAGAATAATTGAGATCAAAACCCTGGCTGTTGTTTTCACTTCTTACCTTCCCATTTCAGTGGCTGTAAGACAGTTGAGCATCCTTCAATTCCAGGGCTGAAATCTAAATTTGCTAAGTTGGTGATTGATTCTGATGGCTCTGACTGACCATCTTTTGACTCACTATGGGCTGGAATTTCATCATGGAAGCAGAAATCAGGAGCCAGAAATTTTGCCGACACACTCTGTCCTTGCAGGTGGGATTTTCATCTCTTGGATGGCACAGCTTGGAGCCAGACCTGAATGGAGACAAAGGCAGGTTAACCAGACGCAACCAGGTTAACAACCCTGCCTCAATTCCCAGAGACAGTGGCTCAGTTCTTCAGATTAATATGAAGCCCCTCTTGCCCTCATTCACTAGCCCTCCCTTAGCTGCTCTAACTTTGCTCCCTGAAACCACTCACTGACCATCTACTTTATGAACAGAGCACAGAGGAACTATTAAGATTTTTAAAATTGATTGGAAATCTCATAAATCATCACTTGAAAAGCCTTCAACAAACCATTGGTCTTTTCAGAAGCTCATAAATCTGTTCAAATAAACATCACATGAACAGGCATATCGTAAGCAATTATTCTCTTTAGAAGTTCATTAATATGTCAAAACGAAAAAAACTTGAATCAGCGATAGGAAAACTATTATTTGCTTCATTTTTTTATAAATATGTCAAAGCCAACAGACTCACATTCCCCAGGACAGCTGATTAAATAAACTTCGCGCAATGGATTTTATTAGTGCTTTTGAAGGCAGCCAGTCATACATATGTTGAAGCCTTCAAACAGCCAAGCGAATGGCTATGACATCCTGAAAAGAATGAATGGAATCAATGGCGAAAGTTTAAAGAATTAGCTTTGAACTCATACTGAGCTATCCTTTCAATATTATGCAATGCTGGATAGCACTTTATCCATTGGATAATCTGTTCTACAAAACCTAAAGACTTTTTCACTTTTATAATGTTATTCTTTCACTTGAAAGCTTGCTAATTGTCAGAAAAAGCAACCTGGTAACTTCATTATTGATGGATCACTTATATTTTCCAATCGTAGCACTGTTGTCACTCACTTTAGTAAACACAGATAAAACTCAGGGTTCAGCATTTCGTGATGTACTGTAAAAGAGACAAAACCACTTTACTCACCGTTTATGTGCTTCCTGCCACCATTTGGTTTCACACCAGCATTCTGCTGGAACGTTTCAAAGATTTAAATTTCTGAAATGCCCACTTCTAGAATGGTGTCGGCAGCTTCCACATTGTAGTGCGTGGTGTTCCTCCCCACCCTCTTCTGTGCTAGTGAAATGAACTGGGCAGGAATGGAGAAGAATCTCTGCACTATGTGCATCATTTTACTTTCCCCTTTGACTGTGTTCAGTCCTGAATTAGACCATGAAAATCCGGCCCCTTCTCTCAGTTTAACTTTTTAGAACTGCTCTGGCGAAGAGTCTAGACTGTGCAAATATTTTTCATTTAATGATTATCAACCATTGAGAGAAAACAAAGCTTGCATTTTGTTTACAAAAGAAATGTAAACTGTGCTTAGGGACGTAATTGGATGCCTGTCTATCGCTGTGGAGTGTTGATGTACGTATGTGTATTTGAGTGTATACTCTGTGTTGGTGGACATGCCTGTATGTGTGTGCTTTTTTTCATGTGTGACTGTATATTTGTCAATATTTGTTCCTTTGTGACTGTGTATTTTATTATACATGGTATGTTTTATGTGTGTCTCTGTACATGTTGGTGTGTGTGTGTGTGTGTGTGTATTGATCAATGAGCAGGAACGTAGCATTGAGACAGGGGTCAAGCTGACATGGGCAAGGCTTTTAGGATCTGTGTGTTAAGAGGTGCAAAAAGTCTTTGGCCTTCTTCTTACCACTCACGTTTTGTTGGTCAGCCCTCCTTAGCCCAAAACGCACCTTATTGACCACTTCTGTCTGGGGCACTTTCTGCTCAAAAGCCACTTCATATGGTTCAGGCTGGACTAAGATTCAAAAGCAAGACAGTTCCTGAATCTGTTTAAACACCTGGAGCCATGTTTATTTTTAAGAATAAAATATCTCAAAACTAGTGTATTTCTGAGCGAACCTGATTGCACCATGATATGGGATATAAGAGTTGATTCAGAGGGATTTCTGCTCTCACACTTGACTAAGGAGCTCCACTGCACCATCCAGCTGTAACGGGAACTGCATGACCCTGCGTCCCCAGTTCAAGAAAGAGGCCAGGTAGTTAGTGATTCAGCCCTTCATTGCTGCGAGGCATCGGTTACTGAATTCCTGAGTGTCTGGACTCGTTGGATCAGTGCCATTTACAAGGTAAGCCGGAGAGATCTGCAGCCATTAGATTTTCTCCCCTTTTCTTTAACTTTTACATGTCTCTTGGGGATATGAGCTGTTTTTCCAGTCAAGTGATTTGTTGTTTATTTTCACAACTTCTTAATAATTGCTTTCTTTTGCCCCTGAACCTCCTTCCCACCTTGTGAGAAGTGTCTGTGCTTCTTTCTCTGGGGAAGAGACAGGGCAGGGAGGTAGGGGGTGCTTGGCTAACTAAGGCTGGGCCCTGACTGTGTGGAAACAGAACTTCCTGTTTGCCAGCTCCCAGTTTAGAAACTGAAAGAATTCAGCATTCATGGATTTATGTTCGGCCTCCCCTTCAGCAGACAGGCTGCCTGCAATCCCAGAGCCCCTTTGTCTCTCTTCCACCATACTTGTAAAAGTCGTTTATTTATCATTTTTAATTCACCCCCCCAACCCCCTGCATAATCCCTCACTAGCTGGTGGGGTTGCCATCCTTCCAGGATATCATCGAGTTTCTAGGAGGTCAAAATAAATTTCCTAATGAAAAATAAGGAAGACTTGCATTTATATACAGCTTTTCACAGACACGAGACATCTTGAAGTGGTTTTACAGCCAATTAAGTGCTTTTTGAAGTTGTTGTGAAATGTAAGAATGCAGCAGCTAATTTGTGCACAGCAAGCTCCCACGATTAGTAATGTGATAACAACCAGATAATTTATTTTTTGTGATGCTGATTGAAGGATATACAATGACCAGGACACTGAGCATATCTCCCTGCTCTTTGAAATTGCGCCATGGAATCTTTTACATCCACCTAAACAGGCAGATGGGACCGTCAGTTTGACATCTTATCTGAAAGATGGCTCTTCCAACAATCGAACATTCCTTCAGTACAACACTAGAGTCATCAGCCTTGATTTTTGTGCTCAAGCCCTAGACTCACTGGAGATAAATTATTAGGGTAATGAGAAAAGTTTTGAACATTTTTGTTTGTTAATCATAGAAGTATTAGAGGTGGGGATGAAAAAGCTATTGAAAAGGCAATTTAAACATCCTAATTCAATAAAGGAGTCTATTTATATTCCAATGGGTGGGGCTCCATGAAGATGGGTACATTGAGCAACCAATTGGGTAACGTTGGGACAAGGTTGTGGAGTGTGGCTTTGCAGAATGTCCAGCCCAAATATCTAATGGGCAAGAGGGTGGAGGAAGAGGCCTGCGACGGTGAGCTGTTTGGGTGACCAAAAGCAGAATGTGGCTTGGCTGTGTGAGTGTGGGTATGTTCATTTAGACAGGGACAGGTGAGATTCATTGTGAGCACAGGGATGGTACAGGCAGTTCAGGGAACTACACTTCCCCATTTTATTACTACAGATAGAGAAAGACTATACCTGGGTCAGTCCAGAGCAAGAGGTAATGTAATCTTAGAGTGAAGACATTTAGGAGTGAAATCAAGAAGGGTATACAAAGGGAAATTAAATTGTGGAATACTCTCCCCAAAGACTCTGGATGCTCAGTGTCATCTGGAGTTTTCGAGAATGAGATTGGGTATCATGGGATATAGAGTCAAGTCAGTAGAGTTATTCTTTCAATAAGGTTTTAAATTTTGTATTATGACAATACTCTATCTTTGAACTGTTTACTGGGGATTTCTGTTCCAATCAAAATGGTGGTTTTCCCACTTGCTGGAGATTTTCCCTTCTTCTGCAGCCAACATTGCTTCTTCATGGGCAAAGTAAATGTTTTCCCATGTTTTGTGATCTAAAACTCAATGCACATCCCCAGCACAATTTTGAAAATAAAACTACGTGATTGCAGCTTTAAGAAATCTTCCCACTGAAAATGCAGTTTAATTTATTGATGTCCTGGTCTTATGACAATCAGTTATAAAACTCTTCAAACTATCTTCTTCGGTTAGACTCTGAATTCTAAACCTTTTACATTGCCTTTTTGTCACTTTTAATGTACTCTGTGACATTTTAGTACTGCAGTCTCAATACAAATTAATGTCTAGTTCTTGCTGTGTCTACTACGGCTGTGCCTCATGGAGTCCACTTGCAGCTACTTGACTGACTGCCTGAGTAATCTTAAAGTGGTAACATTGTTAAAGTGATAAACTCACTTCTCTTCTAATTTCAGCTCTGGGTAGAATGGAATTTTTTCACTGTTGTTACCTTGAGGTATTTTTGTGATGATCTAACTGCTGACCACCATGTTTAAGTTGTGGTACCTACCACTGGCAGTTTGTGTTTGGGATAGAATGCTGGCACTGTTCCTTCTTTATATGTTATGTCTAAGGACCTATTTGGTTAGCATTTGTCGAGGATAAACTACTACTGAGTCTTAAAAAGAAGGAACACTTGCCTTAACAACAAGACTTAGTTTATTGTATTATAACAGTGGGTAGAAGTTACTTTGACTAGTTAGGCAGAATGGTTAAGACTAACAGCAGCCAGAGATAACAAGACTGACCCCATTGGGACCTAGAGCTAGACTGATCCTTCTCCATCAAAAGACTGTGTGACATCAAGCAAAGTGGAAATTTAATTGAATGATTACATCTTCTGCGGGAAAATTCATGGGAATCTATTTGTAATGCATTATTAATGTTTGCATCATGTAGATTTCTTTACTGCAAGTTATTTCCATTTAATTTATATGTCATTTTAAGTAGCGCGGTATTCAGCTAAATTATGGAATTCTGATGTGATCTGCTGATCTTAAACTTGCATAAAAATATCCCTTCTTTGGGAAAATTAGTTGATTATCAAAAACTATTGCATACAACTTCTGTTGGAGGTAGTTTAAGGTGGCCAAATTAGCTTGTTAACCAGTAAGTTTTTTATAATTTGTAGTGAAGTGTTGTGAACCATGGAGTACTGTACTTGAGAGATTGGAGAATAAATGTGCGTATCTACATATATATATATATATATATATATATATATACACACACACACATATATCAACTTAGTAATCTAAAAGGTGAATCTTCCACAATTTTGAAAATAATTAATGTCTGTGTGCTTTGTGTATTTGTTATCATATCTAAGCTGCAAACAGGTGGGCCCACTGTCATTCATCATTTATGTAAACTATTTGGATGAGAATATAGGAGGCATAGTTAGTAAGTTTGCAGATGACACCAAAATTGGCGGTGTGGTGGACAGTGAAAAAGGTTATCTCATAATACAGCAAGATCTTGATCAGCTGGACTAGTGGACCATGGAATGGCACTTGGAGTTTAATTTAGATACATATGAGGTGTTGCATTTTGATAAGACAAGCCAGGTCAGGACTTGGGAGGGCCATGGAGAGTGTTGTCGAACAGGGAGACCTAGGGGTGCAGGTGTCTAGGTCCGTAAGAGTGGTGTCATAGGTAGGCAAGGTGATGGAGAAGCTCTTTGGCAAACTTACCTCCATTGGTCAGAATATCGAGTACAGGAGTTGGGACATCATGTTACGGCTATACAAGTCATTGGTAAGGCTATATTTCGAGTACTGGGCATAATTCTGGTCACCCTGCCATAGGAAGGAAGTTATTAAACTAGAAAGGGTGGACAAAAAGTTTTACAAGGATGATACAGAGACTAGAAGGTTTGAGTTACAAGGAGAAGCTGGTTAGGCTGGGGCTTTTCTCCTTGGAGCCGAGGGATGAGCTTATAGAGGTTCATAAATCATGAGGGGCATAGATAAGGTGAATAGTCAAAGTATTTTTTTCACCAGGATAGGGGAGTCCACAACTCCCCAGGGGGATCTGAGGGGAAACTTTTTCACACAGGGTGGTGCAAATATGGAACAAGCTGGCAGAGAAAGTCATAGAGGCGAGCACAATGACAACATTTATGAGACATTTGGACAGGTACATGGATAGGAAAGGTTTAGGGGGATATGGGCAAAACACAGGCAAATGGGGCTGGTTCAGTTTAGGAAACCTGGTCAGCATGGACAAGTTGGGCCAAAGGGCCTGTATAACTCTACTCTATCATCACATTATGTGGAAAGTGATGCAGCTTCAACATGAACTCTTTCAGAACCATTACCTTATACAATACACTAGAGTAACTTAGACCCAGTTCTCTGTTGGCCTCTTTCCAATCCAAGCTCATTTTCAGTTCTCTCTAACAATTTGAATAAATGAAGCTTTAGTGGGGAGATATTTAACACGTGATAATTAAGGAAACTGCTCATGTGGAGATTGTCAGCTTGCGCTAAATGACCTCAGCCTTAAATTGCGTGTGTATCTGTATCTGTCTGTCTGCGTGTGAGAGAGTTAACAAATGTTTGTTAGTGTGACTGTTTTTGCTGAGTTTCACTTACTCTTCCCAAAGCTGCCAGATTCGAGCACCTGACACCCTGGACTGTTAATTCACTGGCACAAACTTCACAGGGATTCAACTCGAAAACGACCAATCAGACGAAAATCCAAGGTTCATGTCCCAGGATTCAGACTGCTGACCGTGCGACCCTAGAACAACACCTCCACCCCATGCCCCTCAAATCCTCGAAGCATCCTTGTTTCTGATTCCAGATGTAATCTCCCTCCAAAGCTGATGGAACAAGGAGATTTTCCCCAAAGTGAAAAGAAAAATCAATCACTTTTTCCAAGTGAAATATTTACAATACAATCTACTTAGATCTTCAGGGAATGATCCTTTTTTAGAAATGGCGATTGTTCCTACTCTCTCACTCTGTCTCTCTCTCTCCCTCCCCCCCTCTCTCATGGCTCCATCTACGTGCGGTTGTATGGAATGCAACATCTTGAAAGGGACTTTGAAGGTGTCTGAGGTGTGTCGCTGGAAGGGTGCAGCAGTATGTTTTGCTTCAGACTAGAGGCTGTTCAAGTCCAGTTTCGAAGGGCAACCCACAGTTCCTTAGCATAGCTGATCCACAAGTCCACGGATTGTGGCTGTGCAACCTCAAGCTCATCTTTTCTTTAGAATTGCTTCAGTTCGTGGAACATTCCACCTGTCTTCTTTCACCAGTTATGATACCTGTTGACCTGTATGTACCCAGTGGGACACACACACAATGCCAGACCACACCTGAGACTGCAGGGTAAGGAGGCAGGCAGCGTACAAAGGCAAGTGAAACCATTCAGTAAATATCTTTTCATTCTACTCCAGCCATTGCTGTAGATTGTGTTGAGCGAACTGGGCTTCCATACTTCTTCACACAAAGGGTAGTGGAAATCTGGAACCATTCCTCCACCATAGACCGTGGATGCTGGGGGTCAGTTGGAGCTTTCAAACTGAGATTTTTTTTTAAATTTAAGAGTATGAAGGGATATAGAAAAATGTGGAAATAAAAGGGTATTTTCTCTCTCCCTACTGCCTGCTTTCTGAAGATGTACATCCCCTTGAAGTCCTGGGCACAGTCAGTAAGTCAGATTGACCCGTTTGGTCGAGATTCCTATACTGTGGCCAACCAATTCTTGCATCCACCTGAGCATTTCTTTCAGGAGCAGGGCCATGTTGCTTGACCTGGAGAGAGTAAGAGAAGCTTCTGGAAAATAGAGGCATCCCTTTTTTTTAAGTTGTTTGTGCTTTAACGTATTGACCAGAAGCTACTGGATGGTTTGTGGAATCAGTAGATGGAGAGAAGATTATGATCTCTGATAGTCATTTTTCATTATACTTTCAGTTCTGACATTTGACCTTCTGTCTCTTTGATAGCAGCTTCCTGGGTCCTAAGCTCTGGAATTCCATCCCTAAACCACTCCACATTACTGTCTTTATTTAAGACATTAATTAAAACCTTTGAAGTTTTGGTCATTAGTCCCTTACAGCTCTTTATGTTAGTCAGTGAATTTTAGTAACACTCCTGTAAAGCATATTGGAATGTTTTACTGTGTCAAAGACACTATAGAAATATAAATATTTATTGTTGCATGTTGTCAAACACCTTGTCCCTCCTGTGTGCATCATTCAAAATGCCCACCTTCCGAGCTTAATGCAGCACTTTTAGTTATTCTAGTTGGTGACATTCCTGAGATCAAAAGCAAAAATTTGGTTCCTAACATACTGTAACTTGAATTCTCTGCCACAGAAAGCAGTTGAGGCAAAAACATTAAAGAAGGAGTTAGATATAGTTGTTAGGGCTAAAGGGATCAAAGGTATGGGGAGAAAGTGTGAACAAGGGACTGAGCTGGATGATCAGCCATGATCATATTGAATGCAGTTGGAGTATTGGCCTTATTGCACTGAACATATTCAAACCAGAGTTCAATAGATTTTTGATCTGTCAAGAAAGTCAATGTGTATGAGAGACGGTGGGAAAGAATACAGAATTAATACAACATTAGACCAGGTCAGTCCTGAACTCATCAACTGGCAGCGCAGACTTGAAAGACTGAATAGCTTACTTCTGCACCTATTTTCTATGTTTCTATAAGAAGATAAGAGACAGGATTAGTTATGATAAGGAGCAAGAGTAAGTTTGCATATGTTAAGTGCAATAAAGGCAAATATTCCGCTTGCTTTCTTAATTCCTTGCTGCACCATTTTGTGATTTATGTACAAGGACACCAAGGTCCTTCAGTACTACAGTATTCTGCAGTGTCTGTCTATTTAAACAATATTTTGCTTTACCATTCTTCTTCCCAAAGTGAACCACTTCGCATTTTCCCATACTATATAACATCTAATAAAATGTTGCCCACTCATTCCCTGTTTTCATAGTCTTTGTATCATACTCACAATTTTGTATTGTCAGTAAATTTGGATACAATATAGTCAGCCCCTTCATCCAAGTGATAAATGTAGATTGTAAATAGGTTGGGCTCCAGCACTGATCCCTATGGCACTCCAGTTTTTACAGTTTGCCATCCTGAAAATTCCCCATTTATCCTGACTGTCTCCTTTTAGTTAGCCAATCCTCTCTCTGTGCTAAGAAACCACTTCAGCACCATGTTGTCTTATCTTGTTACTTTTATGTGGTACCTTCTTGGATATCTTTTGGTAATCTAAATATTATACATTGACAGATTTCTCTTTATTCAATCTTTTCGTTCAGCCTTTGCTTCAAAAAAACCATGTTGATCCTATCTGACAGAATTCTGATTTTCCAACTGTCCTGCTTTAATGATGGATTCTAGCTGTTAGACTAACTGGCCTATAGTTTTCCACTTTACATCTCCCTCCTTTTTTGAATAGAGGTGTTTTTAAATTTGCAAGTTTTCAATCTGCTTGGACATTCCCAGAATCGAGGGAAATTTTGAAGAATACAAATTTATGGGGGCTTAGGGTAGTGATGGTGTCCAGTCGTATGGTTGTGGATCTGGGCCAGGAGCACTACTAGACCCTGTGATTTCCATCTCAGCCCCTGGGGCGGGGGGCAGGCAATGTGGTATCCTGGGAGGGGGTGGGGATTGGGGGTGGCCATGGTGGTAATAGAAGGAGTGGATTGCTCCTGAGTACCCAGCTGTAGATGTCTGTATACATAGAAACTATGAGAATCCCAAAGGTCAGAGGGAAAATCACTGTCCACAGATTTCATTTCTTTTCACTCAAAGTAATCTGCACCATAGAGTTATACAGCACAGAAACAGACCCCTCGATCCAACTCATCTGCGCCGACCAGACATCCCAGTCTGACCTAGTCCTATTTGCCATCATTTATCCAACATCCGTTTAAACCCTTCCTATTCATATTTCCATCCGGATGCCTTTTAAATGTTACAATTGAACCCATCTCCACCATTCCCTCTGGCAGCTCAGTTTAAAGGTTACCAATTTCCCTTTAACTGAGCTCTAATTGGGGTTTGTTTCCAGTGCCCCATTAACCAACTGGGACAATGTGTTCACTGAGAAAATGTTGCCATTGGTAGAAGGATTGAAAACCATATTTTGCGGTAATTTCAAAAGATGAAAAGACCACATGAGGAAATACTTCTTTTTGCAGCAAGTAGTTAGAATGCACTGCCTGTGTGTTGTAGTGGCACTTTATTTGTGGCTTTCGAGAGGAAATTGGATCATTATCTGAAAGTGAAGAATGTGCAGGCCTATAGCAAGGTAAGGGAGTAGAACCAGGGGAACTGGTCCTTCAGAGAGCCAGCACAGACTCATGGACTGAATGGCCACTTGCTGTTCCTTGTAACCATTCTTTGATTCCCTCAATGCAAACAATGAGAGAGACTAATGTGTATGGTCTCTGCTGGCTTTATTGTCAGCTTGAAGCAATGATAAATGATAAAAACCAAGAAGGCAGGAGTACCTCAATTATCCTCATTCAAACACAGCAGGAAAATGATAATGTCAAAGTTTTAGCCTCTACTATAAAAAGACAGGAGTATCAATGGTTACTTTACTGGGCTAGTTAGGACTAGTGATCTGTAGATGTCTCACCACAGTAATTGGGGAATTTAAATTTAATTAATCAAATGATTTTTTTATTTACTCAAGGGACATGGGCATTTATTGCCCATCCTTAGTTGCCCTTGAGAAGGTGGTGGTGAGCTGCCTTCTTGAACCGCTGCAGTCTGCCTGCTGTGGGTTGACCCACAATGTCCTTAGGGAGGGAATTCCAGGATTTTGACCCAGTGACTGTGAAACAACAGCGATATATTTCCAAGTCAGGATGGTGAGTTAAATGGAGGAGAATTCGCAGGTGGTGGTGTTCTCATGTTTCTGCTGCCCATCTAGTTGGAAGTGGTTACGGGTTTGGAAGGTGCGGTCTGAGGATCTTTGGTGAATTTCTGCAGTGCATCTTGTAGATAGTAAACACTGCTGCTACTGAGCATCGGTGGTGGAGTGAGCGGATACTTGTGGATGTAGTGCCAATCAAGTGGGCTGCTTTGTCCTGGATGGTGTCAAGCTTCTTGAGTGTTTTTGGGGCTGCACTCATCCAGGCAAGTGGGGAGTATCACATTCCTGACCTGTGCCTTGTAGATGGTGGCCAGGCTTTGGGGAGTCAGGAGTTGAGTTACTCGCTGCGGTATTCCTAGCCTCTGACCTACTCTTTGAAGCCAATGTGTTTATGTGGCAAGACCAGTTGAGTTTCTGATCAATGGTAACCCCAAGGATCTTGATAGTGGGGGATTCAGTGATTATAACACCGTTGAATGTTGAGGGGCAGTGATTAGATTGTCTCTTATTGAAAATGGTCATTGCCTCACCTTCGTGTGGCACAAATGCTACTTGCCACTTGTCAGCCAAAATCAGGAATTATATGGCATCATTAGTATCAGTAGTGCTGACCGCGAAACTACTGGATTATTGTGAAACCGTATGTAGTTCTGCCATGTTCTTTAGGGCGGGTAACCTAAGCAGCCTCAAATCGCTCAGTTATGTTACAGAAGACTTCTTTTCCCTCTGAATTTTGCTGCTGCTGTGTGTACTCCAAGGTCCGTGTGTGGCACAAACCTCCACAATTGGAAGTCAATGGGTCCACACTGACCACACAGCTTAGAGGGAACATTGTACAGGCAGGGATAGCAAAAACTGCAGATGCTGAGTCAGAGATAACACAGTGTGGAGCTGGAGGAACACAGCAGGCCAGGCAGCATCAGAGGAGCAGGAAGGCTGACTTTTCTGGTCGGGACCCTTCTTCTTTCCTGCTCCTTTGATGCTTCCGGGCCTGCTATGTTCTTCCAGCTCCATACTGTGTTATCTCTTCTATTGCACAGACAGGTTCCTTTTATTTATTCACAGGATGTAGGTGTCACTGGCAAGGCCAACATTTGTTGCCAGTTCCTAATTGGCCTTGAACTGAATGGTTTGCTATGCCATTCCAGAGTTCGAGCACATTATAGTGGGCCTGGAATCACGTGCAGGCCAAACTGGGAAAGGACAGCAGATTTCCTTCCTTAAAGGACATTAGAGAACTGGATGGCACAATATTTCCTGCTGCCATACCAGCCATAGTCCAAACAATCGTGCTGTATAAATAGTTTCTTCCTTCCTCAGTTAGTTTTCTTGTGTTTCAATCCCAGTGAGTGCAAGACAAAAAGCTTCAGCTTCATATCTCTTTTCAGTAATATAGTAAATGTTGCCCAAGTGACTGAAGGGGTAATATAAAACAGGAGATACCAGGTCAGTCAATCAAAACCTTGTTTAGCGAGATAAGATTTACATAACTTTTTAAAGGAGGAAAATAAACTGGAGAGGTGGCGAGATTTAGGGAGGCAATTCCAGAGCTGAGGGCCCAAGCTGGAGAAGGCATACCCACCAATGTTAGGGCAATTAATGTCAAAGATACTTATAGGAGGCCCATCTGTTTGATTTTAGATAAACCTGTTCTCAGCCAGTTTGTTATCTATCTTTAATTTTATTTTAAAACGCCCACCCTCCAAAAACAACAATTGAACATGAACTTGATTGTTGCTTTATTTTCTCTTCCCTGTATGTTTCTCTCTTCTATGTCCACCCCACATTCAAAACACTCCATTGTCGAAGGACAAGAGGCCCAGGCAATATTCATGATATGTGTTGATATCTGGCTTTAGGACAATTGGATATTTGTCTCCTGACCTTCCTGCAGGCAGGAAGCTGGTCTCCCGAGAGCCTGGAGACAGGTTTGGGAGTTCATTGCATGGCTGGGATGGTTATTGATACAGTGTCAAGTAGGTTGATGTTCGTGGGGCTAATATCATATCAGTCTGTGTGGAGAGGTGTTAGTGACTGGACCCTGGTGACCAGCAGGACAAGGTATATATTTGTGAGTTGACAGCTACAGTTCTCAAATTGCTGTCCATTGGGTCAGTCATTGTACTGAGGGGGAGACTCATGGGGCAAGGATGTAGTGTACCCACCTCAAACCAGAGACCGATGTGACCAAACCCAGAAATCAGGAGCTCTGTCAGTGGCCACTCTTAATGCTCAAGGGCCAGAATTAGAGGAGCACCTTGCAGGGTTATGAGGCTGGAAGATACTACAGAGATCTCCATGGCCTCAGAAGAAATTGAGAACATATGTGAGCATTTTAAAAGCAAACATTGCTTGACCAAAAGCCCATATAAGTCAGTGAGTCCAGGGCTGATAGAGAGAAGGGTCTTTGTTATTGTAGCATGTGGAGAGCTGGATTTCAATTTTGCTGAGGGTGGTATATGGAAAACCAGCCAGTGGTGGTTTGGAATCATTGAGTCTAGAGATAACAAAGGATTAAAATGAGGTTTTAGCAGCAGGTGGAGGTGAAGTCCTGACAATAAATGCTAGCTTGCCAGCATCCACATCTGAAAATGTCAGCTGATGTGTAAACCAAGTACAATATTCTGAAAAAACAAGAATAGACTCAGGCTGACTCTTACATTATTTTGGCCAAGCGCAACTTTCTTGGAGGATGTTTTCTCCGTGAGGCCTAGCAAGTTTTCTCACTGCATCTTACCAAACACACCACTTTAACTACCTACCCCATCCTTATGGTGCCCCTCCCGTCTGAATCCAACCTCACTTTGCCACACGCTGTTCCTGGAACAATTCACTATCTCTGCCAGTGTACCCCTCTCTCACTGAGGATCATTGCTGTGCCCCTCTCACAGTTCTGTGGAAGGGTCACCAGACCCGAAACGTTAACTCTGTTTTCTCCTTCACAGATGCTGCCAGACCTGCTGAGCTTTTCCAGCAACTTTGTTTTTGTTCCCTCTCACTGTTGCCTGCAGCATCTTCCTCGGTCACTGTAACCCACCCCAACCCCAACACTGCCAACCACATCTGAGCACATCTCCTTAACTGCACCAGAAGTAACAGTTATGCCAGCCACTTTCATCTCTCGTTTTGCCTGCCCCTTTATTATTTCATGAGGAAGACAGCCCCTAATAGGATGGAAAGATTTGAGGTGGGTGGTTGACTATCTGACATTTGTCTCCTTCCCCGTTTTGAGGAGAGGATCCTGACTCTGACCACCCTGAGCGGTTGGCTGACCATTTCCAAACCCCTCGTTTGGTATCAGAGGTTTCCCTTGATGTACTGTGCTGGGAACCCCCCCAACGAAGGCAATCCCCGCCTTGACCTGACTGCAGCCTGCTGAGATCCACGATAAGCTTCCTGTCTCTGCATCTGTGCTAAATGACAAGGCAAGACAGAGATAATAAAGCCTTATATCTCTGCCTGAGGAGGCAAAGCACAAAAAGGCAATGCAGTGCATGACAGGAATGCTGTGAACATCCCGGTAAGGCTCAGGATGAGCAAAGGCTATGAGAGCGAACAGAGAGCCCGGAAATACAACCTGGCCTAGTCCATGAACCGGGAGCGTGTCCCTGAGCTGTGCACTGACCTTCCTACAGCATTTCAGTGTTAGTTGTCAATGCAGTCTGAGGTGCAGCATTGAAATGAAGGAACCTGTAAACATGGACAAGGGATTAGAGGGTTTTTAGAAGCTGGCACATATCAGATGCCAATGTGCGTGGATGTGTGGTTGCATGTCCTGCTGCCATGGAGCTGTCCTGAGATTTTGGTGCCCAGTGTCCATTGTGAAGGTTATTCACAGCAAGTGATGAGCTGAATTTGTCAGGAACGCACACTGGTTTCTATGTTGAGTTTCCTTGAAGTCTATAGCTTGTTTATGTATTCGGTAAGATAGGAAGCTGAATATTAATGAGGTGATTTGGGCCCTTTAGCTGTTTAATGAGCACTAATTCCCCTCACTATATCTTAGCGAGAAATTCACATGCTGCTTGTTAAAAGAATTCCCTCCCTAATAGCATTGTGGGTCAACCCACAGCAGGTGGACTTCAAATAGGCAGCTCACCACCACCTTTACAAAGGGCAGGCTGGGACAGGCAATAAATGCTGGCCAGTCAGTGACACCCAGATCCCTCAAATGAACAAAAAAAAATTGCAGTTAACCGTAGGTTAGGTATTCAGTTTCTGAGGCTGACACATACAGGAAGCACAAATGACAATAATTCTGCATGTGAGCCTATGATTTTCTGTCTGTAGAGTGAGCTGGAGATATGCAATTGGACAACTGCAACCTGCACAATTAACATTGGATTTTTTTAACCCCCTTAATAAACTGACATCTTCACAAAGCTGAAAAACCCTGTAAGTGGCAGAGATAGTAGGAACTGCAGATGCTGGAGAATCTGAGATAACAAGGTGTAGAGCTGGATGAACACAGCAGGCCAAGCCGCATCAGAGGAGCCTTCCTGCTCCTCTGATGCTAAATGGCAGAGGTTGTGTTTGCTTTCAAAAAAAGCACAACCATTTAATAAAAGATGCTGAGAATAATCATCTCACGGCGCCTCTTAATAAACAAACAAGTTTGAGTACTAGCCCAGGTCATTTCTCTGCAGCTGTGACAGACTCGTGCTATTTTCTCCAGCAGCATTTCTCAAACCTCTACCCACCAGCATGTAGAAAGACAAGGTCAGCAGGTGTATGACAACCTGCGAGTTCCCTCCAAGTCACACATCATCCTGATGTGGAAAGATATTGCTGTTTCTTCACTGTCACTGGATTAAAATTCTGGACCTCCCTCCCAAACGGCTCTGTGGGAGTATCTACACCACATAGAGTTCAGCAGCTTGCCACCACCTTCTTAAGGGGTAAATATAGATCGGCAATAAATGCTGTCCTTGCCATCTACATTCTTCATCTGAAAATCAGTACTTTTAATGTGTTAAGTTGAGGGGCTGAGGTTTTAAAATTACTAAAAGTTTTAATATGTGTTTCACCATTGTGTTGTGAATACCAGTGGATCATGGGAGGGGTCTCGGGATGGGTGTTACCGCAGGCAATGGTCATCAAATAGTGACTCCCCACCCCCATCCCTCTGCAACAGGATTATCCCAAGGCCATAACTCACAGTAATCTCTTAGAGATAGCTGTTGAGCTATGACCCATTATAAATCACATCTGTTGCCTTCACAGCAGTTCCCTCGGTGACTGAATTAGAGAAAGCCCAGAGAACCTTCTGGAATCTGGGCATGCATGGTTCTGTGCAACACAAGTCACAGTGGAGGAGCACAGTGGCTGAGTTCAGACGCTGTGTTGTCAGGCTGCTGTGCAAGCAGACAGAGGGGGGGCCCCCTGCAGGGTGAAGCCCAGTTAAGAAGGGCCAGGATTGGGCTTGGCTGGGGAGGAGGCTGCTTTCCAGTTATATAGAGCCCTGATGGGAGGGGACGTTTTGGCAGCTCTTGTGCTCAGAGAGTTCGGTACATATTACAGGCCTCAGTTTCTACTCCTGTTCATAGAGGCGTTACTTGATAGTGCCAAGCTTGTAATCCCTCACAGCTGGTTTGTTTTATTGCATAGTTTCAATCCTGTCAGTCACAAAACATGCAAAATAATAAAAAAAACTTTTTACCTGCCTTACAAAGAAATTGAAGTTTTCAAATTCTTTCTGAATTTCCCTCCCTTGTTAAGAAAAATTCCCAGATTTTAATGAGTTTCCCTCACAATGTCATTCACAAACCCCCATACACACCCCATGTAACTGACTGGATCTCTACTGATGTTAAACCAGCTTCCTCACACTGTCACTCAGTAACCCCTCTTCCCCTGCACATTGTGTTACTGACTGAATCTGTACTGATGTTCATTCAGCTCATCTGCACTGTCACTCAGTAACCTCTCTGCCCTGCACGCTGTATAACTGACTGAATCTCCACTGATGTTAACCCCTCTCCCTCAGTCATTCAGTAACAGTTGGAATTTCAGAATCCAGCATTCCGGAACAGTGTCAAAAGCATGAACTGGAATCAGTGCCCCCCTGTTGAAACCATTGCACTCATGATGCTCTGTATAAAAATGGACATTTAATCTGGTTAGTGAGGCAGGGACAGAATGAACATCATGGGCAGTAGATCAGTTGATGTCAAAAGGATGGGAGAGAATTTGCATTCATATAGCACCATTTATGATCTCAGAAAGTCCCAAATGATTCACAGACAATTAAGTGCTTCTTTCTTTCCATGTGTGGTTATTGAAGGGAGAAAGATGTGAAGAGTCATTGTCAGCCCTACTGAACTTCCTCATGGTAAATGGTCTAAATCCAGGGCACAGCATTAAAAGCCTCCATTGACGCAAAGATGCAGAAGCCACAGGAGAATTTGGTGGTTGCATCTAAAAGAGGCATGTCACAGGTAGAGGGATGGAGTAGGAGACTGGGACCGGACAGGGACCCATTGATAGAAAAATACAAGATCCACAATTATGCAGCCAGATTTCACAAACAACACTGAGATAGTGACCAGATAATCTGCTGTAAATAGTTGTTGAGAAGTAAATAGTAATTCAAACACTGAGGTGAACTCTCCCGCTGTTCTTCAGTAGTTCCACAGTTTACACCTTAAGGTGAGGATTGTGGAGGTCTCAGTTTAACGTGTTTTCAGAGTGAAGTTCGCTCTGTACTGCCCTGACAAGGTGGGTCAGCTTTACTGCAGTACCTCTTTGCTGGAGCTCCCTGAATAAGTTTTCCAGTTTTGGTGCCAGAGCTGTACAAGAATAAAGACCTTTTAGTGCAGACATTAATCAGGCAGTGGGTCATGGCTGACCAAGTTCATTTGCTGCATCTATTTAAATAAACATGCAGGTCTTGGGAATCCAATGAACTGAAGTGGGAGAATGCGGATGTCGTTTGAGGCCCCTACTGATTGTGGAAGTGCCTCATTCTTGGCCTCTTCCCATGTTAAATGTAGACAAGATTCCTCCTGGTGTGGGGGTTACAGACTCCAGCTGTGTCAGTACTTCACCAAGGCACATTTGTTTGGAAACAGAGACTGGTTACTATTCGTACTCCAACGTTGAACCATTTGAGTTAAGCATTAAAAAAGGTGCAATGTTTCTTGTGGAGTCTGAAACCCATTATAGGCCACAGGGGGAACATAGGGTGGGGGGGAAGCAGTTAGACCTTAGTTGAATGAGTTGGCACAGATTGAATTGTATTATTCTTGTAGATGTTCAGAGCTGATGAATGCAGTGGGGGGTTGGGGGTGGGGGGTGTGTATGTCTCGTGGTGGTGGGGAATCTGGCACTCCCCCACAGGCCTGAGCATTCCACTGCTCACAAAGAGCACAAGCCCCCAAGTGCTTTCTTGGGACCAGCACACAAACTTGGTCTAGAGGGACTCACTGTGGTTTCCTGGTGCAGAGGTGATCTGTACAGACTCAGAGTAATTTATTGCTGGGCAGTTTAACTGTGTGAATGCTGGATTCATTCAAAAGAAAGGACTTGCATTTCAACAGTGTCTTTTACAACCTCAGAAATTCCGAGTTCTCGACACAGCCAGTGAAGTACATTTTTTTAAAATGCCGACCCGACCCAATTGTAATATTGGAAAGACAGCTGCCAATTTGTGCACAGCAAGCTCCCACAAATGGAAATATGATAATAATCAGATAACATGTTTTTTTTTTGGGAAATTGATTGACAAATGAAAGTTGGACAGGAACACTCCTGCCCTGCGTCACAATATCACCATGTGCAGACAGGTATCTCAGTGGGTTCCAGTGCCAGTTTAGGGATTAGAACTTGACACTGTGGTGCAGTACTGAAGGAGCTCTACACTGCTGGAGGTTCTGCCTTTCCAATGGGAAGTTATACTGAAACCTGGTCTGCTTTCTTGGGTGCAAAAGTTTTCATTGCACCACTGTGAAGAAGAGCAGGGTGTTCCCCCTGGTTTCTGGCCGATTTATTTCCCCAGCCAACATCACTAGAACAGATACCCAGTTAGGCTTCCTTTCCCAGTTTCAGGAATATCGCAGCCACTATTCTACTCCAATCATGGACCTTGGGTGCAGCAGTGCCCTCTAGTGCTCCAATATTTCCTGCTCTTCTTTGTGACAGTGCCACAGGTAATTTACATCCATCTGAGGAGGCAGTCGGGGTTAGAGTTCAATGTCTCATCTGAGAGACAGAACCTCTGACTATGCAGAACTCTCTTAGCATGACATTGTTGTCTTTATGTGCTCCAAGTCCTGGAGTGGGACTCATTACTTTCTGACTCCAAGGGAAGAGTGCTACCGACTGAACCAAAGCTGACACCATTGACAAAACTGTTAACAACTGCATTGTCTTCTCAGTTCAGCCAGTGAACCTTTCAAAATATCTCTGCAAATGTTGGGCTAGGTTCCAGAGGAGAAAGACCAGTTTATAACTAACTTCAGCAAATAGTCACTCAAAAGTTATTGTATACTTTTTGATCAGTCTTTTAATTTACATTCCTGCAGACACTTGTTGCTGTAATCTGGATTATTTAAATTCTCATTTACCAACTGGAATTATATACAGAGAAGGGAGAAGCTGGGATAATTTTCATTATAGCAGAGAAGGTTAAGGGGAGTTTTAATAAAGTTGTTGGAAATTATGAAGGATTTGATACAATAAATAAGCAGAAACTGTTTTCACTGGCAGAAGGGTTGGTAACCAGAGGACACATTAAATTAATTGTTTAAAGAAGCCAGGGGGCAAGATAAGGAGACTTTTTGTACACAGCAATGTGCTGCCTGAAAGAGAGGTGGGAACAATTTTAATTTTCAACAAGGAATTGAATAAATGAAGGAGAAAGTTTTATAGGATGTAGGGAAAGAGACTAATTAGATTGCTTTGTGAAAGGGCTAGTACAGGACGAATGAACTAAATGACTTCCTTTTCTGCTTCTAACCGGATTTAACAGCTCACTCTCAAAATCCCAAAAAGAGAAAAATATAATGGACAATGTTCGTTGAAGCTGTGCAACCAGGCAGCAATTTGCGAATCCCCAACAAACTGCTCCTTTATCTGAATTCATGTGTGCAGCAGCAGAACATTATTTAAAAACAAATAAAGAGGAGTTTTGTTTGAGGTAGTAACTGTTCCTGTGCAACATGCAGGGACCTGGCCTCTACATTCTGGTCCTTTACAGCAGCAACTCCAACTTAATGGGCAGATTTTTAATCCTTGAAATCAAGTGAATCAAAATACAGCTGACATGAAGCAATATCCCCCCGTAAGAGAGATAAAAGGCAAATCTCAGCTGATCAGACATGTGCACCATTTATTTTGTTTGATTTTCATACCAATAGATTCTTTTTCTCTGAAATATTGTTTCCTTACAAAACCATGCCTCATTGCACAGGTGCCTCTCTATTGCAGTCAAGATAAAGTACATCTGAGGGAACTTGCTCCCCAACTTCTTCCAGTCCCTATTATCTGAAAAGGAACAATGTGAAAGGTGACAGGGGGGAGTTAGAGGAATTGTACTGTGTGAAAGCAGTTTCTTTGGAAAGCCAAACCAGATATGATGGACCAAATAGCCTCTTTCTGGGCTGTAACCATTCTGTGATTTTGCAGGCTGCCCTTGTTTGATGCTGGCCAGGCCGGTGAACCTGGTCAGGCAGTGGAGACACTTGGTTGAGAACCTTAAAGGGGGAGTGGTTGGTCACGAAGAATGGAAGCAGCAGCTTTGAGAGCTGGGTCTACCAGATTTAGAATCTGAATCAAACTTTCCGCAGCGAGAAACTCCAAATCGTTTCAATCCCATAGAGTTGGGAAGGTCATCTGCTTCTCATTTGCAGCATTTCTTTGAAGGAACAGGCAGCCTACAGACAGGAGAGAAGTTCAGGTGTCTCATCCAGGTATGGCAGCCTGAGAAACCTGGGCCGTTTAATTCCTCCTCTCAGACTCTGCAGGAAATCACAGGCTGAGGCCAAAGGGGCAAACTCTGAAGACAAGTTACATCATCTTGGTTATATTCCCCTGAGTGTAGATGATAATGGTTGCTGTCAGTGAAATGATGAAAGGATTTGCCAGGGTAAATAGAGTGAAAATATTCCTGTGTTTTTGGGGAGGGTCTAGAGTTCGGAAAAAGAGGCATTAACAATAGAGCCTAGTATCCAAGTAAGGAATATATCTGGAATAATTCCTTCACAAAGAGAAGTGTAGGAATTCCCTGTGGCCATTCCCCTGGAAACCAGATCCATATGTTTTTTGAGAGGAATGACCTCTCACGGAAAACAGCAACAGAGTAGAAATAGCAGAATATATTGGATGAATATGTTGCTACAGAGATGGTGTGAGAGGGAGTGTTTAAGATTCCTGGGACATCAGAACTGGACTTAGGGAAAGTGGGACCAGCACAAATGGGACTGATGCCCTGGTGTGTCTGGGGAGAGTTTAAACTAAATTGGCAGGGGCCTGGGAATGTATGCAAGAAGTCAGAAGAAGGGGACAAGAACAAAATACTGAAAGGGTAATAAGAAACGTGATAGGCAGGGAAATTAAGGTCCAAAATCAAACAAGTCCAGAGTAAAAGAAAAATAGTGAGAATGGGACAAGGAATGTTGAAAAGACAAGTCTTGAGGCCTTGTGTCTGAACGCATGGGGCATTCAAAATAAAGTGGATGAAATAATCACACAAACAGATGTAAATGAGTATGATACAGTGAGGATTGCAGAGACATGGCTACAGAGTGACCAGGGATGGCAACTGAACATTCAGAAGTATTCCATATTTAGGAAGGATAGACAAAAAGGAAAAGGCAGTGGAGTTGCATTACTGGTTAAAGAGGATATAAACACAATATTGACAAAAGATATTGGCTCAGACAGTGTAGAATATGTGTGTGTAGAATTGCAAAATACCAAGGGGGAAAGAAACATTTGTGGGTGTGGTATTTGGACCACTGAACTATAGTGGTGATGTTGGGAATGACATTAAATAGAAGATCCATGCAATAAAGGAGCATCTGTAATTGTGTGTGAATTTAATATGGTGAAATTCTTCAACAAGATGGAGAGTAAGGTGGTTCTTTCTGAGACTATGGTCCTGAATCTGAATAGAGGAAATTATGATGCTATTAGGCATGAGTTAGCTAGATTGGGAAATATTACTGAATGGAATGACAGTGGATAGGCAATGGCAAACATTCAAAGAGCAAATGAGTGAACAACAAAAGTTGTTTATTCCTGACTGGTACAAGAGTGCAAAGAAGACACTGGCCAAACCATGGCTTACAAAGGATACTAGAGATAGTATTAGATGCAAAACTGATGCATATAAATTGACAAGAAAAACAATAGACCTCAGGATTGAGAACAGTTTAGAAGTCATCAAAGGAGGGCCCAGGGATTAATTAAGAAGAGGAAAATAGTGTATGAGAGTAAGCTTGAGGGGAATGTAAGAACTGACTGTAAAAGTTTCTATTGGTATGTAAGGAGAATATGATTGGTGAAAACTAATTCCCCTACAGTCAGAAACAGGGGAATTTATATGGGGAGCAAAGAAATGGCTGATGAACTAAATCCATACTTAGCTTCTTTCATCACAAAGGAGGACGTGAGTAACATATCAGAAATGACAGGGAACATAGGATTTAGTGAGAGGGAGGAACTGAAGCAAATCTGTGTTAGAATAGAAATGATGTTGGAGAAATTGATAGGATTGAATTAGCTTAATTGTCACATAAATTCAATGAAAAGTTTATACGTCGCCACTTACAGCATCATCTTGGGTACAACGGTACCTAGGTACAGCTTCTTTAGTTCCAAGACCTTAGAAAATAGAGAAATAAAATATCGAGCATTGCACAGATAAAAATCCAGAACAACAGTCTTTTGAACCAGACCACACTTGCACCTAGCCTCCAATCCGCACTGGGCCCTGGCTCCAATCCGCACTGGACCCTGGCTCCACATTGCACTGGGCCCTGGCTCCACACCGCACTGGGCCCTGGCTCCAATCTGCACTGGGCCCTAGCTCCAATCTGCACTGGGCCCTGGCTCCAATCTGCACTGGGCCCTGACTCCAGACCGCACTGGGCCCTGACTCCAGTCCGCACTGGGCCCTGCCTCCAGTCTGCACTGGGCTTTGCCTTGAGGCTTATGAGGCTAGGAGATCGCTCCACACTGCCACGCCAGGCCAAGAGGATGCCATGCTGTGGGGGCTGCCCTACCATGCTGGATGGCTGCACTGGGAAAATGCCAAGAATGCGACGCCACACCTGGAGGCCACTACGAAGGGCAGGAGGTCCCCACGCCAGGTGGCTGCCATGCCACGTGAGAGGCCGATGGATGAACTAGGAGGGATAAATAGGACTAGAAGGCTGATAAATCCCCAGGGCCTGGTAATCTACATCCCAGAGTATTTAAGGAAGTGGCCCTCAAAATAGTGGATGCATTGATGATCATCTTCCAAGATTTTTACAGATTGGAGGATAGCTAATAGCTAATAGCCACTATTTAAAAAGGAATGTAGAGAGAAAACAGAGAATTATAGACCAGTAATTCTGAGTTTGGTAGTCGGCAAGATGCTAGAGTCTATTATCAAGGATTTTATAGCAGAGCACTTAGTGGTATAATCAGACACAGTCAGCATGGATTTACAAAAGGGAAATCCTGCTTGACAAATCCGCTGGAATTTTTCAAGGACGTAACTAGTCGAGTTGATTAGAGAAGCCAGTGGATGTGGTCTGTTTGGACTTTCAGAAAGCTTTTGACAAAATCCTACTTAAGAGATTAAAATTAAAATACATGGCATTGGGTGTAGTGTATTGAGGTGGGTAGAAAATTGGTTAGCAAATGGGAAACAAAGGGTAGAAATAAATGAGTCATTTTCTGAATGGCAGGCATTAACTAATGGGGCACCACAGGGATTAGTAGTACGACCCAGCCATTCACAATATTTAGATGAGGGAACGATATGTAACATCTCAAAATTTGTAGATGACACAAGGGTGGGCGGATGGGTGAGATGTGATGAGGATGCAGAGATGTTGCGGGGTTATTTGGACAGGCTGAGTGAGTGGGGAAAACGAATGGCAGATGCAGTATCAAGTGGATAAATGTGAAAAATAGGAAGGCAGATTATTGTTTGAATGATTGTAAACTGAGAGAAGGGATTATTCAACCAGACCTGGGTGTCCTTGTGCACCAGTCGCTAAAAGTAAGTGTGGAAGTTCAGCAGGCAGTAAAGAAGGCAAATTGTATGTTGGCCTTCATAGCGAGAGGATTCGAGTATCAAAGCAGGAATATATTTTTGCAGTTATACAGGGCATTGATAAGGCCACACTTGGAATATTGCATCCAGTTTTGGTTTCCTTATCTGAGGAAGGATGTTCTTGCTATAGAGAGAGTGCAGCAAAAGTTTACCAGTTTGATTCCTGAGATGGCAGGACTGACATGTGAGGAGAGATTAGGATTTCATTCACTGGAGTTTAAAAAAACGAGGGGAAATTTCATAGTAATTTTTTTTTAGAATCCCTACGGTGTGGAAACAGGCCCTTCGGCCCAACAAGTCCACACCGAACCTCAGACCATCTCACCCAGACCTGTCCCCTTGTAACCCACCTAATCTACACATCCCTGAACACTACGGGCAATTTAGCATGACCAATCCACCTAGCCTGCACATCCTTGGACTGTGGGAGGAAACCGGAGGAAACCCACGCAGACACTGGGAGAATGTGCAAACCCCACACAGACAGTCGTCTGAGGCTGGAATCGAACCTGGGTCCCTGGCGCTGTGAGGCAGCAGTGCTAACCATCTAACAGGATTAGACAGGGTAGATGAAGCAAGGGTGTTCCCGAAGATAGGGAAGTCCAGAACCAGGGGTCATTGTTTAAGGATAAGAGGTAAACATTTTAGGGCTGAGATGAGGAGAAATTTCTTCATGCAGAGTGGTAAGCCTGTAGAATTCACTACCACAGAAAGTGGTTGAGGCCAAAACATTGTGTTTTCAAGAAGGAGCTAAAAGGATCAAGGGATATGGGGAGGTAGGATGAGGGTATTGAGCTCGATGGTCAGCCTGACCATATGGAATGGCAGAACTGGCCTGAGGGATTGAATGGCCAACTCCTGCTCCTATCTTCTGTCTTCCTATGAATGTTCCTACAGTCAGAAGACTTCCAAGCAACATTTGAGAAGCTGCAGGTAATCTTAATGAATGAACCAGTGTTGACTCCTCTGAATTTTCCTGTCCGTTCTACCTGGCAGTTGATGTGAGTGATTTGGGGCTGGGTGCTGTCTTGTCACAAGACGATGAGTTTGGGGATAGAGATGCTGGAGGTACTCCTCTAAGAAACTAAACCAGTCTCAGAAGAAGCACTGCAATATGGAGAAAGAGACTTTGGGAATATTGTTAGTTCTTTAGCACTTTGAAGTTTATATTCAGTCAAGCAGATTGTATTCTTTGCAATGCAGTATGTTTTTCCGCTGACTATTCTTCCCAAAATGTTTAAGATATAAATAGAAATACATTCAGCCAACTATAATCTAATTTAATATTTCAGTTAATATATCTTCATGACACATTACAAAATACTCTCAACAAATGTACAATAGTGTGGAACAAAAACAAAGTTGCTGGAAAAGCTCAGCAGGTCTGGCAGCATCTGTGAAGGAGAAAACAGAGTTAATGTTTCGGGTCCGGTGACCCTTCCTCAGAACTGTTTTGTTTTTGTTCCTGATTTACAGCATCTGCAGTTCTTTCAGTTTTTATGTACAATAGTGTGGGTTGTTATAAACGCCTCCTGACTTACCAACAGATTCCTTCTGCCTGCTACACCACGTTGAGTCTTCCATTATCCTTTGAAAGCCCCTTCAGTCAATCTTCTGAGTACCTTGGAACTGATGTCCAGCAGCAAAGCACCTTCTACTAACTCCTTGGTCTTTAAATCTCTGCATGTCCTATCCCTTTAAACAGAGAATCCATTTCACTAGTGTTAAGTTTTGCAGTTTAACACCTTTTCCTTTGGCTTAGCACAACATCTGCTGTCTCAGCCTTTTTGTTTGCATTTCTCTCAGTCTGTGTCCTGAAAGACCAGCTTCCCTTCTTTTCATAGAATCATAGAATCCCTACAGTGTGGAAGCAGGCCATTCAACCCATCGAGTCCACACTGACCCTCTAAAGACCATCCCATCCAGACCCACCCCTACCCCATCCCAGTAACCTGGCATTTCCCATGGCCAATCCACCTAACTTGCACATCTTTGGACTGTGGGAGGAAATTGGTGCGCACAGAGGAAACCCACGCAGACATGGGGAGAATGTGACAAGGTGTGAAAATTGCTCTATCACTCTGGTCTGTGACTCTTTCCCAATGATAACCAAATCTGAGAAGCCCCTTTGTGAACAGAGTTCACCATGATTTCATCAATTCTCATTCCACCACATTTTACCTTAGATTTAAAGAGACAGTTTTAAACGTAATCACTTTATAAAGTCTCACAGTTTTAACATAGCATTCACCTGTCAACATGCAGAGCCACAACTTAGCTATTCAACTTGGACTAAGATTCCCAAACTTCCAAGAGAGGACGCAGAGGCAAAGATTTTGTGGGAAGATTTTGGCCAATTGGCATGAAGAGCAGCACATGATGTGTTATTTAGTGCCACAGCAAGATATGGAGATATATATTTTCAGCACCAAACAGCCATTCTGGGCAAAATCTGAAATAGGGAGGGGAGGTTGTTTTGGTAACTCAATATAATTTCGGGGGGGAGATACTGTAAATACTCCTACCCCCAGCCCACATTCCTGCACATTGGAACACAAGGACATTTTCTGCCAAATTTCAGAGCCACAGGCTATTTCGGCTGAAAGCGTTGCATTTCCCTCCACTGCTAAACTGGAGTGGCAGCCTCAAAAACAGGTTTTTGCCAAGTGATGAAGCAGTATATTCAGAACAAACAAAACCTGATGATGGCTTTCAGGCTGAGAACTAAAGCTAGTGATTGTCACTGTAATATGTAACTCACTGACATTATTCAACCAGGGCCACAGAGAAGGGCTCAGCAGAAATATTGCTTCACCATGGGCATCATAGACAGGTTTTGCATCAGTTCAAGGTTAGTACTAATGGCAGAATCAGGAGAATTTGGCAGTGATTATTGTAGCATGATCATCTGCAGGTCGGAATGACCTGTATGCAAAGTAACTGGGCTAGAAGTTAACTTACATTAGAAATAGATCAATGAGGCATCAACTCCAGCAGACAAGTTACCTGGAAAATAAACAACATATGAGAGTGAGTTTACTCAGTGCATAGTATAGGATGATACGTCAGTGCAATAGTAAGGGAGTGCTCCACTGTTGGTTCTGCTTCCTTACAGGTGAGATGTTAGTCCTGTCTGCCTGTTGGTGGATTTATATAAAAGATCCTATGGCTGTCTTAGAAGAGCAGAGGTCTCTTAGTGTCTTGATTAACACAAAGGGAAAAGACATCCTGTTCACTGCTGTTTTTTGGGATCTTGCTTTGTGTCAAATGGCACTTATGTTTGCCATAAAAAGGCCATTTAACTGTAATTTATTTTCTCTGAAATGGTCTTGAGTATGTTTGAATGAGAAACGACAACTGGAATTCTTACATTTGCTTCCCGAGATAACTAATTTGCTGTTCTGTGTTTAGGGTTGAACAGTTTGTTGAAGAGATTTCCCAGGCTGCACTCAGTCTGACCACTGTTCCTTCTCAGAGCTGTGACTGTGAGGATGCATTCCCTGGACGAGCCCTTGGATCTGAAGCTCAGCATTTCCAAGCTTAGGATGATGAGGGGCAAGAAACAGAGAGTATATGAGACGACAGAGGAGAGCAGTGCCCGGAGACAGTTGAAGATGACATCTGACAGGACAGCCACCATCACACCAGCATCTCCTCAGTCCGTCCAGTCTGGTGAGGGACTTTCTCATTTTCGTTAGCAGGCCTTTGTGCAATCAGGAAGTGATCTTTTTGATAGTAACAACTAATACTCATAGAAATCTGCAAGTATCCATCCCTTTTGGATGCTATATCCCGCCAATGCACAGATGCTAAAAACCATTGTTTGAACCTTGGTTGAACGTAGTACCTTCACCTCTGACACCACTGTGGTGAGAGAAAAAGATAAGAAACTGAATGAGCAGGAGAGCAAAGGGATGCAGATGAATAAATCATTAAAAGAAGCACTGCTGGTCAAAAAGTAATAAAACATCTAATGAAATTTATCTCAATGGCTATAGAATTCAAAAGCAGTGAAGATATATTAAACTTTTGTAAGATCCTGGCCAGGGCACACTGCACATGTATGGTCTCCATTTATGCAAAGGACAAATAAAACCTGCGCAAGTGCAAAATGAACTTGTTGGGATGGTACCAGAATTGAGAGAATTACAGCTATCAAGAAAGATTGAACAGGTTGAGTGATTTTATTTAGAAAAGAGAAGGGAGACTTGATAGAAATCCTTAAAATTTTAGATAGGACAGGAGTGGAGAGGATGTTTCTGCCTGTGGCTGAATCTAAGATGAGGCGCCATAAATATAAAATAGTTACGAATAAACCCAGTAGGAAACGGAGGAGAAATATCTATACTGGCTGTAGAACTTGGTACCGCTGGAAGTGTTTGAGCTTACTTTCAGGAGGAAGCTGGACGGGTACATGAGAGAAACAGATAGAAAATGATCCTGAAGATTGAGATGAGCTGGATAGACTAGGAGGAGAGTTACGGTGATGACAGTAATCAGCACAGATTATGGGTGTTCCCATTGCTGGATATTCAGTGCAGTTTTTATACAATTCCCCTGCTGCTAAGATTTGAACACAAAGTGTAGACTGATATTCCCTGAGCAGAAAGAGCCTGTGCTGTATTGTTGGAGGTGCCACCCATCAAATGAGACATTAAAACTAAGTATTTTTGCCCTCTTCCACAGTAACATATTTAAGAGCATTGGAATTCTTCCAATGTTAATCCCTCAAACAACATCGCTATAAGCTGAATATTTGTCCTTTATCACATTGCTTGTGAGGGAAAGTGATGTGCATAAATTTCCAGCCATGCTTCTTACACAGCAACAGTGTTCAAAAGTAATTCATTTGTTATGCACTTTGGGACATCATACGGGCTATAGAAATACAAGTCTCTTCTCTGTTCATAGTGGCAGGCTACTGAGAGTTAGAAGGCAAATCAGCTTTGGTGACTCTCACATCTGCCCCAAGAGTATCTCTATCCTTTCCCCTGGTCTGTTTTTGATACGCAGAGATGCTGAGTGACTCCAGCTCTCAGTCGAAAGCAGTATATTGCCTTTAGGGAGCCCCTTACAAGCTGTGAGGCAATAGCCAACATCTCCCACTGTGCAGCCTGTCTGAGATTTTCTCAGTAATTTGTATTCTTCAACCTTAGGAATCAGGATCCTGCACATAAAACGTTGCAATCCATAGGAAGTGAAAGCAAGACAAATGTTTAAAGTTGTCAAAGTAACGTAGAAAGAGGCTATTCAGTTCATTGTGTCTGCGTTGGCTCTTTGAGATTATGCAAATGGTTCCTTGTCTTTATTAATAAAGCTATAATGTTATCGTGCCAGAATATTATGTCAATCTTTATTAAAAAGCTGTCGGTATTTTTCACAGCCAGTGCCCAACTGCTAGTTGATGAGGTATTCAGTGATACCTATACCTCACTCTAAAACTCTCACTTTCTGTCTCTCCTGTGCCTACTTCAGGTCCATCTATCAGTTCCAAGGATCAGGAGAAGTTGGACTTGCATTTCTCTCCTGCCCGGAGGTCAGACTCCATTGTGGATCTCCGCCTGTCCCCAGGTTCTGGCCTTGACTCTCCTGCTGGAGCAGCTGCATTGCCTGAGGAGCTGCAGAATGGTGACGATGTGTCACCCAGTGTCAGTACTGTAAGTATCTGGGGCCTGGGCTGACAGCAAGAATGATGTACTGATTGCACCATCATGATTTGGAATGTCTCCCCAAGGCCTGAGGACATTGGTAGCATTTCAGCTGCCTGTCCAGCTACAACTTAACTGCATATTGAACCTGAAGCCTCTGTACTACATCTTTCAATGGCACGTTGAGACTTGCCTTGGTCAGTGTTCTCATTGTAATGTAACAACAATAGACCATCTCCTCCAGCCTGCTGAATAGGCTCCTTGTCAATTAAATTGAATGCGATATGAATAAATGGATGACCTGTACAAATGAGCAGGTGGAGTGTGTTCCTGACTCACCCTCTCGCTGCTGCTTTCTCCTTCCTCAATAACTAATACTGGGTGCTGTTGTTGTGGGATTTGGGGCTCATGTATGTAATAACAGATAGCTGGGAATGAATTAACGTCTGGAATTTAATCAAGGGATTTGTTGGGTAATAGTTAGAATAACATACTTAGGAGTTAATTAAAAGCTGGAATCCAGTTGAGGTGTTCAGGGATGTTATATATAGAGTAACAAGAGTGGGTTACAGACTGAAATCTTATTGAGGGTATTTTTTTAATGCAATAATGAGCACCCAATGAGAAACGGTGTCCAGGTTTACACTTAACCAATGAAAGCTGTGATCTAGGGAATGTGGTGCTGCATCTTCAGAAGAGAACCAGAGTTAAAAGAGGAGATAATGACGAATTAAAATGTTGCCATGTTGAATCTGCAGGAGCCGCAGCCAATCCGCTTTCTGGAAGGAAGTCAGAGTTCACAGACATTGCAGTTTTTCCTGCCACTGGGTTCCACCAGCCCAGGGCACCTACCATCCCCTTTACTGGTGACACCTCCGAAAGAAATGCAAAACCTGCTGGAGCTCCCGATGGAGCAGCTGGCCTGCAGGTGGCACAAGGTAAGTGGAAGCTGTCAGAGCCGCCCACTCTCTGTCGCCATGAGGGACACCAGGAATTCAGGAGTTCACTGCCTGTGTCTGGATCTGTGTTTCTCACTGCTGTTTGGTGCAGGCAGATTGGTATCAGGAAGGTTGTCATGGATTGAGGCCAGGCCTCTCCTGCAGCTTGCTTTGCACAGCTTCCAGCAAGATAGTTTTTGGAGCTGTCACATTGCTTGCTTAACTCTTACTCAGTTCAGTGCAATAGAAACTCTGATTCAAAAATGTTGCTGTAGAATTTGTCAAATAATGTCCATGACTCTGTGGGTTTACTCTCGGTCAGAATAACAAGACAGTTTTTAATTGCAGAGACTTGAGCAAAGGAAAATCCTCGTGGTCATTCTGTGTAGAGTACTGAAGGAACATGGCACTGTCAGAGGGCCAGGACTGAGGGAGCGCTGCGGCGTCAGAGGGTCAGGACTGAGGGCGCGCCGCACTGTCAGAGGGTCAGTACTGAGCGCGCGCCACACTGTCAGAGGGTCAGGACTGAGGGAGTGCTGTACTGTAGGAGGGTCAGGACTGAGGGAGTGCTGTACTGTCAGAGGGTCAGGACTGAGGGAGC
>NC_063352.1:36792203-36874838 GCF_021869965.1 Rhincodon typus
CAGATTCTCCAGCATCTGCAGTTCCTACTATCTCTGAAACATCTTTAAAAGGTTTCTTTAGTCTACTTCCACCTATTTCTCTCAGAGGGAAAGAGACAGAGAAAATATTCTTTGAAATTTGTGTCACAGGTAGCCAGGGTGGTTAAGAAGACATTTGAGCATAGGAATAGGATATCATGTTGAAGTTGTACAAGACATGGGTGAAGCCTCTTCTGGAGTACTACATGCAGTTCTGGTTGCCCTGCTGTGGGAAGGATATTATTAAACTAGAGAAGGTCCAGAAAAGATTTACCAGGATGTTGCTGGGAATGCAGGGTTTGAGTTATAAAAATAGACTGGATCAGCTGGGACTTCTTTCACTGAAATATGGGAGGTGACCTTACAGAGCTTTATAAAATCAATAGGGGCATAGATAAGGTGAATAGCAAAGGTCTTTTCCCTAAGGTGGAGGAGTTCAAAACTAGGGAGCATATTTTAAAGGTGAGAGGAGAAAGATTTAAAAAGGACATGGGGGCAACTTTTTTAAGACGCATAGACAGTGGTTAGTGTGTGGAATGAACTGCTGAAGGAAGTGGCGGATACAGGTACAGTTACAAAGTTTAAAAGACATTTAGACAAGTATATGAATTTGAAAGGGTTGGAGGGATATGGGCCAAATGCAGTCAGGTGGAACTAGTTTAGTTTGGGAACATGGTCAGTGTGGACTAGTTGGACCAAAGGGTCTGTTTCCATACTGTATGACTCTAAATGGACATTGAAACTGGACTGGTATGTGGATATAAGATATTATTTGCATAGACAATAAAATATTAACACATTGTTACAAATTAGAATGGCGTTAGCTCAGCCAATGTAAAGTGGCTGCTGTGTTTTTTTACATCACAACAGTGATTCCATTTTAAAAGTACTTCTGTATTTAGACTGCATTTGAGAAATCCTAAATTTCTGAAAGGTGCTGTTACAAGTTTTGCTTTTGTTGAAGATGCACAACAACTAAGTTTAAACAGATTCATACAAAGAATTACAATTTAACCTAAATTCTACATCCACAGTTAGTCAACAAGTTTAGTACAAAACTGAAATATACAGCATTAACGGGATTTCACAGGGACAGTGTCATCCTTGACTCTGAAACATACAACTCAATTATAAAAAAAAACCCACAATCTCAAATAGGAACAAAAAATGCCAGAAATACTCAACAAGTCTATTAATGGATATGGAAAGAGAAACAGTCACAGATCGTGGCCCATCAGAACAATTCTCCACATACTACCAGACCTGCTGAGTATTTCCAGCATTTTTAATATTTTGGATGTCCAGCATTTGTGGTATTTTGCTTTTGTATTAGCCCCAAAATTGAATATTGGTTGCTGAAACATCTTGCAGAACAGCACAAACTGCTTTAAATGGCCAGCAATTCCAGAATTGTTTGAAAAATTCTCAAACAAACAAGGACCGAAAATCTGTTTCAGATAGATTAATGGGAAAAATACATAGATATACAACAATTCCTATTTATATTTTACCTTTAAGGCAATAAAACATCCCAACATGATTCAGAAGAGCATTAGCAAACAAAATTTGACACTAAACTACAAGATACTAAGTGACCAAATGCTTAGTCAAAGATAAGCTTTAACAAATCATTTAAGAGGAGTGAAAGACAGTGATGTTTAGGGAAAGAATTTCAGAACTTAGGCCCGAGCAGTTCAAGACAATGGTGGAAGTTATGAAAATTGGTGATATGCAATATACCAGAATTGGATGAACGCAGAGATATTGCAAGCTTTAGGTCTAGAGGAAGAGGTCATAAGAGATAATTCCTAATATTTGGTAGCTATACCAAACCTAAGCTCAATGGATGAATTAATTTCATTTTTCATATAATTTATTAACTTAAGAGAAAACTGAACAAATTGTGAAAAAAATGTGGTGGTTACATCTGGGACTATTATATCTGTACCTTTGTAGCTTGATCCATTCTTGTGTGGAGAATGCTGCATATTGTTAACCTAATGAAATTTTTATAATGTACACTGCTGTACAAACCTGTGCTCCATCAATACTTTAGGCAGTTACTGTATTCTCCTGAAGCTAGGATCAAATTACTGTAAATGTATTTTTATTTACAATCAGATACAAGACATTTTCAAAATGATATTACAGAATTTTTTAAAAATTAAAAATAATTAATTTTCACCATGCATCCAGCTGCAATGAGTCTCTTCAGTGTTTCAGGAGGTCAAGATGTGAGGCAAGATTAGAGCTGACTGTTCTTTCTATATAAATTCAAACCAAGTATCCAGTTGCATTATTTGCCATTCAAACAGAAAGTGACTGAAGACCAAGGCGAGTTCCATTTCTTTGTTATAACGCACAAGAAACATTTAATCGGACCTGCATGTTCAATGCAAAGCAGTTGTGTGTAGTTTACGATGGGCAACCTCCATGCATCAGCACCACTGCTGTATTAAATTATTTCTTCCACACAAAACCCTAAGTACATGATTCACAACTAGTTCAGGGTTTGGCTAATACCAATGGAAACTGGTATTTAAGTGCTGATACATTCTCACAGCTGCTATCTAGCCCAGTTACTTCAATCCAAAGCTGGTACCCATCCCAGTCCTTGGATCCATTGTTAATACCAAAGCTGGTTCCTGTCCCCATTCAAACAAGGACTGCAAATGTTTGACTTTCATGTAGTTTATGCAGGTATGAGTAAACAATTAAACAAAACGTGAAACTGAGGTTTTCTGAGAGTCATGTCTCAGGCTGTTTTGTCTGTTCCTTTCTTGCTTGATCCATTTCTTCAATTTTTAGTTCCTCATCAAGTCGTTCCTTTGCTCTCACTACCTGGTAACAACAAAGATTCATTTAAAAGTTATAAGGTGCTAGGATTTCATGAAGGCCCTTTGAGGTGTTGCGTGAGGATGTATTTCTACATATTTGTAAGAAATGTATTTTGAAGAAGGGCTGTCTGGTAAAACACACGCATTTGCTGATAGAGATCAATGAATAAAAGAACAGCAGCCAGAACTCTGCCCAATTTCCCCTCTTAGTCAGCTCTGGCTGTAACCAGTTAATTCAGACCATCAATTAAATCCTGATGCAATATCATACCACACTGCACACTGCAATCACTCATTTGTGGGAACTCAAAAATTAAGACTCAATTTTGCCTGTCTATGTTTCAAAATAAATTCAACAAAAATTCCTACAAGAAGTGCTTAATTAGAGCATGATTCCCTTGCTATCATCCTTTGGAATTTAAAATCAAATAAGAAAATAATATTTTACTGATTTTGAGATATGACTAACTTCAAGGGAGTATTTAAAATCCCAAGATTGAGTTTGAAGCCAAAGGAAGAACAATATAAATTATGAACTCTCACCTTGGACTGCAAATAGAACGATCCACCCACTGACTTGTCATTGACTTTGAATAAATGCTCATAGTTCTGGTTTCAATGAGGAGAGAGAAAAAAAATTAACCCATGGTTAAAATGTTTCCTAAGTAGGACAACGAGACATTAGATAGCAGAGGTGCAGTGGTAAATTAGCAGTAGATACATCAAGACCTTTCATGTGATAGGATCAAGGCCTCTACATACGAGATAGATGACTCACTAATGAATGTTGACCATCTCTTCACACTAAATAGCACTGGTAGTTTAAATCTCCACATGGTTGTCTCTCTCACCTAAACTATAGTTCTGATTAAGAATTGATTAAACATGACAGTACTTGTCACGGAGGTGTTGGCCTAGTGGCATTATCACTGGATTATTAATCCAGAGACCCAGCTAATGTTCTGGGTACTTGAGTTCGAATCCCACCATGGCAGATGGTGAAATTTGAATTCAATAAAAACTTGGAATTGAAAGTCTAGTGATGACAGTGCAACCATTGTCGATTGTTGGAGGAAACCCATCAGGAGGAAAGTGCTGTTCTTATCTAGTGTGGCTTACATGTGACTCTAGACCCACAGCAATGTGGTTGACTCTTAACTGCCCTCTGGGCAATAAATGCTGAGCAAGCTAGTGATGTTCACATTCCATAGAAGAATTTGTTAAAAAATTCTGTGATTTCCTGAGCATGAACAGAGTTACCAACTGATTCAGCTAGGTTATTGGTCAAAGAAACATCTAAAACAAAAGCGAAACACTGTAAAAGTTGAAGATCTGAAATAAAAATAAAGAGATGGAGGACCTCGGCAGGTCTGGCAGCATTTGTGACTGGGGAAACCAGGATTAATGGTCTCCAAAAATCCATACTGAACTTGAAATGTGAACTCTTTTCCCTCTCCATAGTGACCACCAGACCTGCAGAGATTTTCCAGGATGTCATGTGTTTACTTCAACATTACCTTGGTTTTATTTACCTCCATACAGATTTGCATTTTATAATGATAAATAACTGATCATTGATAATATCTGTATCACAGATGATTTGGTCATAGTGTCCAATGTAGCACTTTAGCCATTACTGTGTCTGTTTCAAGCTGGACTGATCACAGACTGATGAATCTGGGACATTTATTTAAGGGTCATCCAATTGGTGTGCAGTTTTGCAACTAATGGGGGACTTAATCATGCGGGCACTCTGTGTGTAACATTGAGAAATGCTGCATTGCTAGAACTGCTATCTTTTGCAAGATTTAAACTAAGTGCAAGATCCCATGGCACAATTTCAAAGAAGAACTGGGGAGTTTTCCAGTGTTCTAGCTAATGTTTTTGTCAATCAATATTGCCAGGAGATGGACTATTTGATCATTCATTTGCTGTTTGTCAGAACTTTCTGTGCACAAAGTGGTTGTCACATTTCCACAAATCACCCAGACTTTGCTTCGAAAGTACTTCACTGAATTTTTGAGACATTCCAAGGACATGCTATGACACTGAATAAATGTAAGTTTTTTTTTGCTTCCTTTAATCATCATGCTCCACATTGGAATTCTAATCCCGATAAAGTCCAAAATAATTTGTTTAGACAAGGCAAAGCAGCAGAGGCCAAAGATCCTACCTGCTGGATCTCCTTTGTATTGAGCTTTGTCACGTTAAGAATCTGCCGTGCTTCCTGCAGTGACATTCCGTTGATGTTGGTGGCTGCTGGATGCCGACCAGCTTGGCCACGAGCTTCTGCTGCAGCTTTACTTGCTGAAGGAAACAGTGATTTGAAACAAGCACCAGTCACAAAGTCTATCTTAAATTAGTCATATTGCAGTAATGTATTACTTAAAATCAGAAGATTCAACAGTTACTTTTGAAAGAATTGGATATATAATTAAAAAGGAAATAATTGTAGCAACACGGGGAGCAGGGGCTGAGTTGTTCCAATTGAATATCTTTCAAACAGCCAGAGCAGACAGAATGGGTTGAAAGGTCTCCTGTGCTGTAAATACAATGAAGTAGTCGGACTGACAGATGACTTTTTTCTTTTAATAGCCTTAGTTTAATAATAAAACTTGAACCATCTCACCAGTCCTATCCAAATAATATTACTGCCAACTACAATCAATATGGCCAATATGTGGCCCTTAAGACCATAAGGTAGGAGCAGAAGTAGGTCATTCAGCGCAGAGTGTACACTGCCATTCAACGGGATCATGGCTGATCTGATAATCCTGAACTCCACTTTCCTCTTTCCACCTACCTTTTCTCCAAAAATCTTTGATTCCCTTACTGATTAAAGATGTCTATCTCAGCCTTCACTATACTTAATGGACCCAGTCTCCATAGCTCTCCACAGTAAAGAATTTCACAGATTCACTCCCCTCAGAGAAGAAATTCCCCCTCATTTCTGTCTTAACTGAGCCCTTATTCTGAGATTATGTCTTCTGGTTCTAGACTGTCCCACATGGGGAAACAATCTTTCTGCATTTACTGTAAGAACCTTGTATGTTTCAATAAAGTCACCTCTCATTCTTCTTTATTTCAATGAGTACAGGACCAGTCTACTAACCAGCCCTCATAAGACAGTCTCTTCTTAACTGGTTATCGGCCTAGTGAACCTTCTCTGGACTTCCTCCAATGCCAGTAAACCTTTCCTTACATAAAAGAGCCAAGACTGTTTACAGTATTCTAGCTGTGGTCTGACTAGTGACTTGAATGTTTTTGGCAAAACCTCCCTACTTTTAAACTCTGTTCCTTTTGAAATAAACAACATTCCATTTGCCTTTCCTATCACCCTCTGAACATGTATGTTTTTTGTGATTCATGGAGGATAACTCCTAAATTTCTCTGTTGCATAGCATTCTGCAGTTTTTCTCCATTTAAATAACGTTTTTGCCCACTTGCTTAACCTGTTTATATCCATTTGCAGACTCTTTGCTTCATCCTCACCACTTGCCTTCCCACTCATTGTTGTGCCATCTGCAAACTTGGCAACAGTACATTCATTTGCGTCATTCAAGTTATTATGATATTGTCGATAATTGTGGCCCTGGCACTGATCCCTGATGCACCCCACTACTTTACAGGCTGCCATCCTGAAAATCCCCCCCTTATCCAAACTCGCTGTCTTCTATTAATTAGCCAATCATCTTTCCATGCTAATGTACTACCTCCAACACCATGGACTATCACCTTATTAAGTAGCCTAATTTGTAGTACCATATCAAATATCTCTGAAAATCCAAATATACTTTATCCATTGCTTCCTCTTTATCTATCCTGGTTGGTGTTTCCTCAAAGAATTCCAGTAAATTTTGTCAGGCCTGATTTCCCCTTCATGAAGCCATGCTGACTCTGCTTAATCATTTTGAGAGGCTGATACTTGCATTATTCTTTCTGAACTTGGTTTGCTTAAGAAGGTTATACACTTCTAAATCCTCTGCAGTTATATCCTTCATAATAAACTCGTTAACATTTTCCCAATAATAGATGTTAAGCTAACTGGCCTGCTTTTTGTCTGTTTCCTTTTATTTATGAAAGGTGTTACTTTGGCAGTTTTCCAATCCCCTGGAACATTTCCAGAATCTAAGGATATCTGGAAGATTATTACCAATATGTTCACAGTCTATGTAGCTACTTCCTTTAATATCCGAGGATACGTCTCATCAAGTCCAGGAGACTGATTGGCCTTTGGTCTCATTAGTTTTCCGAAGACTTTTTTCCCTCTAGTGAAAGTTATTGTATTTATTTCCTCTACTCCTTTTGCCCCTTTATTATTTAGCAAGTTTGAAATGCTATTAGTGTCTTCTACTGTGAAGACCAATGCAAAGTATTTATTCAACTCCTGCATTTCCTGGTTCCCCATTATTATTTCCCTAGCCTCATTCTCTAATGGGCCCATGTTCACTTTGGCTTCTCTCTCCCTTTTTATTTATTTAAAGAAGCTCTTGCTGTCCATCTTGATATCATTCGCAAATTTCACCTCAGTTTATCCTCTCCTTCTATTTATTTTTTGGCTGTTTTTGTTGATTTTTTAAAAACTTGCCCAATCTGCTGGCTTGCTACTAATTTTTGTCGCATTTTATGTTTTTTTCTTTCAATCTGATGCTATCCTTAACTTCCATGATTGAACATGGTTTGCTTATGCCCTTTCTCTAACCCTTCTTCCTTACTGGGATATATCTTTGATTTTCTAAAATGTCTGCCATTATTCCTCAATGGTCTTTGCTATTAAACGCTTTCCCCAGTCCACTCTAACCAGTTGTGCCCTCATTCCTTTGTAATTACCTTTACTTAAGCTTAGCACAGTTGATACAAAAGCAGAGATGTACTGCTGAAATTATATAAAGCTCTGGTCACACCACATTTGTAATATTGAGATCAATTCTTGGTCCCGTATCTAAGGGAGGATGTGCTGGCGTTGGAGGGGTCCAGAGGAGGTTCACAAGAATGAGCATACTTGATGGCCACATGTTCTAATTCTGTTCCCGTATCTCATGGTCACCTTCCCAAGTTCCTCCTTCTCAAACTGAATGCTAAATTCTACCATGAACATAGAACAGAACAGTACAGCACAGTACAAGCCTTTCGGCCCACGATATTGTGCCGACCTATTATCCTACTAAGATCAAACTATCCTGCATTTTACTATCCTCCATGTGCCCATCCAAGGGTCGCTTAAAAGTCTCTAAAGTATCTGACTCCACTACCACTGCCGGCAGTGTATTCCACACAGCCCACCACTCTCTGTGTAAAGAACCTACCTCTGACATCTCCCCATGCCTTCCTCCAATCACCTTAAAATTATGCCCCCTCGTAATAGTCATTTCCGTCCTGGGAAAAAGTCTCTGACTATCCACTCTATCGATGCCTCTCATCATCTTTTAAACATCTATCAAGTCACATCTCATCCTTCTTCACTCCAATGGAAAGAGCCCTAGCTCCCTCAACGTTTCCTCATAAGACCTGCCCTCCAGTCCAGGCAGCATCCTGGTAAATCTCCTCTGCACTCTCTCTAAAGCTTCCATATCCTTCCTATAATGAGGTGACCAGAACCGAACACAATATTCCAAGCGTGGTCTAACCAGGGTTTTATAGAGCTGCAGCATAACCTCGCAGCTCTTAAACTCAATTCCCCTGCCGATGAAAGCCAACACACCATATGCCTTTTTTTCAACCCTATCAACTGGAGTAGCAACTTTGAGGGATCTATGGATGTGGACCCCAAGATCCCTCTGTTCCTCCACACTGCCAAGAATCCTGCCATTAACCCTGTATTCTGCATTCAAATTCGACCTTCCAAAATGGATCACTTCACACTTTTCTGGGTTGAATTCCATCTGCCATTTCTTTGCCCAGCTCTGCATCGTCTCAATGTCCTGTTGCAACCTACAACAGTCCTCCACGCCGTCCACAACTCCACCAAACTTCGTGTCATCGGCAAACTTACTAACCCACCCTTCCATTTCCTCATCCAAGTCATTTATAAAGATCACAAAGAGCAGATGTCCCAGAACAGATCCCTGCAGAACACCACTGGTCACCGAGCTCCAGGCTGAATACTTTCCATTTACTACCACCCTCTGTCTTCTATTGGACAGCCAATTCTGTATCCAGGCAGCCAAATTTCCCTGAATCCCATGCCTCCTTACTTTCTGAATGAGCCTACCATGTGAAACCTTATCAAATGCCTTGCTAAAATCCATATACACCACATTCACTGCTCTACCTTCATCAATGTGTTTTGTCACATCCTCAAACAATTCAATAGGCTTGTGAGGCATGACCTGCCCCTCACAAAGCCATGCTGACTATTTCTAATCAAACTGTGCTTTTCCAAATAATCATAAATACTATCTCTCAGAATCCTCTCCAATAATTTGCCCACCACAGAAGTAAGACTGACTGACCATGTTATGGTCATGTTTTGTTTTACTCTGACATCATTTATTAAACTTGCCTCATTATACGTAATCAGATCCAAAATAGCTCAATCTCTGGTTGGATTCACACAATATTGTTCTAGGACACTGTACTCATTATACTATGAATTGTTCTTCATTCCTCCCTCTGCCAATCTACCACAATCTACAAGAAAATTAAAGTCACCAACGATAATATACCACATTTATTACGTGCCCTTATCTCTTACTTCATTCTCTGTCGACTGTATAACTATTGTGAGGGGGCCTATAAACTACTCCTAACTATGTTCTTTCCATTTTCCACTACCTCTTCCGATTCAGGATCACAGAGGTTCCAAAGTTGCCACTGAAATCTTACCCCATCAATATCAGCTCTGGTTTAGAGGTCAAAACTCCTGCTTGCAACAGCAAGTCATGGCTTGAAGCCCCACTCCAGAGACATGAGCCCATGTGTTAACCACACAGTACTGAGGGAGTGCTGCATCACTGGAGAAGCTGCCTCAAATGAACGTGAAAGATCCCAGCGCCCCATTAAAAGAACATCAGCTGAGTTCTCCCTGGTGTCGATGTTCATCATTCACTGAAACGTCAATAAAACTAAAGCCAACAACAAACATCAGATCAGCTTTGGGCTTTTAAAAATAAATCTTCCGGCGTCTTCAATTACTCACCAGCCATTTCCTGCCTCACTGCCCGAGCAAATGCTCTCCCCACCACTTGGGCTCCAACGATGATGATCTGAACCAAGTATCTGGCCTGTACACAGACAGAGAGAGATGGAGAGAAGGCGGATGATTAGATCCCAGTAACTGAACAGCAGCTCACTGCACATCCAGGCCCGGAACCCCCGGCCCGGGGCCGAGACCCCGCGGATCAGCGGCCCCGGACACCCCCCGGGATCTCTCCCCGACGGACCCACCGCACACCTCCCCCCCTCCCCCGATCCTCGATCCTCGATCCTCGATCCCCGATCCCCAACCCCCAACCCCCCCGACGCTCCCACCGCATACCCCGCGGGATTCCCCGACCCGGTTTTCTCACCATCGCCCGGTGCCGGCTCCGTTCCTCCAGGAATATCCAGGAACCACGAGCAGTGTCAAGGACGAGTCAGGGTCAAAGGGCAGAAGCCGGAGCCGGCAACAATCCCTCCATGGAAACAAGAGAAGACTCGGTCGATGTCACTCAGCTGGTGTGAGCGCCTCCCTGCTGGATTGGAGGACGCATACATCGCCCCTGATGCAGACTGCGTCCCCTGGCGGAGGCAAAGAGCACAAACTGCAGCAAGATTTCTCGGAAGTTTCAGCTTCTTTCCCGCTTCTCCACATTAAAACCTTGGCAAACTGGCATATTATTATTATCATCATCAACAATAACTGTCAAAGTTAAAAAGATAAGATTTAATTTACCAGCGTTGTGGGGCATGGACAATTTTAATAATATGTTAGTTGCAAAAGTAAGACTTGAGAGCCAAATTGTTTTTACAGCCAAATGAGACATTAAAATTTAAGGATGAATTCCTGAGTGGCCACAAGAGGTTGAGCAATTGAACTGGGAGTGCTTATGAGATCAGCATAAGGATACTAAGATCACTGAGGGTTGTGGAACTGGGGGATAGGGGACATAAAGGAATTTAAAACAAGGGTGAGAATTTTAATGCCGAGGCGTGGCGTAACCCAGAGCCAATATCAATCGGTGTAAATCGGGAGAAGGGTGAGGCGGTGAAGGTTTGATATGAGTAAGGAAACAGCAGAGTTTTGAATGAACAACAGTTTGGTAAGAGTAGATTAAAACTAAGAACTGCGGATGCAGGAAATCAGAAACAACAACGGAAATTGCGGGAGAAACTCAGCAGGTCTTGCTGCATCTGTGGAGAGAAAGCAGAGTCAACAAAGGGCCACCGGACCTGCAGAGTTTCTCCAGCAAATTTCTGTTGTTTTACTAAAAGGAGGTTGTGGAACGCCAGCCAGGAGTGTGTTGGGAAGTAACAAAATGCACGGATGAAGATTTCAGCTGCAGATGAACTGAGGCGGGGCAAATGCAGGCAATGTTGCGGAGGTGGAATCGGGTATTTTTACTGAAGGCTGTGTCGGAAACTAATATTCCGGCCAAACAATGAGATTAACGTTGCAAGCAATCTGGGTTAGCCTCAATTTCCACCATGAGTAATGAAGTCAGCGACTAAGGAGCAGAGTTGATCACATGTACCTGACAATGATTTTGGTCTTCACTATTTTGTTGGGAGTAAATTTTTGCTCATTTAGTACTGGATGTCAGATGAAGAGTCTGGTAACTGAGCATCCGTGGGTGGGGTTGAGAAAGGTGATGGTAAACTAGAGCTGGGTGCAGCCAGGGAGCATGCAATGCTGTGTTTTTGGATGATGTAAATAAAGAGCAGTATGTAGATATAAAATGGAAAGGGAGCAAGAAGGGATCTTTGAGGGATACAGGTAAAGTGGGAACAGGAAGAAAAGCTGCTGCGTGTGATTCGCTGGCTACAACTGCGCAGAAAAGATGGAACCCGATGAGAACAGGCCCACCTCTTGAATGACATTGCAGAGGAAATGGAGGAGGATGGTATGGGCAGCTAAGTCAAAAGAGTGCAGACAGGTTGAACACAGATAGTTTACCTAAATAATAACCACATAGGATGCCACAGAAGAACAACAGGCAAAGAGTCCAGTTTTAATTCTTGCAGAGAGGCTAGAGAACATGTAGATTTTGAAAGTCCAATTGGAATGTCATCAATCCAAGATGTAATTCGATACTTAGCATAAGAAGGATCTTTACAAAGGGGGCTTGGACTATTCCTTGTTCTTTATATGTTTATACTCCTCAGTAACAATAGAAAATACAGTAAAGCCACTGCTGCAAACTGGGACATTAACCATATTTCACTAATTTTTGGTTTTGGTGAATTTTGCAGTTCAAGTTCAGTGTTTTACAAATTCAGATTTCTTGCATTGTTCTTTAAAATCTGTAGACATGAAGCATTGCTGTCCTGACAAGCCTAAAGTGCCAAGTTCAGTCAGTTTGCAGTCGTGCAATTCATGCGGCTAGATCGTGTATGTCAGCGATAGAATGACTGGGTCAAAATTCAGTTGGCTGTTCAAGGAAAATCTAGCTGGATGTAGTTTGACTCCAATCTTCTTTTATCCAAGCTTGGATTTAAGTCATCTCATCTGTGATTCTATCGTACAAATATAAATTTTATAACATGTCAACAACTGCAAGAAAGAATTGCATTTCTATGCACCTTTCACAATTTCAGGTCATCCCAAATTTTCTTAAGCCAATGAAGTAAATTTGAAGTGAAGCAACTTTTGTAGGAAATTTGGGAGCATATTTGTGTAAAGCAGGTTCCCACAAACAGTTATGAAATACAAAACTGCATTATTTGTTTTAATTATATTGGTTGAGGGACAAATATTGGTCTGAATATCAGAAAGAATTCCTTCCACTTCTACAAAGTAACACAGTGGGTTCTTTTACATCCAATCAAGGGAGCAGAGTCTTGGTTTAAGCTGAAGTTGGTGTCTCAGACACTGCAGCATTCCCTCATACAGTACAGTAGAATCCATCTGGACTATGAGTTTAGTTTGAGGAATGGGACTTGACCACACAATCCCTAATTACCCTTGAGAATTTGTTGAGCCAGTTTCTTGAACCACCACTGCTTTCAGGTTTAGGGATGCCCATAATGCAGGGGAGTTCCAGGATTTTGACACATGGACTGTGAAGAAATAGTGATGTAATTTGAAGGCAGGATAGTGTGTAGCTTGGAGGGAACCTCATAAGTGATAGGGTGCCCATGTACCTGATGCTCCGGTTCTGGGTTGTGAGATTTTGTTGGAGGTGTCTTGATGTATTATCATGTATTATTGCAGTGGTCTTGTAGTGGTACATAGTACTGCCACAGTGTGTCAGTGGTGAAATGGAGTGAGCGTTGAAGGTGACTAATCAATCAAGTGGACTACTTTATCCTGGATGGTGTTGAGCATCTTGAGTGTTGTTAAAGTTGCACCCATCTAGGCAAGTGGGGAGTGTTCCATCACACTGACTTGTGTGTTAAAGATGATATACACGCAGGAATTCCTAGCCTTTAACCTGCTCTTGTAGCTTCAGTATTTAATATAGTTAGTCCATTCAGTTTCTGGTCAATGGTAGCCCCCAGAATACTGATAGTGGGGAGATTTAGCAATGATAATGCCATTGAATATAAAGGGGCAATGGTTAGATTCTGTGTTGTTGGAGATGGTTATTACCTGGCACTGTGGCAAATAAAATGCATGTCAGCTCAAGCCTGATACTGTCCATTTTTTGACATGGATTGCTTTAGTACCTGAGGAGCCGCAAATGGTGAACGTTGTGCAATCATTAGCATACATCCCTATTTTTGACCTCACGATGGAGGGAAGGTCATCAATGAAGTATAAATTTGCCAAAATCAGGTCTAGGACACCGCCACCTGGAAAAACTCAAACAATGATATCCTTAGATTGAGTTAATTGATCTCAAACAACCACAAACATCTTCCTTTGTGCTATGTATGACTCTAGCCAATAGAGACTTCAAATCCCTCTGACTCTCATTCATTTCAGGTTTGTTAGGACTCCCTGATGCCAACACTGTCAAATGCTGTTGATGACATCAAGGGGCTCCCCTCACCTCAGCACTTTTGTCCATGTTTGAAACAAGACTATAATGAGATTAGGATCTGAGTGGCCCTGGCAGAACCCAAACTGGGCGTCAGTAAGTAGGTATCAAGTGGCACTTTGTAATTGTTGGTAATTGGCCAGGTTGAGTTTGTCCTGCTTTTTGTGCACAGGATGTACCCGAGCAATTTTTTACATTGTCAGGTATATGCCAGTGTTATAGCTGTACTGGAACAGCTTGGTGATAGATATGAATAGTTCTGGTGTACTTGTGCCCTTGGGCATTTTTCAGTGAATCAAGATTTATGGGCTGCATGATTTAAATGGTACTGTGGGGGAATATAATGGGCCATGATGTTATAGATTGTGCATGAATACAGTTTGCTGCTGCTGATAGCTCACAGTGAACATGGATACCCAGTTCTAAGTTGCTAGATCTTTTTTAAGTCTGTCCAATTTAGTCCAATTTTAGTGCCACACAACGTCAGGTATTCTCAATATGAATACGTTAAATTTACCTCCAGGACCATGCAGTGATCACTTCTTTTGAAAATGTCATGTTCAGATGTGTTTGTGACTGGTAGTGAAGATGACGTCAAGAAAGTATTTTCTTTCCCTCACCATCTACTACGAACTCAGTCCCAGCAGCTACCAAGTCACTTTTGATGATGGATATTGAAGTCCTCCAACCAGGTGCATTCTGCAACCTTACCACCTTCAGGATTTCCTCCAAGTGGTGTTCAACATGGAAGAATACTAATTTACCTCCCTGGGGTAGGAGTGTTAGGTATGTAGGAATGGTAATCAGCAGGGTTGGCCTATGTTTGACCTGATGCCATGAGACTTCATGGGGCCTTGAGTCCAGGGCAGGTCTGTCCCCCTCCCTACTGGTGATACAGGATATACCTAGGGATGGGGTTGGTGATGTATGGAAATCATAGAATGCCTTTACTGACAATATTGGGGTGTTACATGACTGGTCTGTGGTACACGTCTCTCAGATGTTAGTAAAACAAACTTTTGAGGGTCAACAGGACTTGGTTTCCTGTTGCCTATTCCAGTATCTAAATTGATGTTGGGTTGTTCATTCAATTTCATTCCTTTCTGTAAACTAATGTAGCAACTTTGATACAATTAGTTGGCTTGTTAGGCCATTTTAGAATGCAGTTAGTAGTCAACCACAATGTTGTGGGTCTGGAGTCACATGTAGAATAAATTAGGTAAAGACAATTGATTTCATTCCTAAAAGGACAGTAGTGAACTAGATGGCCAAGGAAAAACGTACTGGAAAAATCTGTTCTCAGATCATGGAGTGAGGCTTGAACACTCAATCTTCTGAGTCAAAGGTCAGAGTGTCACTAATTTAGCATATGAGAGATCTTTGTCAGTGAGAGATTAAGTAATGATAAAGGATTATTCTACTTTATTTACATTAAGGCAGCTATCTATTTTCCTTCATTTAATTCAGAGTGGTGACTCACTAATGTTACTGTGATGGCATCTCCACAGCTATTGCCTTCCATCACCCAGAATAAACACAGCATTACCGTTAGAACATCACCTTCAATTCCCTCACCATCCTGATTAGAAATATCACTCTTCCCTCAATTGCTGAATCTGAATCTTAGAATTCCCTCCCTAATAGCATTGTGGGTCTACCTTACACCGTACAGACTGCTGCAGTTCATGAAGGTAACTCACCACCACCTTCTCAACAGCAATTAAAGATGAGCAATAAATGCAGGCCTTTTCATCGAAGAATGAATAAATAATAAGTAGGTAGTTTATGCCTAGGAGTGCATCTACAGGGGAAGAATCACAGAAGGCTGAACTCCAGTGATTCACAACCACAGTAAGTTTCACCCAACTAAGTTCTATTCATTTTACTTCCTCAGTATAAAATGTTTTTTATATCAAGGTGAGGTGTTAGGCAGTAAGCATTCCTCAAATACACAGTAAAAGTTTCTGCCGTTTGACAAATGCATCATCTCATCTTAGAGATAGTCATCACATCATGTACCAGGGCTCCATTTTAAAATTTCCCACGTCAAGTCTAATTGAAACTGATAATTCCATATTTAGGTTTGTTTGTGCTGCATTTTTATCTTCTATGAGTAGCCTTGTCTACTTTTACCTCCAGCTATCATGACCAGCTGGTTATCCCGTCTGCCCAAGCAGGTTCCAGTCCCAGATCCATCGATATATTGCTTGTTGATTAGTTTACCTTTTATGCTAAGGGTGAGCTAAAGTACGTTGCCATTATGGATACAATCTCATGGACAAAGCATGAACAGATCTGGCTCAGCAATGTTTTTCAACGTGCTGTTATGCTGCGTTCCCAGTCAAATAGCTTACCTATACTCACTGATTTTGGAAGGCAATTCAAGTGAGATACCAGGATTTGGGGATAATTGTAGCCCATGAAGATTCAGCAAACCCAGAGAAGAAAAGAGTGGCAGTTTGGGGAAAAAAAGAGGTGCTAGTTCTGGAAGTGACTGTACACAGTTGGAAACCTGTGCCATTCCTAACACTTTCAAGAGTGAGATCACCATCCTTCTGGAATTCTAAGCTCCAAACTAACCTGGAATCCCACGCACACCACTTGTCTGTTGCTCTACAATGAATTTGTGTGCACACAATACAAAGTTCACCGGTCAGTTCATTAAAAAACAAAATTTATTTGGTCCATTGGAACCTGAGATTTTTCAAACTACATGATATATATATATTTTGATTTATTTATACTTTTTTAATATATATATATATATATATCTATATATATATAGACTCTAAAATTAATAAAATTCTCCTTATGACACATTCTAGTATTCCAGTTTTAGGAAACAGAAGTCACAGGCTTATGAGAGTTTACATGTGCCCCACAGCCAAGGTAGAGCATCATGTGCTGGCTCAGCTTCTCTATCACCTAACCCCAGAGGAGGAGTGGCTGACAGAGACAATGAGGGAATGATACAGAAAGGATAGGCCAGGTGCTGGAAACTGGAGGTTGGGATACAGTGATGGCAGGTTTTTATTTGGGAAGCCAGTCCTGGTTGGATATGACTTTGAGGTGTTCTGGTGTTATAGACAGACAGTCGGAATGGGAGATGTTTAGTGGGATTTGGGTCTAAGAATAATCTAGCACAGGAACCTGGTTATAATGCAAAATTTTATAAAAATGCTCCATTACAAAAATAAGTCAGTAGAAATGAACATCCCACTTTAAATTAATTACTAATGAAGAAATAAAATAAGGTTTCCAGTGAGAATGGATGAGAGAACAGGTCAATCTGCCTATTCTGAGAGATTCCAGAATTCCGATCAGTTATTTCTTTTGGCGGTGAAATTCCATAATTCATTTCCTTTCAGGGTCACTCTGGCACTGAATACTACGTTTATTTCATGGATCATGGCCATTACTGAGGACTTCGGAATCACATTCCATCATTCTGCCTGCCATTCTGTTCCCAGTTTTTGTCTTGGTTACAGGGAAACACCAACATGCTGTTCTTTTTGAGCCACAAAATGGGATAGTTCATCTATCAGATAAAGGTTCATCTAAGAACATTGCTCCATTTTTGTGAGAAGTATGTACAGAGTAAAGACAGTTTCAGATTTACAACCCTCATAATAAATATCCTTTAGCACAGGAATATTGCCATTGCCAACATCAAATTTAAATGCATTATTACATTACTTAAGTTAAATTCGATGTGGTTCCTTTGAACTGATTTTCTCCTGTGTGCTTTGGCCGAGCCATTGCATGAGACATTGTTCAGGATAACAGGTTTACAATAACCTCAGAACTTCAGCAAAGCACAAACAGTGTCTTTAGATAACGAACAATGAACCTGAATCAGTTGAATTACCTGAGGACAGAGGTCAGTGACATGTTCCTGACCCTGCTCATTAATTCCCTTCTCTGAACTAGGCTCAGTGACCCTCCTGACCTGGTCTCAGAGATCCACCACCCCAACCAACTGCTCAATAACGGTTTTTAAGTAAAGATAGAAAGTTACCTGGGTTCTGATTTAATAGATTTGCAATGCTAAATTTGTACATTTGTGCCTCAGGAAACATGGCAGTGGTAAGACTATATAAAGGCTGTAAGTAGTCAATATTTGGAGAGAATTATAAACAGAAAATGTTGGAAATAACTCGGCAGCATTTATATTTTACTCTTCTGTGGAGAGGTGATCAGGTTGTAATAATTGAGCTGGCAGATGGGTGGAGTGCTTGAGCTAGGTTTTGGCTTGCAGTCCAGCCACAGGACAAGTTGAGGTGTCCCTTCAGTAATGCTGGAGGTGGGGTCTACTGAGTTCAGGAGCATAACCAAGTCTGGTGAAAGGGACATGACTAGAGCATAGGGATTTTGGGAAGAGGCTGGGTCTTAGACAGGTTGCATGGGAAGGTGACCATGATTTGTTTTAAACTATTGCAGCTTTTTGGGCTTGCTTCCGTGTGTTTATCCCTCCAGTCATCGATCCTAACCAGGCATTTCCTCTCCACTGGCTCTGAATCTGAGATTTGAAGCCTGAAACTATTCTTGTTTCGCTCTGTTATTGGGGCTTTTCCTGACGATTAGTGCAGGAGCAGGAACAGTGCATCGACTCTTTAAAAAAATTCAATACATAAGCGAGACTGGAACTGAATGACTCTTGTCATTCAACACGTTTTCAACCATAGCAACAGTGATGTGTGCAGGAGCAGGCGAAACCATCATAGGGGCCGTGGATGATGCAAACCAGCAACATCAGGTGTGAGGGGTGGGCTGTGGATCCCTTTTGTGGTGGACCATTCCCCTAGTGAGGGCTGAGCTGCTTTGCGATGAGCCAAACGGTGAGTAATGGAGAATCCAGCATTTCCCTCCAGCTGTGATAACACCACCAGCACCTGCCTGTGGGAAAAGCACATGGAAAGTCAGTGAGAGCACTGGATTCTCACTCTCTTCACTCAATAGTTGGGCACAGAGCAAGGTGCAAATTTCAGGTTACCCACAACGCTCCCTCCCAGTCTCCCACGTCTGTGTCTCTGGTTTAATGCTGCAGACTTGATGCAATTCCCAACTCCACTGACCCTTTTTCACCCACCCCGAACTCTCCACATACCCCACTCCTCTATTTAGTCCAAGCTGATTATTTTTCTCCCCAGCTCAACAAGCTGAATCCGTTCGGGGAGGTTAACTAACTCAACACCCATCAAGCATTGAACCTGATCAGAACATTATGGCAGGAACACAGGAACAAGAAATGGCCATTCAGCTGTCCAAGCCTGCTCTGCCATTCAATAAGATCATGGCTGATCTATCGCCTAACTCCATATGCCTGCCTTGGGTCCATATCCCTTGATAGCCTTGCTGAATGAAAATTTGTCCATCTCAGATTTAAATTTAACAATTGAATTAGCATTGTTTGAGGAAGTGCGTTCCGAACGTCCACTATTCTCTGCATATAGTAGTGCTTTCTTGAATAGTCTTGCCCTAATTCTTAGACCAATACCCCTAGTTATAGAATCTCCAAACAGTGGAAATAGTTTATTTTTACCTACCCTGTCTTTCCTTTTTTAAATCCTGAAAACCTTGATTAGATTGCCCCATGTTTGTCTAAACCCTAGAGAATAAAGGCCTAACTTGTCTGATCTCTCCTCCTAACTTCACCCCTGAATCCAGGTATTATCCTCGTAAACCTGCATTAAACTCCGTCCAGGGCCACAACATCCTTCCTAAGGTGCGGTGCCCAGATCTGTTCACAGTACTATAACTGTGGGTTGAGAGTAGGGGTCTAAATGTGGGATCTAACCAGGGTTTGTATAACTGCAGCATAATGTCTGCATCCTGATATTTTAGATATGAAGGCCAGCATTCCAATAGCCAGCTTTACTATTTTCTGCACTTATTTGTAGCATTTTAAAGAGCCATGCACCAGAACCCCAAATCTCATTGGACATCCACTGTATTTAACTTTGAATCTAGGAAACTCAATAATTATGATTAGGGCATCAACAATGTATTCTCCTAACTCCTTTCACACCCTTGGATGGAAACCATCAGGTCCTGGGATTTAATTAATTTCCTCATTACTGATAATTTACTTAAGCTAGTTTTATTTAGACCCTGCCCTTGATCTTCTGTTCATTTCTTTTGGACTTAGACAAGCTTCCCTCTTCTCCTGCTGTGATGCTCAACGATTATTTTACTTCAGTATTGTCTGCCATTTTCCTGTGGTCTTTGCCAATAACCCTACTCTCAGCCTTCAGTGCACCTACAGTACTCTTAACCAGCTGTTTTCTCTTTATATAACTCTAAAATCTCTTATTATTGTCCTTTATGTCCCTTGCAAGTTTTCTTTCATAATGCTTTTTAGCCACTCTTATAAATTGCTTTGTGGCCCTTTACCAATATTTGTCCCATTCTGTGGGATCTTTCCTGTTCTTTACATTTCATAAGCCTTTTCTTTTAACTTTATGCTGTCCCTTACCTCCTCAGATGTCCATGGCTGTTTTGTTTGTGAGGCGGAGCTTTTTCTTTTCATGGGTCTAAACTGCTTCTGAATAGCATTAAATGTTTGTTTGAACATCCTTCACTGTTCCTCGGGTGTTTCACCTATTAGCAGAACTTCCCAGTTTACTTTGCCTCATCTCATTAAAGTCAACCTTACTTATATCCAAAGTCCTAGTATTTTATAAAAACCAAAAGAACTGCGAATGCTGTAAATCAGGAACAAAAACAGAAGTTGCTGGAAAGGCTTAGCTGGTCTGGCAGCATCTGTGAAGAAAAAATCAGAGTTGGTAAGCCTTTGTCTCAGAGACCTGCTGCCAGACCTGCTGAGCTTTTCCAGCAACTTCTGTTTTTGTTCTAGTATCTCTGCTTATCTCTCACAATCGCTATATAAAGCTTGATAATGTTATGATACCAAACCACATACAGCATCTACATAATCACCTCCCAAATAACACTGAAGAACGGAAGTTCTCCTTACAAGGAGTGGAACAGTTATGATTGCAGGCTGAGCCTTGAGAAATTTGACTGGTTGACCTCTGGCTCCAGTAGTTGAACAAATGAATGACTGGCAGTCAACACAAGGGAAACCTGATGGGGCTAACAGATCAGGAACTCACTTAATGCACACCACATAAACTGTATTTAACCTTCGCTGGGTCTTCGTACCTGTGCAATGGTGGCACGCTGTCAGTTGTTTTCAAGCTACTGCGAGTTGAAACTACATTGAAACTGTCGGAGCAGTCACATGACACGTGCAGGTAATATCTGTCATGACGATTCTCCACCACCACAATCAGTCCAGCCCAGCCATGGGTCAAATAATAACAAGTCATCCCCTCACGACCCTATTCAAAGGCAAAGCGTCAGAGATCGTATTAATCTTCCAGTAAATTTCCAACATTACAAGCTCAGTGTGTGAGGCTTCAGTCTGAAGAATGAGCAAAAACTCAAACTGTAGAGCATGGATAATAAAATGCAATAACTTGTATTTCCATAGTGTCTTCCACAGCTTCAGCATGTCCTGAAGCACATTCTGATGAATTGCTTTTGAAATTCACATTGTGATGTTGGTCAGAGACACCGTCTGGGACTCTCCTGAACTGTGTGGGTCAGAGACAGTGACCTGACCAGGTTCACAGAAATGCCCAGAATGACTCCCACTTACCATGCACTGTCCTACCTCATGCCTCTCTCCTTTGTGCTCGGTCAACAGAATGACTGCATCAGCCAGCGTAGTCGGTTGAGTGTTGATCTGTTCTACCATGACAGGTTTGGAGCTATACACAGCCAATATGTATCCAGGGAACTCTGCAGTACATCGGCCACTGCTGGTAGGACTTGAAACACCTAGGAACAGGGAAGAAGGCCATGTGAGTGAAGCCAACTGTACATCATTGATGGAGATCAATGAGATGCTGCTACAAACATTACATGAACAACAGCAAAGCCACATATAAAGAAACCTTCACTGATGAGAGATGTTGGTTAAGGGATAAATATTGGCTTGGGTACAAGGGATAACTTCCCTGCTCCTCTTCCAATAGTGACATGGCATCTTTTCCATGGACCTGAACAAGCAAACAAGACCACAGTTTAATATCTCATCTAAAATAAAGTGCGGCACTCTCTCAGTACTGGCACCGGAGTGTCAGCCTAGATTATGTGCTCAAATGTCTGCGGTGGCACTGAAATCCATGAGCTTCCATCTCAGACAGAGTTCCCTCTGAGCCACAGCTGACAGTTCACACAAGGCCCTTGAGGTTTGGAAAAAGCGGTGATAAATCCTTGCTTTGGAGACATTTCATTAACACAGAGACAGAAACACAGAGCTTGAAAATCTTCTGAGCCCCATAGGTGAGGAAGCAGTAGACCACACTGCTTCTCAATAGTGACTTTTCAGGCACTTTGTATGTTAAATCACAGTCCATCTAGTATCAAAGATATGTTTTGTTTACAAACCACATCAAGGAGATTCCAGATAATTACATGGATAGCAGTGCTGTGTTACTGTACCAGTAGGCACATTAGACATTATGGGGTGGGGGGTTGTGCTGTGAAGTGAACAGTGACAGGGCTGGCATTGGGGCTATTATAATCGGGGAAAAGAGGGATGGTGAGGATACTAAATCCAAGCTGACTTCACCCCGAATGCATGCTCGGGTCATGCTCTTCTTTTGGTACAACTGAGATCAGAAACACATAGAATGCAGAATCCTGCATGCCAACTATAAAATGTGTAAAAAATTAAACTTTTTCAGTTTCATAATTAATCTTTCTTCTGTTACTTATGTGCTTCGTTGGCCAACACAGTGCTTATCCTGTTAGAAGGGATATTCGTGTTGTGGACATGAGGCGTTTGGAGAGTTGCTGATCCTGATCTGACCCCGATATTTATCTTTTCTCTACTCACTTGTCAGGTTTAGACCAATGCTCCTGACATGGGACTTGCCTAAGACTAGGTGTCCAATTCTCTGCTGTTACAGCAATCAGTCCAGTAATTCCATAATGATCAGGTAGGGGCGCTTTCCAACTTCTGGCTTTCTAATCCTTACCTGTTGCTGGTGATAGTGATAGTGATGGCGATGGTAGGCCTGACATTGACATTTGCCAGTGGTTAAATGCACAGCACGCAACTGCATACTCTCCTGGCTCCAGTATCACATCGCACCCCACAAACTTCTTCACTGCTCGTTTGCTGTGTGCCATCAGTCGGCCCAGGGTCAGCTTGTTACCACTGGAGAACGAGGCTCGAAACACCATGATACACAGATCCAGCAAATGGCTATCTGATGTGTCCGATCGTCTGCGATACAAGTGGCAAGAGTCAGAGGGCAAGTAGCCACAAATACTTCATTGAACATGGTACTGGGACCTAAAGGGGTAAAGAGTTTGCTCAACTTAAAGAATGGGCAAAGCAAATGCTATTAATAATAGAAAAACTTAGGGAAGCTCCGCTAATTTTTCTCTGTAGTATCATTTCTAGGAACCAGGTGTTCATTCAATTTGTAGCCAAGGAGGGGTTGAAAATATTGAATGCACCAGTTCTTTTACAGACTGCAGTGTCTACGCATGCTTTAACCTTGCATACAGTCTTGCAGGAAAGAAAAGGTCACTGTCTCCCAAACATTTAATTCGGATCAAATCTAGATGAATAACAAAATAGGCTCAAAGGGTTGAATGGCCTCCTCTTCTTTCTATGAATCCAGGTAAGTAGTGGGTTTATACTCGTGCCGATAATGCAATACCAGGTATTCCTACTAACCAACCTAACAATACTAAGGATGGCATCACAGTTTGCCAGGTTATACAGTGAATTGTTATGTAACCATCACAACGTAATTGAAAACTCCGTCCACTAGATGTGTAGAGATAGTAGGAACTGCCGATGCTGGAGAATCTGAGATAACACGGTGTAGAGCTGGATGAACACAGCAGGCCAAGCAGCATCAAAGGAGCAGGAAAGCTGACGTTTCGGGTCAAGACCCTTCTTCCGAAATGGGGGAGGGGAAGGTGAACGTAGGAGATGGGATGAGATTAGTGGGTAGGTGATGGGGGTGGGGCTTGAGGTGGGAGGAAGCTGTATCCACTGTTCCCATTGTGGCCTCCTCTAAATCGGGGAAACCAAGCGGAGGCTTGGGGATCGCTTTGTGGAACACCTACGCTCAGTTTGCAACAAACAACTACACCTCCCAGTCGCGAACCATTTCAACTCCCCCTCCCACTCCTTGGATGACATGTCCATCCTGGGCCTCCTGCAGTGCCACAATGACGCCACCCGAAAGCTGCAGGAACAGCATCTCATAGTTCGCTTGGGAACCCTGCAGCACAAGGATATCAATGTGGACTTCACAAGCTTCAAAATCTCCCCTCCCCCGACCGGATCCCAAAACCAGCCCAGCTAGTCCCCGCCTCCCTAACCATTCCTCCCACCTCAAGCCCCACCCCCATCTCCTACCCACTAACCTCATCCCGCCTCCTTGACCTGTCCGTCCTCCCTGGACCGACCTATCCCCCTCCCTAACTCCCCACCTACATTCACCTTTACTGGCTCTATTCCCACCTCTTTGACCTGTCTGTCTCCTCTCCACCTATCTTCTCCTTTATCCATCTTCTATCCGCCTTCCCCTCTCTCCCTATTTATTTCAGAATCCCCTTCCCCTTCCCCATTTCTGAAGAAGGGTCTTGACCTGAAACGTCAGCTTTCCTGCTCCTCTGATGCTGCTTGGCCTGCTGTGTTCATCCAGCTCTACACCGTGTTACCACTAGATGTGTGTATGCTGCTGGAAAATTTCTCAAGTGTCTTTTCTAACTGGATTGCCTTGCATAACAGAAAAGTTTGCTCTCACCTTAGCAATGCTACATAACTTTTCAGGTGACTTCTCTGATGATCCAATTCACAATGCAATAGTTCGATTTTGTAAATTGGATCAACAAGACAGGGAATGATCAATTGATCTTGTTTGCAATATCTGTGACAGGAATGTACATGAGTGTGGAAAATGATAAGCTACACATTACAACAAAAAGAGAATGCAGGGAGAAAAATTGGTCCAATGGTTAATAGAAACATTTTCACTGACTTTCCTACCTGCTTCCTTCTTGAAAGAGTTGAAACTCCAGCACAGTGAGATTAAGCACAGTCAGTGCAGTTACAGTTATTGGCCCATTGGTCCGATTTGGAAACGTCCCCATAAGTCGGACTTCATGCCAATCAGAATTAATTTTACAAATATCAACAGAATCAAAATACCTAAAAAATAAAACAAAATTATTGAGAAGTGAAAAATGTTCTACCGTTGTCTTTGCCTTCCATATTTAGAAGGTGCCACATCATTGCTGAAGTACAACATCATATGTGTCTCAACCATAAATAAAATCACCAATGCTTCACCTGTGACCACTGTACAGAGCTAGAGTCTTGCCTGGTGTCTTCATGAGCTTTTTCATTATTGTGAAGGGGAGAAAGGGTAAACACATCATAACTCAAGTCTGATCTTGTCTCCAGCTCCAATTACTTCCATCAGCATCACTAGATAACTAGGAATGATCTGCACAGCAGGAATCAAATCTAGGACATGTAAACATGTCTGGACTTTGTGGGTCTTTTACTCAGTGAATAAGTTTGCTGATTCATCAATGAGTCATAGAGTCATACAGGACGGAAACAGATGCTTCAGTCCAAACAGTCCACGCAGAACATAATCCCAAATTAAACTAGTCCCACCTGCCTGCTCCTGGCCAATATCCCTTCAAATCTTTCCCATTCATATACTTATCCAAATGTCTTTTAAACGTTGTAATTGTACCCACATCCACCACTTCCTCAGGAAGTTCATTCCACATACGAACCACCCTCAGTGTAAAAAAGTTTGCCCTTCATGTCTTTTTTAAAACTCTTTCCTCTCACCTTAAAAACGTGCCCCTTAGTCTTGAAATCCCCCATCCTACGGAAAAGACAACTACCATTAACTCTATCTATACCCCTCATTGTTTTATAAACTTTTATAAGGTCACCTCTCAACCTCCTACACTGTAGTGAAGAAAGTCCCAGCCTAATCAGCCTTACTTTATAACTCAAACCTTCCATACTCGGCACAGCCTGGTAAATCTTTTCTGAATAATATCCTTCCTATAACTGGGCGACCAGAACTGGACACAGTATTCCAGAAGAGGCCCCACCAATGTCCTGTATGACTTCAACATGACTTCCCAACTCCTATACTCAAAGGACTGAGCAATGAAGGCAAGCATGCCAAATGCCTTTTTAACCAGCCTGTCTCTTTGTGACACAAGCTGCAAAGAAATATGTACCTGCATCCCTAGGTCACTTTGTTCTGGAAAACTACTTGAAAGACATTTGGAAACATACATGAATGGGAACGCTTTGGAGGGAAATGGGCCAGGAGCAAGCAGGTGGGTCTAGTTTACTTTGGGATTATGTTCGGCATGGACTGGTTGGACCAAGGGGTCTGTTTCTGTGATGTATGACTCTATGACTACTCAAGGCCCTACCATTAATTATATAAACCCTACCCTTGTTTGTTGTACCAAAATGCAATACCTCGCATTTATCCCCATTGAACTCCATCTGCCATTTTTCAGCCCATTAATCCATTTGATCAAGATCCCTCTGTAATCTTAGAAAACCTTCTTCACTGTTTACTATGCCACCAGTTTTGGTCCTAGAAATTCATAGGAGGTGTCGAAGATGATGGCTTTCGTCATTGCAGGCTTCAACTGCAGGAGGTCAGGCTCAAAGACTGAATGTTATACAAGAAATCTGACAGCACAGTGGCAGTAGAGCGCTGGACAGATGGTGCAGAGGTAAAATTTGACATCAGCAGCATATAGGTGAAAGCAGATCTCAACTTTGAATTAATGAGGTAACCCAAGAACAACAGAAAGCTTTTCTATTGCAATGGCCAACATTTCTCTCTTAACTAGTACTGCCAAAAGAATGCATCACTTGGCTATTCATTGATCTGCTGTTTATGAAGCCTTGCTGTAAAACTTGCCATCTCCTTCTTTAAACAACTGGGTGTGAGAAATACCCACCATAAGAGTAAACATATCTAATTTATGTAACAATTATTTGCCAATAGTTTATCACACTGCTTAACAGAAAAGATGAAAGGGGATGTTATTGGATGTACAAATATGCTGAAGTTAACAAACCTTGAAATGCAGGACTGACCTTGTTTGTGTTCTAAAAGCTTTGGCAAATACAGCACACTGGATTTCACATTTATTTGCTATAACTTTATTAATGCCAGCTCAAAATACTGTTGTTTAATGACGCTTGCAGATCAACCACAAGTTCTACATGATAGACTGTTAAAATATCTCTCCTTGCAGTCTCTTTGTGCACATGCCCCAAACAACAGCCATGGAGCAAAATCTGACAGAATATTTTACAACAAAACAATAACTTGGTGCAGAAGAGGGAGGACAGGGAGATTTGGGAGTAGATTTGGAGATGGCCACTTATAAACTACACGTTTCAAATCTCTGACCAGGCTGTGTAAGCTCCCTGCTGAATTTCTGAATCTTTCTGCTCTCAGTCAAATCTCCAGCTTGTACACCACCCTTTGCTGAGACGTACTTTGGTCAAATTTCCCTCATTGAATTTCTACCCCTGATGTTCTACAGCAATGTGTGGAGGTATTCAGTTGATCACCATCCCTTATTCCATGCCCACACTTGGAGGTAATTAAATTCTTTTCCTCTTTCTATTGCTGCTTAATCTGAAAACAGCAACAATCCTAATTCCTTCTGTGCATGACAGCAGATCAGATTACTTATATTGGCCCCGAAAAGAAGTGGGGTGGGGTTTAACGTTACCTAGACACTTTGCAATCACACCTGTTAGGATTGGTCTTTAGATTTGGTTATTGTTCAGGGACAGGTAATGAGACCTATAGGGCAGAAGCCTCAGCCTTTGCAACTGTCCTACAGATGTAAGGTCCTTTCTACCCGTCTGGATGATAATGTGCACGACAGGGTGGATGGGTTTACTGACCATGGTACAGGAAGCCATTCAAGAGGGGGTGTAAGAAGGGAACAGTACAGTGACGAGAATTGACACTGTTCTCTGTGGCAAAACAGCGCAACTCCTGCTGAAGCTGCTGATTGCCTGGCATCAGGGTTCAGGACTTTGCTTAGGGATGGAGAATAATTGGTAATGTGAGGGGGAGGATCCACTCTTACAACACAGGCAGGACGAAGGAGAAAATTCTACACAGTCAGAAAGAGGAGTTAGGTGCCAAATTAAGATTCAAACATCATAATCTCTTATTTACTATTTCAGCCACATGCAAATTGACATTGAGCAAATCAGATTAGAAAGATGCATGTACAGCTCAAAGACTGATTTGAAAGAAGTGGGTTCCAGTTCATGGGGCACTGGCACCAGTCCAGTTCATGGGGCACTGGCACCAGTACGAGGGCAAGAGGCATCTAGATTGTCAGCTGAACCATGTAGGGGCCAGGGTTCTTGACAACTGTGTAATTAGGGGAGTAGAGAGGATTTACACTAACTAGTTGGGGTAATGGATCAAATTTGGGAAGATGTAGTAAATCAAAGAGTAGAGTCAAGGCCAAAGAGAAAGGTATTGATACAGGAAAGGCTAGAGAGAACACATCTAAGAGTCAAAATAAAACTAGAATTTATCAAGCCAGGAAAACAATAAAATCAAATACACTGTATCTGAATGCACATGGCTGTCAAAACAAGACAGCTGAGCTGACAGTGTAAATGGAGTTGAATAACTGCGATCCAGTAGCCATTACAAAGATATGGTTGCAGGATGGTATGGATTGGGACCTAAATCATGAAGGGTACAGAACATTTAGGAAATGACAAAAAAGTAGAAAAATGTGGAGGAGAGATTTTGTAAGTTAATGATGACATTAGCACAATACAGAGAGAGGGATGAACTAAGTTCTGGATACCAAGATAGGGAAACAGTTTGGCTACAAATGAGCGATGATAAAGATGAGTTGTCAGTGTGAGTGGTTTGCAGTCCCCTAACAGTAACCACAAAATAGGATGGAGCACAAAGGAATAAATAATGAGAATAAAATAAAGAACTGCAGATGCTGGAAATCTGAAACAAAAACAGAAATTGTTGAAGAAGCTCAGCAGGTCTGGCAGTATCTGTGGAGAGAAATCAGAGTTAACGTTTTGGATTCAGTGATCTTTCTTCAGAACTCAACAATAACGAGAGTTTGTCAGAAAGGCACGGCAATATTTATGGGAGATTTTAATTTCCATATCAACTAGAAAAGTCAGATGGGCAAAGGTAGCAAAACTGAGGACTTCCTAGAATGTTTTTGGGATAGTTTCTTAGAACAGTGCATCCTGGAGCTGATTAGAGAGCAGGCTATACTAGGCCTGGTATTGAGCCATGAGATATGATAAATTAATGATCTCATAGCACCAAGGTAGAAGCAACTATTTCACATTCAGTTTGAGGGGAAGAGGAGTGGGACCAATATAACTTTTAACTTTAGATGGGGGAATTATTATGGCATAAAACGGAGCTAACTAAAGGGAATATGCAAGTTGGGTATTAAAGGTAGGCAAACAGAAATGAATGGCAGACATATAATGGGGATATTTCAGAATACACAGACTAGATACATTCCAACAAGTAAGAAAAATTTCAGGGGAGGAACCCGCCATCTTTGGTTAACTAGAAATGTTAAAGATAACAACAAACTGAGAGAAAAAGTATATAATTGTGCGAAGACAAATGGAAGGTCAGAAGATTGGACAAGAGTATTAAAAAAAAGCAAAGGATGGCCAAAAAAACTTAGAGAGGGAATAATTAGAGTCTGAGTAAAAGCCAGGCATAAATATAAAAACAGATTGTAAGAATTCCTATATTTAGGGGGAAAGAGTTAACAAAGTGAGTTTTGGTCTTTTAGAAAGTGAGACCAGAGAGTTAATATTAGAAAATAAGGAAATGGCAGATCAACTCAAAAGGTATTTTGCATCAGTCTTCTTTACAGTGTACACAAGTAACATTATAGAAATAGGGCTAACTCAGGAAATGGAAAGGAGGGAGGAACATCATAGTCATCAGAGGTGCGGTACTGAGTAAATTGTTGGGGCTGCAGGCTGACAAATGCCCAGGTCCTGATGGATTTTGTTCTAGGGTCTTAAAGAAGCAGTGAGGATAGTTGATACATTGGTTTCAATTTTCTAAAACTCCCTAGATTCAGGAATTTCATCAGACTCAAAGATAACCTTTATTTAAAAAAGGCAGACAGAAATCAAGAAACTACAGGCCGGTTAGCTTAACATCTGTCAGAGGGAAGTTGTTGAAAAAGCTATTATTAAAGAAGTTATAGCAGGACACTTGGGTCAGTTTAAGGTGATCAGGCAGAATCAACATGGTTTTGAGAAAGAGGAATCATGTTTGACCAATCTCTTGAAATTCTTTGAAGTGGTAACATGGACTGTGGATAAATAGGAACTAGTGAATATGCTGCACTCAGATTCCCAGAAGGTATTTGATCAGGTGCCTCATCGAAACTTATCATGGAAACTAACATCTCATGATGTAGAGGGTAGGACATTGGTATCAATTGACTGGCCACCAGGAAGCAGACAGTAAGCACAAACCTTTTAAGTTGGGAAGGTGTAATGAGTGGTGTGCCACAGGGATCTGTGCTCGGACTTCAATTGTTTACAATTTATACAAATGACTTTGATGAAATTACAGAAGGTACAGTTGCCAAATTATACTGAGTACATAGGAAACTAAGTTGTGAAGTGAACATAAGGAGACTACAAAAAGATATAGATTTGTTAAGACAGTAGCTAATATGGGACAAATGGAGTGGGAAAACATGAAAATATCCATTTTGGCAGGAAGGATAAAAAAGCACCACATTATCTAAACAGAGAAAGATTGCAGAGCGCTGCAATGCAGAAGGATCTGGGTGTCCTTGTGCATGAATTGCAAAAGTTTTCTATGCAGGTACAGTTAGTAATTAGGAAGATGAACAGAATATTATAATTTATTTTAAGGGATTTGAAAATAAAAGCAGGGAGGTTATGGACAATGATGAGAATGCATCTAGAGGACTATGCACAGTATTAGTTACTTTATTTGAAGAAGGATATATATATATATAGGAGACAGTTCAGAGAAGACTTACAAAACAAACACCTGGAATGAAGGGGATAACACGGTGTAGAGCTGGATGAACACAGCAGGCCAAGCAGCATCAGAGGAGCAGGAAAGCTGGAAAGCTGACGTTTCAGGTCGAGACCCTTCTTCAGAAGAAACTTTTCTGAAGAAGGGTCTCGTCCCGAAACGTCAGCTTTCCTGCTCCTCTGATGCTGCTCGGCCTGCTGTGTTCATCTAGCTCCACACGGTGTTATCTCAGATTCTCCAGCATCGGCAGTTCCTACTACTACTATACCTGGAATGAAGGATTGTCTTATGAGGACAGGTTGGATAAGCCAGGTTTATATCTAGTGGAGTTTAGAAGAGCTAGAGATGACTCAAGTGAAACACTTAAGGATCTCAAGGGATCTCGGGATTCATTTTGGATGGTCTGGCTCTTAATTTGCATATCTATGTGTACATTTGTTCGAAATGTTTATGAGGAGTTCAGTTTGGGTGACACTTTGATTGTAGCCTGGGTCTTTCAAAATAAACTACAAATTTTCCAGCTTGTGACTGTGCAGGAGGCCAAACATAAATCAGAGCTGCTCCAGAATAAAATTACAGGCACAGCAATTCTTAGCACCATCTCTGGCCTGTTTTTCCCAATTATTTTTTCCCTTCTGCTGGGCCTTGTCATCCCCATTTGTCATGACAGGACTATCTGCATGCTAAACAGTGGAAGCAACATACAAAAACAAGGGTAAACAATCCCACGACGATGGATCAGATCCTAGCTCTGCAGTCCTACCTCATTCAGTTGTGACTGAAAGCAAACAATTAAACAGCAGGAAATGGTGGCTAGACAAATATCCCCATTCTCAACGATGAGAGACCCTACCATATCAGTACAAAAGACAAGGATGAACCAATTGCATCTATCTTCAACCAGATGTGCTAAGTGGTTAATGTTTCCAGAATTACAGATGTAAGTCTTCAGCCAATTTGATTCACTCCACATGATATTAAGAAACAGCTGAAGACACTCGATACTGCAAAGGGTTATAGGCCCCGAGAACCTTCTGGCAAAAGTACTTGTGCTTCACAACTGGCCATTGTCCAAGACAAGCTATTCCAATACAGCTTCAATTCTGGCACTTACTTGACAGTGTAGAAATTGCCCAGGTGTGTCTTGTTCACAAAAAGCAGGACAAATTCAAACCAAACAATTATTGTCCTATCAGTCTACTCTGAAACATCAGCAAAGTGATGGTTGGGTCATCAACAGTGCCATTACTGCATTTGCAAAGGAATAACCTGCTCATTGATGCTCAGTTTGGGTTCTGCCAGGGTCACTCAACTCCTGACTGCAATTACAGATTTGGTCCAAACGTGGAGAAAAGATCTGAACTTCAGAGATGAAGTGGAGTGATTGCCTTTGATGTCAAGGTAGCATTTGTCTGAGTACGACAACAAGGAACTCTAGTAAAACTTGAGTCAATAGGAATCAGTGGGATGGTTGAGGTTTTTTGGAGGTCAGTCAACTCAGTCCCAGGATATCATGGCACGCTTTCCTTAGAGCTGTGTCGTAGGCCCAACCATCTTCAGCTGATTCAATGATCAGCTTCCCTCCAATATGAAGTCAAAAATAAGAATATTTGTTGATGACTGTATAGTTGTTTTGTACCATTCATGGTACCTCCAATACTAAAGTGGACTGTATCCATATGCAGGAAGACCTGGACAACATTCAGGCTTGGACTGATGAGTGTTAAGTTGTATTTGTGCTACACAAATGCAGACCCTCTCCAACAAAATGTTATCTAACCATTTCTCCCTTACAATCAATGTTCCTGGGTGTCACTGAAGACCATAAGCTGGACCAGCCATATAAATACTATATGAGGAGGTTAGAGACTAGGAAATCTGTAATGACTAATTCATTAACTGGCGTAAGTCAGCAATGTGATGGAATACTGACCACTTTCTAGGATGAGCACAGCTCCAACAACATTTGAAAAGCTTGAAATCATCTATAAGAAAGCAGCCTGCTTGTTTGGTACTCTGTATACCACTTTCAGCATTTATCCTTTCACCACTAACACTGTGGCAGCAGTGTGTACACATACAAGATGCACTGCAGTAACTCAAAGACAGCACCTTCCAAACCTGCAACCTCTACCATATAAAAGCACATGGCAGCAGATGCACAAGAACACCACCATCTGCAAGTGGTCCTCCAAGCTACATACCATCCTGACTTGGAACTATATCATTGTCCATTCACAGTTGTTGGATCAAAATCCTGGAATTCCCTTTTTAACAACATTGTGGGTGTTCTCACACTTTGAGCCCTGCAGCAGTTCAGGCTTCTCCAGTACAGTTAGGAATGGGCAATAAATGCTGGGATAACCAGTGATGCCTGTGTCCCATAAATGAATAGGGAAAGGAGAAAAAAAAAGAACCATCTTGAAGTCACCTTTCATTGTTCCATCTTTGAGCAGCCACTGGCATATACGTCTGGATTGGATTCTTGCCTAGATCTCAGCATTAGTGTTCTAACCCAGTAAGCTGCGTAGAGGTCATACATAAACGAGCAAAAGCTTCCATTACTTGTAAAACACTTCCATTACACAAGTAGACTATGTTATTTCATCTCATTGCAAAGCATGCATTCAATTCAGAACTATCATTTGCAAATGTGTGATTCCAGTTAACTTGGAGTGTGCTATAAAGGACGATGGCTGATTACCAAGGAATCTAGCCAACATCAGAAATCATAGCAGAGCTTACACAGACTCAAAAGGGTGAATATAAAAATACATTGTTATGCCTCTTGTTTTATTTTGAATCATCCTCCACCACACAAAATGCTTTGGAGAAAAGGCAAGTAAACTATAACCAAATTATCTTTGAAGCAACAACATCAAGCACCAAGACAATGTGGCTAGAGAATTCTCTGCCTGAGCTTTCCCAATTAGTGTGAGCTTTACTCACTGCCTCCATACAGCAGAAGCATGGATAGATAATGTGCAGAACAGAATATTGTGTGAATGAATTCTCATTATATCACTACTGTGTCCGATACCAGTTGAGCAGGTTATAATATTCATGCACAGATTACAACATTCCAACGGAACTGAGTTAAAGAGTAGTCTTCAGTCATGTGGAAATTATCCCAGAGAAAATTACTATCAATATAAACATTCTGTAGGCATATTTTCCCCCAGCTGGTGCATATATAGTTCTATTAAAATACTTTAAATTCATTGCCATATCTGTCACTTCCATTGCCATTGCAGCGAAGGGACTTTCTTTTTTTTTAAAATTCCAAGCTAATGGACATTTGTCACTCCAATAAAAATATAATGAATTCTATTGTACTTGAAAAATTAAAAGGGAGGATTACCATGTGAGGCATCCTTAAAATGATGAATTTTATTCCTTCTGGATCATCCAGGGCTAGAAATCTGAGCATACACTGTTCTAAACAAAAGCCTTTCTCCCTGCATGGAGTGCATTAAAATGCAAAAAACGTAAAACTTATTATCATCCCTTCTCAAGCTGGGAACTGATCACTTATTGCTGACTTTAGGAATATTAGGATTTCTGCCAAAAACAAATTGATATGGAATACATCTTCTGACCATCTGCAGTAAGATTTTCTCATGGACAGCCCTGCTTAAGCAGATGATAATTTATGGTTTAGATGATCTGCCAACATTTTATGAACCATTTCATCTATTACTGCGTAGTTCTTTTCACACACCCTATTATTAAAAGCACTTTTTGCTGCCATATTCATATCTATCATGTTCATATTTGCACATATATCTATAAATTCTTCGCTAGCAAATTCCACCCCTATTATTAGTGAGAAATTTTGTCAAATGTCAAAGTCTTATCCCGATCCACTTTTCCATTTCCTTATCCACAATTTTTTTTAAACCTTTACTATGTATTATTGTCAACTAGCAAACTCTGGTCACCAAATCTACAGGATTTACATCTGCAACATAAAAAGAAATTTTTTTTTCTTTATCCCACAACCTTACATCGGTAGCCACTGAACCTCATTGAAAGGGCATGCTTACTGAGGGCTGTGACAATGTCCTTCAGTATTTGTTACTAATTTCACATCTATCACTTATTTCTTCTAATAACTTATGATTCATCTATATTCCCAAATTCTTACAAAGGCCACTAAAATTTTTAACTCTGTAGAGGACAGATGGCCAAATTGTCTATGTTATTTTAACACAATTGACTTTTTGTCTTCTAAATTTCTGGCCCCTGAGGTCAATAATACTTTAATTTCTTCAGTGGAGAAGTTATATTCCATTAAAGAAATACAGCAGTGTCCCAATTGTGAAAATTGCTAATACACAGATTTTCCAAGTATGTTACCTTTGCCATTTTCCATATCCATTTTCATCTGTGTTTTCTTTATCAATGGCTTGCTTAATTAACTATGGTATTTCACCAGATACTTTATCTATTGTAATACATGCTATTTTACAAGGACAGACTACTTGTTTTTAAAGATTTTAGTGTGCTATCACCAAATCTGAAACTGGTAGAACTCAAAAATTTTTAACTTTTCTCCAATTCTTATTATCCAGAGTGTAGGTACCATTTAGTCAATCTATTCCATACACTGTAGATGTGCATCCACTATCTAATACCATGCAATTTAAAAGATTCTGCCACCAACACATTCATCACTGGCCTGAAACTTCTTGTGACAAATACAATGCCCTTTCTTTGATCCAGGTCTCTATCTTCAATCTTCGAATCTTCCATTTAATATAGTATTGAATATTTTATGATACCGTTTGGGACAGTTCATGGCATAATGGTACTTTGGATGGTACACTTGAAGCTTTGATTCACTACAACTTCTGTCTAGGTGAATAGAAAAATGGGTTTAACATTTCATACAAAACCTGTCCTCTTACTTGATAAAGTCATTGTATTCCATCCAGAAGACGCCCTCACTGCTCCCATGTGCCATCAGCTCGTGTCGTAAGTGATCTGGCCAATGTGGCCAGTCATCTGACCAGTTTCCACTCCATGAAAAGCGGCCCCACGGATTCCGTAGTCTCAACAGCCTGAGCAGAGACACAGACATTAGATTCAAACATCATTTTCCATTTTTGAACTGAGTCTAGTATTCCAAGGACTCAGTATTTGGTGTAGCTCTATATGCAATGCATCCTTTTAAATGTCTGCCATAACCACACAATCTTCCAAAAGATACACCGGGACCAGATCCTTTGCACAGGAAAATACCTCAAAAGGCTTTTTGCAAATTGTAAAGATTACTTGTAGGGTGTTAAGACCACTAACACAAAAAAGGCACAGTACTGATTCTATTGTGCACTTAACCCTCAAATGTAACGGATCAGATTCAGATTAGGACAACAACTTACCTGTATGTAGCATTTTCAACATAGTGCAACACTCAAAGATGCCCCAAGGATGGGTAACTGGCCAGAGTTGGAGGAGTGCTGAGATTCTCAGAGGGTTGAAAGAGGTTACAGAAATAGGGAACGGTAAAACTAAGTAGGGAGAAAATGAGCAAGGTCATGAAGTGCCTGTTCCTTAAGTAGGGGCATCAAAGTAAAGTAGTTTTGTAGCTTGTTACACTGCAGCAGATGGAATATTTGTGTTCGGTCACCAAGTCCCTCACCTGTAACCTTGCACATCTCTGACATCAAGGATGGAATATGCATGGCGAGGCCTCAGGCCCATGGTTTCATACACTGTGTCATCCACTTTCATGTTTCCACCTCCACAGGAAGCACCCATCAAAAACCTAAATATTTGAGAAAGGAAAAGGTTACACATGTCAATGGAAATATTCAGGGAAAAGTGTGCATGGATAGTCAGTAGAAGCTGCGATAATATTTTTTAAAAAAGGCCTCAATGCTGATTTGGATTTATCCTGTGGATCTGGGTATCTCAGCAGGTTACCCTGTTTGAGGGGCTAGGGGACACATTTTGTTGGCAGAGATGGGGACTTTCTGCTGGGAAAATTCAGGCAATTAATACTAATTGGATCACTCTATCAAAGTGGCAGTATATACACAGTACTCCAAATGGCTGTCTTCCATGCTTTCATCATATTATTCTGTGATTACTTTATTTCCTGGAGAGTGTTGCAATATGACAGTTTCAGAATATCATCGAATACTTGGTGTGTTATTAAAATAAGCTTGGTGAAATAAAACTTTAGTTGGCACTGATCAGACAGGAATATATGACAATGCTGTCATATTATCATATGCATCACTGAACACTGAAGCAACATCCTGTACTGACTTACAGTTGACTCATATCTCTGCTGTTCAAGATTGGAAGCTCTGGGATGGCCAATCCTCTAATCTTTTATTTGATATGGAATTCTAATTCAAACCAAACAATAAGTGCATCTGTATATGGATACTCAATATTAAAAATACAGCGAAGAATTGCAGATTACACATCGGTAAAATGTACATTGACATTTATATTGATTCAAATCCAATGTATGTAATAAAAGAGCAAAATGACTGTGGATGTTGAAAATTTGAATGAAAAACAAAAATTGCTGGAAAATCTCAGCAGGTCTGGCTGCATCTGTACAGAGAGATCAGCGTTATCATTTCGGGTCCAGTGACCCATCTTAAGAACATATGTGTACATTTTGCTTACCCAGCTTCCTTTGAGCTCAGCATTTTGGCCCAAATGAGATCTGTATCAATGGGTTCTTCACGTGGATTAGTCGAACTGACTTGAAGCATGAGGCTCTCACAAGGGGCGCCTGTTAGAGTGGCTAGACCTTCAATGGCCCGCCCAGCCTGCAGGGCAAAGTAAGAGCCATGGAGCTTAGCTAGAGCTTTCTCGATCAGTGCAACCCACAGCTGCTTCCTCTGGGCCTGTTCACAACAGAAAGGAATTGTTAGATACACTACACAGAGCATTTACTAAAAACATGTAATTATACAGTATCTTTAATGTAGGAAGGCACCCCAGAGTTAACAAGAACAGATGATAACCCATAACGTAAGATGGTCAAAAACTTAAGACAGGTTTAAAGGAATGTCTTAAACGAACAGAGAGGCAGACACTTGGAGAAAGAATTCCAGAGTCTCGACAGCTGAAAGCACTTGCTAAAGTTATCTGCAAAAATTCAAAATTTTCCCAACAATCAGCACAAGTGAAAATGGGTCCAAAAGTTTAAATCCTGTACACCTTGATAATTGTACATTGTCATGTGAGCTGTAAGTGGTAAGCCACATTCATGCATTCAACCTTTTAAACACTACTTGTTTCAGGGTTTAAGGAGGATAGTATCTGTAGCTATACTGAAAGGAATAAGGAGCGTGATGTACAGGGGAGTGCTTGAACCTGCAGAATTATTTTGTATTAAAAATTAAATAATAATCCATCTTACAAACACCAGAAGCTATTGCCCCAATTTGATAAAAGATCCTGTTTCTGCCTATGTGCACAGCTGAATCTCAGTAATGCTCAACAGTTCAACATCTCCTTTCAATAGGGAACAGCAGAAATAAGTGACAGAAACTTTGTCATTATACTGAAAATGTTAAGTATTATCCTGTCATTAGCAAGCAATGAGTGTACTGAACCTCTGGGATTAATCCAATGCGAATGACAAGATCCAGGTTGATGAGACAGAAAGAATTGAAAATCTTGCACTTACATTACAGTTTGTCATAATTTTCTGCTGTTTTTAAGGTAGAAACTCTGCACTGAATAGTTTGAATGAAAAATAATGTTAGCACTCCTTAAATAGACAGTGGTAACATTTTCTGAAGAAGGTTCTAGGCCCGAAACGTCAGCCTTCCTGCTCCTCTGATGCTGCTTGGCCTGCTGTGTTCATCCAGCTCTACACCTTGTTATCTCAGTGGTAACATTGACTTGAGATTCATGGGATGTGGGCATCACTAGCTAGGACAGCATTTATTGTCCATCCCTAACTGCCCAGAGGACAGTTAAGAGTCAATCACATTTATGTGGGTCTGGAGTCACATGTAGGCCAGACCAGGTGAGGAAAGCAGTTACCTTCCCTCAGGGACATTTGTGATGAGGTGGGTTTTTCCAACTACCAACAACAGTTTCGTGGTCATTATTAGATTTTTAATTCCAGATTTTTATTAAATTCAAATTCCACCATCTGCCATGTGGGATTTGAACCTGGGTTCCCAGAACATTACCTGTATCTCTGGATTCAAAATCCACTTCCCCTTAATATACCAGCCTGCTTTGCTCCGAAGATGCAGGAACGAAAAAAATGAACAGGAAGTTGGAGAAGGGAGATTTGGAGCAAGAACCAACTGTTATGAAGACTGTTTTTTAATTAAGGGGATTAGAATATAGTTCATTATCATTGTTGTTGGTTAAAATGTAAGCTTTCTAATTACCTTTGGTCTAAAAATGCTACTGGTGGTGAATAACCAGCATTCTGCATCACTTGCTCTCTTACAGTGTACATTCAGTGTTCCTGTCATTTAGTTTTTGATTGAAATGATCTTGTACGTTTAATAGACTTAATGGAAATTAATGTGTGCAGATCAATAAGTTTGCACCATTGAATTCATCAGTTGTCATTTTAAAAGCACTAAATTTATTTTACAGCTTCTTATTTGCCCCTTGTGCTACTCCATGCTACAGAAAATCGTTATTTGAGATTCCTGCTACACCCTTCCTATGTACAAAAATTACGTCAATTTCTCAACGATTCCAAGTGTAGACACTGGCCACAGGAAGAAAATTATAGCCAGGAAATGGGTTCGTGGTCTATTTCTGATATTTAAGCAATTTTGCACAGCAGGATGGGATTACCTGAGCACTTTGCAGGCGACAGCTTTCATAATGTAAGAAACACTCTGTACATAAATGACGGAGACACAACGTGGATATCTGAATTCTTAGATTAGGGGCATTTCAGTTCCTAACTAAAGCTAGAATGTGCAGGATGTGAAAGGATTTAAAAAAAATTCTATGGGCAGTGGCATTTTACTTTACCAACACTTCAAAATACAAAACAATGACTTACACAATGAAAACTATTCCCAAAAAATGAGGGATCTTCCCAAAACATTGTACAAAACTGCAATATACAATCACCCTTCTGACTCATTTCTGTTTGAAAGTACAATTTTTCCCCTTTTATAACATTCTGGGCTTTAGATCTGCTACTTACCCTTCCAGCAGAAAACTCAGGGATGTTTTGTCATTTGTTCTGAGGATGTGGGTGATGGCTTCATGGTCACATTTATTGTATGCTCTTACTGTGCTCAGAGAAAGCAACAGACCTTCACCCGAACTGCTGCAGACTTCATTGCAGAAGATGGTAGCACTGCTCTTAATTATTCTATTCAACGATTTTTCTCCAGCAATACTTTAGCAACAGCATTACACATCAGTGTGCATTATCTAGGGAGAACTTGGAAGTGTTGATGTTCCCACCACATTGCTGCTTTCTCCCTCTCTGTTGTAAAGGTTGTATGTTTCATGGGAGGGAGGTACCGTTGAAGTGAGTTGCTTCACTGCATTTTGTAGAACCTATACCTGGCAGCCACATTCTGCTTGTGATGAAGGGATGGCTACTGATCCAGAGATGGGGTGGGGGTGGGGGTGGCCAACAAGCAGTTTGCTCTGTTCTAAACGCAGGAGTGCCTTCTGTGTTACAGTTTAAGATTGAGAGGCTGGAGGAGTCAAGAGGTACATACAAACCATACGAAATAGGAGCAGAATAGTCCATTTGCCCTCTTGAGCCTACTCCACAATTTAATAAGATCGTATGATCAATAAGGCTGATTGGTTTATATTCAGAATTCCACATTCCCAACTACCTCGATAACTTTTAATTCTCACATCTAATCAGAATCTATTCACTTCTTTCTTAAAAGGTGAGCCATTTGTCACAGCATTCAGCCTGTGTCTCATTCATCTATTCATTTTTGCTTATGACATGACTGGTCCAGCAAAGTTTCCGGTCAGTGATTGTTTTCTTGATTTTCTTGGAGGAACTGAGAAATTGTGGTGCCATTGAAGGCTAAGGGAGATAGTTGTTGGAAATAGTCAATGCCTGGCGCCTATAAATGTTACCTGTCACTTATGAGCCTAAGGCAAATTTTACTCAAGACCACAAAAGCTGCTTCATTATTGGAGTAGTTGCAGTTGGAGGTGAATACTCTAGTATAGACAGCAAGCAGCTTCTCTCCTGAGCTTAAAATGGAGATTAAATCATCAAAAAACTGAAAGAACTGCAAATGTGAGAAATCTGAAACAAAAACAGAAATTGCTGGAAAATCTCAGTCTGGCAGCATCTGTGGAGAGAAATTAGCGGTAATGTTTTGGGTCCAGTGACCCTTCTTCGGAACATTCTGAAAAAATGCAAAATATGCAAAAGGGGAAAACTCCCATAGGCCAAATGTCTGAAAACACAGATAAAACAAGATAAATTCTCATGTCTGCTGAAATTTTCTGATGCTGAAGCTGTTTTCCTGACAGCTTTAGACTGATGTTAAGTGTCCAGTTCTGATTCCAATCACCTTGGATTTGAGTTGTTAGGAATTGGATTCTTTACTTTCATTACTTCGGATTTTCCAGGTAGACAGAAATACTATTATTTGGAAACTCAATCAAGTTTCCAGGGACTTCTAAGAAACAGGATTTCAGGAGGGACTGTAGTGTTTGAAGTGTCTTCTTTACCCACTCTGATTGCTGTGTCTGTAAACAGAACTTTAAGCTCGGAGATGGTATTGAGACTACGACTAGTATAGGCCCTAGACCTCTCAGTAATTACGGCAATAAACCATATTTCCCTTCTCTTTGAATGTTATGCTTACCTAATTCTCCGAAGTCACTTGATTTCAAGAAAAACAGCAATTGGCTTACAGCACCAATAAAACTCTGTGTTCATTTCTAAGAAATCACGTTGTACAACTCTTCTCATTGTAGAGAATATCAAAATAGTCGAAAATTTTCCAGTATTACCCTACTAAACCATAAATGTAGATAAGCATTTTAAAAATTTACAATTAGTTCCAGATAGGTCGTGTGTTGTTGATTAGGACTGAAGCAGAACGCCTTCTTACCTGAGAAAAGAGAAGATAGCCGTATTCATCGCACGGTAACATGTCATCCACTAGCACCGTTATCCAGGTTCCATCCTTGCACAGCCGTACTTGATAGGCTCCCTCGTGGCAGATAGTCCGGGTTATCATCACCCTCTCCACCAGCTCAGGCCGCTCAGCAAGCACAGCAAGTGCACTCAAAAACCTGGCACAGAGTGCAAAAGGTCACTCAGGGAAGCCACAAAACTGAACTGCAGGATTTTACACATCCCAACAGCAGGACAAAACACACTCTAGGAAAGAGATGATCCACAAAACTGAAGAAAATGAAATAACTGTTTATTTTAAGGTCAGCAGCATTAGAAAAAAAGTGACAATACAAACAGAAAAATGACCCTAATAAGTTACTTTTTATTTGACAGATGCTGACTGACCACAGTGCTCTTTTTCTTCAAAATTTCCACATTTGCAACTTTTATTTTAACAAAATAAATGTACCAATCCTCCTTACCTTTTTAACAACCTAACAAAAACTAAGCTGACTTTGAAAATGGTTAAAGGTTTTCTTCTGTAGGAATGGACATTTGGGCGCAGAGAGATAATGTAATCTCCCTCCAGTGCCATCATTCAGAGTTCAGCCAACATTTACAGGTAGTGATCAGCTTCCAGCTGCTCATTCTACCATCCCACTGTCTTGGCAGCAGAGCTGAATTAGGGGGTCATATGACACATTACCCAGGGCAACATCTTATACTGTAGTTGATTTAATAGTTGACAACAGAAATGTCTACTTGCAGGAAGCTCTAACTCAAGCTTGGATAGATTTGCCAGACTTTGTACAATCTCAGCTTCATTGCAGCAACAGGACAAAACTAAGGCTACGCTTGTTGTACTATTCCTATTATTGGGCTTCTCCTGTGGCTCCCTTTTAGTCGTATAGCAGCAAAGTTGCACACTACAATTGGAAAAGTTTCCATTTCTTTGCTTTTATTTCCCAATTCCATCAACACAGAGCTCAGCACCTGTGGTATAAGAAACACAGCACCACAGGAGAGAGATCCAAACTCAGTATGATCAGGGCAGCAGGTATTGGCATCTACTTGTAGGGACTGCATTGATGAAAAAACTCAAAAGATTACAAATCATTGTTGACATTGGGGCTGCAGAGCAAATTCAGAAGGATTATGCAAATATCAGCCTCTCAAAATGATTAATCAGAGTCAGCATGCTTCATGAAGGGGAAATCAGGCCTGACAAATTTACTAGAATTATTTAAGGAGGTAACAAGCAGGATGGATAAAAGGGAAGCAGTGGATGCAATATACTTGGATTTTCAGAGATATTTAATAAGAGCCCATGGAATTGGAGGTGGCAAATTAGTTTGGACGGAGGATTGGCTAATTGAAAACAGCAAGTTTGGATACTGGGTGGGGGGAGGAAGGAGTGCATTTTTAGGATCGCAAGCTAGAACTAGTGGTGTGCCCCAGGGATCAATGCTGCGGCCATAATTATCTACAATATTATATTAATGACTTGGATTAGGAAGTTGTTACTGAGTTGTGTAGAGTAATCATGAATTGGAAGGCCAGGAGCTAGAATTTGTTTGTAAAAAAAAAGGGAGAAGAGTGTGTGGTTCCTTTAAGAGGTAAAGTACTTTTCTAAGCTTAGAGATTTATACAGAGAGAAAAAAATGTCTGTATGCAGCTGAAGATGTACAGCCAGTTCTGAAATTGAAACATGTATCAATTAGCTGTGTGACTGGAAACCTTTGGCTTGCTTTGATGTTTTGGCAACCGGCTGGAAAGAGCCAATTAATTTAAACTAAGCACTTAGCGACTGAAAACTGATTGAATTTAAATCTGATGGTTTTGACAACCTTGGACCAACTGTAAGAAAATTGATATGTCATCCAAGGTATATAAGGAGAAGGTTTTTGAAAATTGAGGTGACAGCAAACTGCCATCTGAGAAATAAGCATCTAGCTCTCATAAGAAATCACCAAGCTCTCTAAAAAAGCACCATCTATCCATAAAAGGTGCCACGGCACTTCTAGCTAAGAGTCATCACAGAAGACTTCACAGAGAAAACAACCCTGACAGCTGGATCAGTGAAAGAAAGGTGTTTATGACTTAAAAACAGCAGAAGAAAGGTGTTTATGACTGGAAAACTGCAGGAGAGGCGTGTAGATTTTGAGAGACTAAGTTTTAATTTATTTTCTTCTTACTTGGGTTTATATAAGTGGGACTTATGTTTATTGAAACAGCACACCAGTAGCATTTAGTTCAGTTAGGGAATAGTTAGTAGTTAAGGGGGAATTGTTCAGTTTGTCAGTAATACTGTTAATTTGTTCACTGTTAGGGTTAAATAAATAAATTGTTACTTATTACTTTTTACTTATAAAGTGAACATCAGGGATTTTCTTTAATTTAACCACTCTTTTTAACAGATTATAAAAGCGAGGCGAGCTTCTCTGGGGGTTTCGGGTTTAATTATTAGACAGGTTCGATCCCCCTTCTCTGTAACAATGTACTCGTGCCAAGTTTGCAGATGTCACAAAAATAGATGGGGAGGCAATTACTGAGGATGACAAAAATTCTGCAGAGGGGTATAGATAAGTTATGCATATAATATGGAAAAATGTGAAGTACTGCACTTTGGCAGGAAGAATAGAGGAGCTGAAAATTACCTAAATACAGAAAGATGCAGAGAACTACAATACAGAGGGATTTGGGAGTCCTCGACCATGAATCACAAAAAATTAGCACATGACTTCAGCAGCGGTAATAGGGAAGGCAAGTGGAACTTCGCCTTTATTTCAAAGAGAATGGTGTGTAAAAGTTGAAAAGATTTCCTCAAACTACACAAGGCACTAGTCCGATCAAGCTGGAATGCCGTGGACAATTTTGGGCCCCTTATCTAAATAAAGACGTACTGGCATTGGAGGCAGTATACAGAAGGCTCACCAGGCTGATACTAGGTATGGAGGGACTGTTTTATGAAGAGAGGTTGAGTAGATTGGGCCTGTACTCAATGGAATATAGAAGAATGCAAGGCAAGCTTATTGAAACATATTGGATTCTTAGGGGACTTGACAGATGCAGAAACGTTGTTTCCCCTTGTGGTATAATCTAGGACGAGATAGCATAATCTCAGAATAAGGGGCCACACATTTAAATCAGAGGTGAAGTGGAATTTCTTCTTTCAGAGGGTAGTGAAACTGTAGAATACTTTACCACAGAAGGCTATCAAGGCTGCGTAATTAGGTATATTCAAGGCTGAGATAGATTTTTAGTCAGTAAGGGAATAACAGTTATGGGGAAGAGGCAGGAAAATAGTTGAGGATTGTCAGATCAGCTATGATCTCGTTGAATGGCAGAACAAACCCGATGGGCTAAATGGCCTAATTCTCTCTTCTGTCCTTTATGATCGTAAAAATCATACACAGAAATGTTCCAGGAGCTGCGAGGTCCTAGCTCAACCTACTCAACATACTGATTTGACAGGAGGTGCACGTGGCCACATACCAGCAATTTCCCAGCAGCCCCTGGGAAATGTCAGATGGACGCGGGGTTCTGAAGATGGACCATTTGACATTCCGATCTTTGAAACTGTTGCAGCTGATTTCATGAGGCCGCAGCCATTGCTTCACCCTCTGCTGTACACTGTCTCCCTCTGGGAAACCAACAGATTGTGGGCCGGGGGGAAAGCTGTCATCCACAAAATTCACATTGTTCTAAAAAGAAAAGAACATTTGATTTCTTTTAGGAAGCAGAATAAAAATAAATGGCACAGATATTGTTCTGTTTAAAATTCCCTCACCTTGGCCCAGCAGCAGAATATGATTCATACCTTCAACAGAACATAGGAGCGTCCTAAAGTTCACAACCCATCAGACAGTGAGCTCCATAGCTCTGCCAGGCTACCACAAGGAAGAACTAGATGGATATACAGGGGCACCCTGAGGGCACCCAGACTGACAATCACCCCTTATGCAACATGACACATTTCTAATGGCTCTTTAAAACATAAGGTGCAGAGCTGGATGAACACAGCAGCCCAGCAGCATCACGGGAGCAGAAAGACTGACATTTTGGGCCTAGACCCTTTATCTGATGAAGGGTCTAGGCCCGAAACGTCAGCCTTTCTGCTCCTGTGATATTGCTTGGCCTGCTGTGTTCATCCAGCTCTGCAATTTGTTGTCTCGGATTCTCCAGCATCTGCAGTTCCTACTATCTCTTTAAAACATAACATGCTTTTCGTGAGCTGCTTGAATATTTCCTTCAGTTGCTCAGTGTCAAAATCATATTTGATTAACCACCTTTGAAGCACCTTGGGATATCTTAGTGTGTTAAATATGTAAATACAGGTCATTGTCAGATTACCTTTTGCTGAGAACTGGAGCTGAGCAATATCTCTGATGCATATGTTCCTTTTGGGCTGTAACTTAAGATCTGTTCACCATAATCCTGAATTTTTTTTAAAATCATGTTTTGCTTACTGACAGATTTTTAAGGTGCCTATCAAGTAAACAGATCATACTTGACACACTATTTAACAATTCATTCTAAAGACATCTCAGAATGCATAGATTTTCTGGGCTTGGCTGGATGAACATATCTGTATTTAAAAGGCTGTCTCTGAAATGGTGACCATGAAACTTTTGTTGATTGCCAGAAAAGGCCATCTACTTCATTAATGTTCTCTAGCAAAGGAAATTTACCATTACCTGAGCTGGCCTACCTGTGATTCAAGACCTATAGCAATGTGATTGACTGTTAACTGCTCCCTGAAATAGCTCAGCTCAAGAATATTTAGGAATGGACACTAAATGCTGGCCTTACGAGGGATGTCCAAATCCCAGGAATGAACAAATAATTTAAAACATTTAACTTAATCTATGGATTACTGATCATTGTACACAATGGGACTTTAACTACAGTAGGAGGCATTACTGTGTCATGAATGGAAAAAGAAAAAGAATTTAACTCATTTGAAATCCGTACAGTTACAATCAGGCTCCAGAACTCAAATGGCCACACAGCAGTTCATTATGTTAGTGGATAAAAATACTCAGGATCTTCCTCAATGAGTCACCTTCTGTCTCTCCTATCATTACATCACACTACTGGATGTAGAGAGATGTATATGTGATTCAAACACTGGAGTGTGAGAGGTGGCTGCTGGTTCTTGGGATGAGTACTGGAAAAAGTGGGGGCTGTACCATGGAATCATCTACACCTGAACCATGCTCAGGCCAATGTTGTTGTGAATTGCATGGCTAGGGAAGTGAACAGGGTTTTAAACTAAATAAGGGGCACTAATCATCAAGTGTGGAAAACTGTGGTATATCAAAAAGTCGAGATAACGTAAGGGTAATAGTAAAATAGGGAAATAAAAGCTCAGAGAATACCAGGAAGGAAATGAGAGTTTAAAAAAAAACCTAGGAATACGCCAACAAATAAAACTGGATGTTTAAAAGATAATGAAAAGAGAAACCTTAAGTTTCTGTACCTGTAGAATTCATAACCAAGTAAACAGATTGATAGCACAAATTGAAGCAAAGAGCTATGATTTTATAGCCATTATGGAGATATAGCTCCAGGATGACAAGGATTGGGTGCTGAACGCTGATAGATATATGACATTTAAGAAGGACAGGGAGCCAGGTAAATGTGAAGGGATAGCACTGTTCATCAAGGATGGCATTTGTCCATTAGGTAAAGATGACCTTGGTTCCAGAGGTCAAAATGTAGAATTAGCTTGGATGGAGATAAGTAATAGCAGGGGAAAGAAGTCACTGGTGGGGGTGGTTTACAGGCTCCCTGACAATAACCACAATGTAAACTATCCATGAATACCCCTGCAATTTGAAGTGCCAGCTTCTGCATCAGTTTGCCAGAGACACATTCACCCACATTTTTTTCCTGTTCTGTAACCTCTTGCACATGGCACTGTCAATACTACAAAGATGACCATCTCGTAGGATGCTGTTTTTCAATCTTTCGCCTCATTGCAGAAACACATGAGGATCTTAAACCTTTTCATACTCACGTCTTTGGTTCCAAAATGGATCACAGCTTCTGGTTGTTCTTCATCTTCTCAAAAGAAATCCTGCACCCAGTGATATCCACTATGCTAGCACAAATGGACAGTCTCATTATCATGAAGAAAATAGAATTCACTCTAACTTTGCACAAATAAAAACTTTGATTTTTTTCTGGGGTTTTACATCTCTACTTGAACAGACTGCCTAAAGCTAACTATGAAATCCTCTATGACCGTCACAATGCTACACTGTCCAGCTTGTCTCCCAGAGCGTCACTGATACCTTTGACAACATTCCACTGAGATGACTATCTTAGATTAGTACAGAGGCAAAACATTTGCAATGAAATTCATATACTTATTTACTGTACTACCTTAGGTCAATATTCCAAATAATTTCATCCTTCCCTTTTGATCTCCCTCATACCAACTCCATGACATTCCTCACCCTTTTCATTTCATTCCCATTTTTTGCCTCACATGCATTCCTCAATGCCATATCCCTATTTCCACGTGCTATGTCACACACCCCATGCCATTCAGCCCCACTACCCTCCATGTTCCTCCTCTATCCCTTTAGCCTGGGCAAATCTACTATTGGGCTTCCCTTACATTTTGTTGGTTTTTCTCCACCAACCCAGACCACCAATGCCACCACAGGCAACCATTGGCAGATACACATGCGCTTCATTCAACACCACATCATAGCTGTTATGCATCAAAGTGGCAACTACTAACTAAGCTCACAGAAAAGTAAAGTCCTTTTATGAGGGGACGCATCAAAAAGCACGCGGGCATAAACAGCTTTAAGCCTGCCTCCTTGCAGTTTCTGATCTGTTCACCAACATTCCTTATGTCTGTAAGTAGCCATAGACCACAAGGGAATGTAAAGAATGTGATTATAGTTTGAGGGGCACTACTCTGGAAAAAATATGGTTGGCTTTGGAGACTGCCATTCTTACCCCACTATCAACATCCTGGGGGTTGCCATTGACCAGAAACTCCACTGGACTCACCACATTAACAGAGTGGCTACAAGAGCAGGCCAGAAGCTGGGAATACAGTAGCGAGTAACTCACCTCCTGACTCCTCAAAGCCTGCCTACCATCTACAAGGCAGAAGTCAGGAGTGTGATGGAATATTCCCCACTTGCCTGGATGAGTGCAGCCCCAATGACACTCAAGAAACTTGACACCATCCAGGACAAAGCAGCCCGCTTGATTGGCACTACATCCACAAGCATCCACTCCCTCCACCACCGATGCTCAGTAGCAGCAGTGTGTACTATCTGCAAGATGCATTGCAGAAGTTCACCAAAGATCCTCAGACAGGACCTTCCAAACCCACGACCACTTCCATCTAGAAGGACAAGGGCAGCAGATATATGGGAACACCACCACCTTCAAGTTCCCCTCCAAGGCACTCACCATCCTGACTTGGAAATATATTGCCGTTCATTCACTGTCATTGGGTCAAAATCCTGTATTTCCCTCCCTATTAGCACTGCGGGTCAACCCACAGCTGGAGGACTGCAGCCGTTCAAGAAGGCAGCTCACCACCACCTTCTCAAGGGCAACTAGGGATGGGCAAGAAATGCTGGCCAGCCAGCGATGCCCACATCCCACAAAAAATGAATAAAATAAAACAAAACATCTGTCAGCAATGTGCTGAAAAGATTAGCAGGTTGATTAGCAAATCTGCTTAGTCAGAACACAAATGTTCCTTCGATGGCAACAAATCCTGGAATGGGATTTGAACCCAGGTCTTCTGGTTCAGAGGTAGGGATGCTAGGCACCGAGACACAAAACCTCCATTGCCTACATTCATCAGAAGAAACTGAAATGTCTCCAATTTGCAGTGGTGGGAAGGAGCTGGAAAGACAACTGGGAGAAGGAGAGAGGAAATTAGATGGGAGTCACATTAGACAGGTTGTGGCCTTTCCTGGCTTCAGATCGTAGCTGGGAAACTTGATTTGAGGGCACTTTGGCCTGTCAACAGCAGAGTTCAGCCAGCTAGATAGGGAGAGAATATAACTTTCAGACCAATAATACACTTGGTAAGTTTGCAACATTTGAATTTAGCTGCTCTCTGGACCTCCAAATCAATACAATATTTGCTTCACCTGCTCCAGCCTGTTGCAAGCTGCAGGTTCTCTCAATCAAATCAACCTACCAAGCAATCAGAAAATTGCAGACAGCCATGAAATTACAGTACTTCTTTTATTATAAATTTACGGTCCTCTACTTTTAAAGACCCTCACAAGTGGATATATTTTCTTTATTTCTACCCTATCAAATCTTTCCCTAATGTTACAGACCTCTATCAGCTCACTCCTTCACCTATCTTTTTCTAGAAGACAGCCTCAGAATTTCATACTCAATGTGATGTCCAACAATTGAACAGCCTGCAAGCACTTACAGCTGGTACAGAGAGGGATAATGACCATCTGGCTCAGGTAATAAAAACTTGATGATACCCTTGATTCTGTATTCCAGGAAGGAGTCAGTTCCTTCAGGTGTGCATGGGAGGAAATTACTCCAATGTGAGAGGTTCGCTTGCACGTAGCTGTACAGAAATTACTGCGCAGGGTTTGTAAGTCAGAAAGAATTTCCACAATGATGTATCAGAGTTTATCATAATCAATTTCACAGAAGTTTGATATACTTCAATCAGGCATCATAAATGTACAGCAAAGATTATCGGAGCACCCCAAAACAAGCAGTACCTTTGCAATAACTTTCTACTAACCATGGAGGTTACATATTTAATCATTGCTGGCACTGCCTTGGGAAATCACTCAATGTTTGAGATCTCTAAAGACAAATACAGAAAATAACAATAGAACTGAGGTGAGAAACAATTAATTAAAAAAAATAATGTACACATGCATTGTTGAGTTGTGCTGAGCAGATTGTATCACAAAGGATATGTGATTGCATATTTGTGTAATTAGGGTACAGGAGGATTTCTCAATGAAAAATCAGTACACCTTGAATTTATGTGCCAAAGGACTTGTATCTTTGTAACAGTCAATTATGATAAAAACTGTACTAAAGTGATAAGATTTTGTTCAATATATTTTCCCAGCTGCACTTTGATAATTTACATACATTTCTTTGTAACAATGAGAGGACTGAATCCTCTCCAGGCTAATTTCAAAAGGTTTTACTTCCTGCAAAAATCAGAGTAAATTAACATTTTTTTCCTGATAATGGAATCCTTCATCATGTGAACAACACCTCCAGGGGGTCTGACTGTACATCTGACTTCAATAAACTAACTTACCTGATTGATAAAACTGACCAAACTCTTATGACATACTGTTCTATAAAATGTGGCATGAAATGTCCAACACCAGCACAGCACAAAGTCCCAAAAGACCAGCTTCAGAGCCAGGCTACCACCACTTGTTTCCAGTCCAACGGAGTTATTGAATAGGGCAAGAATGTGAGAGATTGACTGCATTAATGGCAAAAAATTCCATTCTAGTCAAGGAACTTGTGTTTAATATGTCGCAGTGCTTTAAGGTACATTACACAGAGAAAGTCTGTGCCCTATCACTGGTGGCAAATTTGTCTCAGGTTTTTCTTAAATTGTTAAAAAACTACTGTTCAGACAGTTCGTACAAAGCAAGTTCTGATGAGGAATGCTGAGTTTAATCCAAAAGAGGGCGCTATCTGTCTTGTGAAAGAAATCACAATGTGAAAAGTGAAAAACTATTAAAAGGGATAGCATACTGTGGCTTGATCCACAGTTTACAAAGCAAAACAGGCACAGTTATGGGACCAATTATTTTCTCACACTTGACAATTCAGTTGCAGAGCCAAACAATTAGTATAGAATTCTCCTCATCATTCCAACAAGTAGAAACATTTTCTCTACAACTAGCGTATCAAATCATTTTATTATCTTACTCTTCTATCAGGTCACCCCTCAGCCTTGTACATCCTAGAGAGGAGGGCACCAGAATGTAACACTTGGCTGTGATGTTCAAACAGTCAAACAGCCTGTTGACACTTATAGCTGGGTATGTACATAAGTAATGGATACCAGGCTCTGACAGTAGAAGCTTGTTGAGTCCCATGAACCCAAGCTCAGGAGGGACTGGAGGAAATCATTCCAGCCCTAAGGGGTTCAATTCAATACAAGACCATAAGATACAGAAGCAGAATTAGGCCATTCAGCCCATCAGATATGCTTCATCTTTTGGTCACGACTGATAGGTTTCTCAAGCCCATTCTCCTGCATTCTCCCTGTAACTCTTGATCCCCTTACTAATCAAGAACCTATCCAACTCTGTCTTAAAAACACTTAATGACTTAGCCTTCACAGTATTTTGTAGCAATGAGTTCCACAGAGTTACCACCCTCTGGCTGAAAAAACTCCTCCTCATCTAAGTTCTAAAGGGTCGTCCCTTCACCCCGGAGGCTGTGTCCCGGGTCCCAGTCTCTCCACTCTATCCAGGCCCCTCACTATTCTGTAAGTTTCAATCATATCCTCCCTCATCCTTCTAAATTCCATGGAGTATAGACCCAGAGTCCTTAATCACTCCTTATATGACAAGCTCTTCATCCCCAGGGTCATTCTTGTAAACCTCCTTAGAATGTCCTCCAATGCCATCATAGTCTTAGATATGGGCTCAGAGTCAGGCGATGTTTCATGAGGGGGAAGGCATGCCTGACAAATTTATTATAATCCTTTGAGGAGCTAACAAGCAGGATAGATAAATAGAACCAGTAGATGTAATCTGTTTGGATTTCCAACAGGCATTCAATAAGGTACCTCACATAATGCTATTGAATAAAATGAGAGCCTATGGTGTTGGGGGGAGTATATTAGCATGGATAGAGGATCGGCTAACTAATAGAAGCTAGAGAGTTAGGAAAAGGGGACATTTTGGGAATATCAACCTAGTGAAGGCTCATAGGGATCAGTGGTGATACCACAATTATTCGAAGATATATATTAATCACTTAGAAGTGAAAGGACAGAAATGAAAGCCAGTTTTCAGACAACACAAAAATAGGTAGGAAGGCTAGTAATGAGGATGACATGAAGACTCTACAGGCATTCGGGCAAGTTGATTGATTGAGCAAAGATTTGGCAGATGGAAGATAATGTGTGAAAATCTGAGGTTTTGCACTTTGGCAGGAAGAATAGAGGTGCGGATTATTACTTAAACAGAGAACTTTGGCAGGCAGCCGCAGAAGAGACGGACTTGTGGGTCCTTGTGCAAAAATCATAAAGCTAGCATACAGATTCAGGAGGTAATAAGGAAAGTAAATGAAAAGTTGGACTTTATTTCAAAGCGAATGGTGTATAAAAGTGGGGAAATCTTGCTAAAACTGTATCAGGCAGTCAGACCACATCTAGAATACTGTGAACAGTTTTAGCTCCCTTATCCAAGGCATTGGAGGCAGTCGAGATGAGGTTCACTTAGTTGATCACAGGTATGGAGGGATTTTCTTATGAGGAGAGGTTGAGTAGGTTAGGCCTGAACTGCAGTTGTATTGCAGGAAAGAAGAATGAGAGGCGACCTCATTGAAACGTACAGAATTCTTATTGGACTTGACAGGGTAGATGTAGAAAGCTTGTTTCCCCTTGCTTGAGTGTCTAGGACCAGACAGCATAATTTCAAAATAAGGAGTCACCTATTTGAGACAGAATGAAGAAGAATTCCTTCACTTAGAGAGTTGTGAATCTGTGGAATTCTTTATTGCAAAGGGGCTGTACAGGCTTAGCCATTAAATACATTAATGTTGGAGGTAGATTTTTAATAAGTAAGGGAATTGATAATTATGGTGAAAAGACAAAGTGGAGTTGAGGATTAGTAGATCAGCCATTATCTAATTGAATGGCAGAGCAGTCTTGATGAGGGAAATGGCCAGGTCTTAAGATCAATAGGACATATCATAGAAAAATAAATTACGTTGAACCTCTATAAAATACTGGTTTAGCCTTAACTGGAATATTGTGTCCAGTTCTGAGCTCCAACCTTTAGGAAGGATGTAAAAACATTAGAAAAAGTGCAGCAACATATTGAAGAGAACAGTTTCAAGGATGAGGGATTTAAGGTTGGTGGTTGAATTTGGGCTGAGACTGAGACTGTCTCCTTAAAGAGAGGTTTGAGAGGAGATTTGATAGAGGTGCTCAAAATAATGAGGGGTCTAGACAGAGTGGGTAGGGAGGAAATATTCCCATTGATGCAGGATGAATATGTAGGAGACATCAATTTAAGGTTGATGAATCTGAATTTGCTAGAAAGCCAAAGGCAAAATGAGGAAATAATTTTTTATACAGCAAATGGTTAGGATCTAGAATGCAGCACACTGCTGAGAGGGTGCTGCAGGCAGGTTTAAGTTTGGCTCTCCAAAGGGAATTGGATAATTATCTAAAGAGAAAATTTTGTAGGGCTACAGAGAGAGGGTGGGGAGCAGCAGTTGTCAAGACCAGCTGAGGTGACCATGCAGAGAATTGACAAAGGAGTGAATGATCCCTTTCTACGCTGTAACCATTCATGTCATCTTATGTGATTGTACTGCATGTTGCAAAAAGCTATGCCCCTGTTCATATAAGGTCAGGGTTATTCCAGTTAAATCTTAGCTGTCACTCAAGAAGATCTGAGTATTCCCCTCAACAGATATCTCAGAGGTAGGGGCACTACCACTGTGCCAAAAGAGTCCTAGCATCCTCTATAAATAAACTGTGTATCCAAAAGTGCTATCGCACACAGCTGCAGGGTTTTTCTCACCACCAATCACCTGCAGCAATTTTCACCTATTAACCACTGTCGTAAAATCACCAGTGTTTCCAACTGTTCAAAGTATGTACAAAGCCCTAAGATGAGCGAGAGGTAGAGAGAGGGAGAGGGCTAAAATGTTCTCTTTAAATTGAATGATCTGTAACTGTTTTCATCAGATTACTCAATCATGTTTCATTTGAATGACAAATTGCCCTTAGTAAATTAGCTTGAGAATGTCAATAGCAAATACTCCTACTAGATTGCATGTATAAAAAGCTGAGTGATGTCTTCATTACTTAGTTGTGCATGATCTAATTTTTAAAAAGATCCACAGCAGGTTAGTGAAAACCCATCTGTATCTAAATCTTGTCCAGGTGTACTCCTTTTCTCTCTTTATTCAACTATTATGGCACAGTTGATGATAAAACAGTCGGTGACGAAACCCAAGCCATTTGTACAAGACTATGTTTACCTACATTTGAGTCCCTGGGGGGGTCTGATAACTGAAGGGATTCCCATTTAACTTTGGTGGAAAGCGCTTACACGGGAGTCTTTCCCCACTATACCTTGGCGGCAGCTGCCCCAAGTTTTAGTGCTTACCTCAGCACTGAAATAGTTCCAATTGGCCAGTACCCTGTCACCAAGTCACCCTTTATTTACACGTTGAGAGTCCTTGACACTGATTTAGCTCTCTCCGAGAGAACAGAACATCTGTCACTCCTGTTCTTATCCCTGATTGGACCAGATTAACAGCGCAATCAGTGAACTCATATTCTACAAGGTCCACCCAGCTGACCTCGTTGCAATCACTACATCCCCCCACCCCGAGTCTGAGGGCATTGGCTGTTTTTTTTTGTAGCTCCTCCTGGGGTGTTTTAGCACTGGATCAGGCTTCTCCAACTCTGATATGGGTGGCATGTAACGCACAGTAGCTCACCTCTTGCACCTGGAGCATCTCAGAAGAAATTTATTCTCCTCTTTGGGCAGTTCTCAGGTATCTTCAACTCTTTATGGAAAGGGAGAACCCAGGGGTTCCGGAACAGTCGGAAAGGCAGTCGAGGAGCTGGGCATGTTTGCTCCCGCACTGTTTGAGAATTTGCAGCTTTCCTATGATCCACATGCATGTTCAGGACCGTTGCACCTACCTGGACTTTATATGTCACTGGACCAGACCTCGTGTTGACCATGCCTCTTGCCCTTACAAGGCCATTTCTGTGGTTCCTACACCAAACTTTGTTCTCTGAAGTAAACAGTCTCTCTTGCTTAGCAGAGTCTCGTGTCCAGCAATGGCGTTCCTGATGCCGTTCCACCAGTATCACCAGTGGTGTATCTGCCAGCGGGAGGTGGCTCAATGCACCTGCATTTGCTAGTTGGCCTCCCAGACAGTGTTACTACTTATACGCACTTAGGATTGGAGCCCACCTATGAATTTGACGTGAAGATATGGGTGGCATTGCGTTGTCCAGCAGGGGTTTGTGGTTGGTTATTATTAAAAATTTACCTGAGTAAAGGTATTGGTGGAACTTCCTTGTTCCAAGAATGACCGCCAAACCTTTCTTCTCTATCTGGGCGTATTTACGCTCTGCATTAGCCAAAGTCCCGGATGCATATGCTATTAGGCGTTCCTCTCCATTGGCCCACCTATCAGCTAATACTACCCCAGTGCCATGCAGGGAGGCATAGCGTGTCAATACCAGATCTCGCCTGGGATCATAGTGTGCTAACACCTTAGAGGATGATAGCTATTTCTTCACTCGCCTGAAGGCCATGGCTTGGCTACATGGCCATTTCCAAAGCTGACCCTTTGACACAAAGGTGCCAAGAATAAAGGCCAGGTTATGTATGAACTCTCCGTCATAGTTCATGGGCCCAAGTAAAGACCAAAGCTCCAGTAAGGATGTGGGAGCAAGGGCACCTTTGCTTGCCCTCACGTTATCTTCCAACAGGTATAATCTGGTCTTGCCGACTCACCTGGAATGCCTGAGACACACATTTTTCTCTTCTAATGAATACGCCCACCTGGGAGAAACATCTAAGGACTATGTCCAAGTTCTCTAAGTGCTCCTTATTGGTCTTCCCTGTTATTAGCATGTCAACAGTGACCTGGGGTAGACCTTGTAAAGTGCTCTCCATCATCCGCTGAAAAATGGCATAGGCTGATGATACCAGAAATGGCAGCCTTGTATATTCATATAAACCCTTATTAATTGTAGCATACTTCTGGGTATCCTCATCTAACCGCAGTTGCAAGTACGCAAAGCTCATGTCCACTTTTGTGATGGACAGATCCCCTGCCAATTTTATGTATAAATCCTCTATCTGAGGGACTGGGTATTTATCCAGCTGCAAAAAGTGGTTTATCATTTGTTTAAATCCCCACAAAGGTGAAACGACCCATGGGGCTTCACAATCGGTATGACCGGTGCTGCCCATTCCACAAGCTGGACTGGTTTGATGATTCCTTTGCTTTCCAGCCTCCTGATTTCTGTTTCTACTTTTTTCCGTAAGGCAAATGGCACTGGGTGGGCCTTCCAGATCGTGGGATTGCTTCCTGGTCAACACGCAAGGTAGCCTTGGCTCCTTTGATATTCCCTAGACCTTCCTGAAAACGTCCGGTTATTTAATTAGGACTTCACTCAGGCAGCCATTTTCTAATCAAAAAATGTTGAGCCAATCTAGGTGAATCTTTCTCAACCAATTTCAGCCCATCAGACTACGGCACGAGCCTTTTACTATAATCAGTGGTACCTGAACCAGACCGGAACCGAAGTTGTACCCTTAATCTGTAACGGTTCCCCGGTATAGGTTCTCAGTCTAGCCAAGCTCTTATACAAACTTAAAGGTTGGAGTCCAGAGATAATTTTGTTAAAGATTAGTACTGCAATCCTTGAAATGTCTGGCATCGACCTCCATTAGAACCAGGTGACCATTTAACCAGACATTTATTTTGATTGGTTCCGATTTGGATGTGGCTAAGCAATTTAACTGTTCCAAAGCAGATGTAGGTGGACTTTCCAGGGTGTGCACTCTCCTGGACACCAGCCTTTGAGTTCTCTTACTCGATTTAGGTGTAGTGGGACTCTTTTGATGTCTCGAGTTTGCATATTGGCAGCAACTACAATGGCTTGCTGGTCCGGATCATGAAGAAAATTTTAAACTGTTTGGCCAAGGTTTGGCTTTGTTTTGGGGTTTTGCTGTGGTTTGACCTAGAGTCCCTCTGTTCAGGATATGTCCTGAGTGAGGCTATTTGACTGTCTTCACTCAAGTGGTGTTCCTCAAGCTCAGTTGGACTGGCGAGGGTAACCGCTTCCATTGGAATACTCTACAACTCATATGCTCCACTTGCTGCATTTTCCAGTGGTAAGCCAGTTGCAGTGCCTATTTGGAGTCCAGCTGGGTTTCAGGATAGTAGGTGCTTTTGCATGGTTACATCATTAATTGCAGAAACCAAACTGTCTTTCAGCATTTCATTAAGGGTTAAACCAAAGTCACATTCCTCTGCCAGTCATTTTAGCCTTGTCAAAAATGCTAATATGGATTCCCCTGGTTCTGGAATTGCCAAGTAAAACCAACAGTATCTCAGAATTAAAGGCAGCTTGGGGTTGTAATATTCCTTAACTAAACTCTTGAAAGGTTTTAGTATCTGGCACCTCAGGGAAAGTTAGGTTCCTATTAGCTGAAAAAGCTATGGGTCCACAAGCTATCAGGAGAATGACCTGTTTCTTTTCATCTACCTCAATATCATTTGCCTGGAAAAAATAACACTTTCTTTCCACATACTGAGTCCAGTCTTTGACAGCAGGATCAAACGAGTCAAGTTTCCCAAAAAATGGCATTATGCTAGAAACACTTATCCCAACTCCAAGATGACTGTCTCCAGCAAATTTCCTCAGGAGTGTGCTTTTCTCTCATCGCCACCGAAATAACTTCACAGAGGCCAGTATCCTGTTACCAAGTCATCCTTTATTTATACTCGGAGAGTTCTTGACACTGATCCAGCTCTCTCAGAGACAGCTCTCTGAGTGAGCAGAACCTCTGACACTCCTGTTTATATCTGCCAGTCAGGGCTACCTGATTGGATCAGTTAACAACCTCAAACAAGGAACTCATATTCTATAATGTCCCCTTGACTGATCTTGTTACAATCATGAAAAGCACGTAGTCCTGGACCTTGGAATGTACCAGTCTGCAACACTCGGTTGAGATCAAATCCTTGCTCTGGAAGACCAACAAGTTTCGGGCAGACCAAAGAGCATCTTTCACTGGGTTGATGGTCCTCTAGTTGCACTTGATGTTTATCTTGGTATTCGTCCCAGGGAACGGACTGTACAGCACCGAGTCCTGCATCATGGAGTTGCTTGGGACGAACCTCGACAAGAACCACTGCATCTCTCTCCAGACTTTCTTTGCAAAGGCACATTCCAGCAGGAGATGTGTGACAGTCTGCATCTCCACCACTCTCCCCACCCGCCAAATACTTCAATTATGGTCTCTTGTGCCTTCCAAATCACAACTTGTCCACCACTGGTAGCCATTGCTTCAGATGCCTAGGTCCCAAAATCTTGAATTCCCTCCAATATTTTTGACCGTTGTAGATTACTTTCCTCCTTTAAGACACTTCTTAAACCATTTCTCTTTGATCAAGCCTTAGGACATCTCAACTACTAGGCTGGATTTTTATCCTTGAGGTTTGTAGCAAGAGACAGTAAAATTGCAGACTTTGTGCACTGACCTCAGGTAATATGTGCTTCAGGGGCACGATCTTCAGTGGCCCAGGTCATTGCTGTGGGACTTTGTCCCAGCTGCGAAAAAAATGGAAACGCCTTGCAATCTCTGTCTCTCAAACTCTTCGTGCCCCACCATGTCCCCGAAACCTTCCTCATGTATCCTTTTGACTTTCATGCCAACAGCCAACACCCCTCCTCGCTCCCCACAGCGCATTCCATTATAACGAGGTGGTATGTCCCTTAAAAATCTCAGTATTTATTCTTGGCTCTATCCTTTTCACTATGTTCGCTTACAGGTTAAATGGTTTCAAGTGCATGCCCTTTAAAGTACTCAAACCTTTCACGGCCTGGATTATCGACATTTCTACTGCTCTATAGAAGTGAAGGTATTTTTTCCATGATAACACCTCTGTAGATCAGAGTCCATCTACCAATCAATTAGCACTCTCCTCTCGTGCAGCATAAATATTGGTTTTGAATATTGGAATTGGTATTCTTGCAAATTGTCCTGATGAATGCACGATGGAAATCTTCGACAAAATGTTTATTTTTTTTAAGCAATGAGTCATCTTGAGCAACAATTTACCAGAGCACTTACAGCTGCATTAACAAACTGCTGAATGAGCAAAGTGATTTCAGAAAGCAACCTAATATAATTGTGCTGATAGAAACTTGGGAACCAGTTCTACAATAATTCATATTAGGGAGGTTTATTAGTGCATTGAATTGGAGCTGCATTGTGCACAGATGAATGAGGTGAACAAAACAAAGAGAACTCAGTAAGCAGAATTAATGTGTCTGGGCTGGAAACAATTATCTGTCCCTGCATGTACATAAAGCTCTCTCCCTTGACGATGTTAATTGTTATATGGGTTGTGTATGTTCAAGTATGGTCTCCTGCATAGGTCTTGCGCTGCAGAGCTGTCAGAATTTACTTTGGATATTTGGTTTGTCACCAATAATCATTAACAGTGAACAATCAGCTAATCACCTTTTGTCACTGGATAATTGTTCCAAATAACCAAATGCAACCTGTGGGTATATTTTGTTTCCTGTTGGAGAAAAACTAAATTAATAAAGAAAAAGTTCACCAAACAAAGGATTAATTTTATCATTTGATTTCTAATTGCCCAAGCATAATAGGGGATTCTGGTCCATTTCCAGGGCAGAAATATACCGATCCCTCATATTGGTTACAAAATTGGAGAAAATCGAGAAATTCACCTTTGAAAGGAGGCAACTGGAATAACTAAAACACTGAAATGAAAATTTCTGCAAGGAACATTTGCACCACATAAGTGCCAGACAATGACCATCTCCAACAAGAGATCACCCAAGTATTGTCCATTTGCATTAAACTGCATTACCATTGCTGAATCCTGAATCAAAAGCGTCCTGTGTGTTAACATTAATCAGAAATTGAACTGGACCAGCACAAAAATACTGTGGTTACAAGAGATCAGAGGCTGAGAAACCTGCAGTGAATTACTCACCTCCTAACTCCGCAAAGCCTGCCCACCATCTACAAGGCTCAAGTCCTGGTACGTGATGGAATACCTTCCAATTCGCTGGATGACTGCAGCTCCAAAAACACTCAAGAAGTTTGACACAATCCAGGACAGAGTAGTCTGCTTGACTGGCATCCCAGCCACTACTTTAAACATTAATTCATTGTGTGTCAAGAATGCCAATAGATCTTTAGGCAGCATTCCACATGTCTGACATCACAACCCTGCTTATTATGTGACATTAGGAACAGGTCTATTGTTTCCAAATCCATCTTATTCCACCTTTCTCACAAGAAGGTGTTCAACAATTATACCTCCAACACTGTCTTTAACCAAGAGATGACCTGAAAAGGCATTACTAATTAGGCAAACATATCAGTCTATAACGGTGAGTAAATATCTATAAGGATCAAGAATAATTGAGAATAGTTACAAAGTGGTGTGAAAGTCTCAAGATTCAAATGATTTTAATGTGTAAATTATATGAGCAAGAGTTTATTTCCATTTTTTGAACTTTGGAATGTTTGCTGTGAAATCTCTTGACAGAAGAGGTGCAGTGTGTGTCTGTTTTTATTTTAAAAGAATGTGACAGTCATTATCAGGAGTGATTTATTTTAAAACAATTTATTCAGTTTTGTGTTCTTGTACTGATACTGGGATTGGGGATCAAAGTATTCTGAATCATTAACTGTGATGACATTAACAGTGAGAAATTAAAACTTTTCAGTTTATTCCTGAGCAATTCTCCATTCAGGGGGCAACACTGAAGATTTAATACAGTTGAATATAACAAATAACACATAACAAAAAGTTATTTAAAAGATTGACCTTCGGGAAGAGTCAATACCTTCTCTCACTCCATAATACTTCCTGTTTCCCTCTCTGGGTGGCATGGTGGCTTAGTGGTTAGCACTGTTGCCTCACAGCGCTAGGGACCCAGGTTCATTTCCACCCTCAGGCGACTGTCGGTGTGGAGTTTACACATTTTCCCAGAGTCTGTGTGATTTCTTCAGTTTCCTCCCACAGTCCAAAGATTGAAGGATAGGTGGACTGGCCATGGGGATTACAAGGATAGGGTAGGGTGTGGATCTGGATGGGATGCTCTTCAGAGGGTCAGGGTGGAGTTGATGGGCTGAATGGCCTTCTTCCACACTGGAAGGATTCTATAATTCATCGCTAAGTGTCAGATCATCTCCATTGGTTTGAGTTAATGCTCCTTCACTGGCAGGTTTGAAGGCAGGGTGCCATGCAAAAACTAGCAGCTGACCTTTCTGCCCCTGGCTCATACAGGAAGATTGGGGGCTCGACTGTGTAGGGGAAACACTGAACACCCCCACCATTCCCATGCACCAGTCACTCAGGGGCCTCATTAACCCTGCCACAGTATTTCACCTATGGTGAGAGGAAACCCATGCCAGGAAGGACATGGACATAGGCACACAGGCTGCTACTGAGGTAGGAGTGGAGTGAAGAATATGGGGAGAGGGTGTGGGGATTCTTCCTCTCTAACCCTGTTCTCTCTGACCCTCCTCACTAAGCCCTTTCAGCAGAATTGATCTGTAGTGCAGCAATGGTCACTGGTCCCAGCTGGCGCTTCATCCAGCAGCTCTCTGAGGCAAACGTTCTCCCAAGCGTGACGTGGAAGTCAGGGAATCACAACAACATTGAAGGACATAATTCAGCCAATCAGTCTCACTTGAAATGTGAGACTTTAAATTACAGTGGGGCAACCACTGTGACTGTGGACAAGCTTCCCCGTTCAACTGAATTTTTAGCTGGGTAAGGGCAAGGTGGGGACTGTGGCACCTCAAATCACAGCCCAATGTTCTCTCCAGTTGTTCCATCAATTTGTACTGAAGTACACCATTACCTCCCCACCACATATGGAAAGTCCATCAAAATTCTCCTGATTCATATAAGAAGAATTTCCATAGATTAAATGAATGATTTTATATTTCTGTGAAATAAAACTGGGGAAAAAAGTGTGACCTAACCAGCTGATTTATACTGCAGTAAATATCTCAGTGCACTGTTCCAGTAAAGTGTATTGTTCAGTAATAAGTCCAAAGATGCTGCCTGACTTTTTGATGAGTTGCTCCAATATTTTCTGTAACAGTATTTCAGATTTCTACCATCTGCAATATTTTGCTTTCCATATTTAGCAATTCTACTCATCAGTTCTTTCTAAAATAATATAGTATGCTGTTCACTTTTGTTTGCCACAAGAAAGCTCAGCCATCTAGACATAGGAGTCTCCAATCATATTGCCTTTGTGACTAAGGTGCAGTATCAAGCCCAGGGCCAGGATTATTTGGACAGTTGGGTTTCCCCACTCCTCCACCCAAAGATTTGGCAGACAACAAATCCAATCTGATACCATTTGAAAAAAGGCAAAACACTGTGGATGCTGGAAATCTGTAACAAAGAATGCTGGAGCAACTCAGCAGATCTGGCACCATTTTTGGAGAGAGAAACAGTTAATGTTTCAAGTCTGGTTCTGAAGAAGAATAGTGAAGTTGCTGTGATTGGCAGGGACACATTGCCCACCAATGCTTCAGGTGGTGAGGCAGAAAACCCCACCATCAAAAAATCCTGCCCATTGTGTTCTTCTTGCAATTTGCTCTCCTACTTTTGTATCAGCTTTGTATGAACACTACATTTGTCTACAATCCACTTTTGTATCTTCATACAAGTCCCTAACAGAAATTGCAAATAGTTGAGGCCCAACAGTTTGGGTAGGGCAGGGCAAATGTAGTTTTCAGGTTGGCAAACTGTAACACATTTATTCTGACTTGTTTCCAGTTAGGTAGCCAATTCTCTTTCAGTCTAATATATTACTAAGTTCTTAATTTGTGTAGCAACCTTTGATATGGAATATTATCAAATGCTTTTTGGAATTCCAAACACATCTACTGGGGCCCTTTTATTTGCTTTATATAATATGTTGTCAAAGAATTATAACACATTTATAAAACAGGATTTCCCTTTCACAAAACCATGTTGACTCTGCCATATCAGAAGATAGCACAACACAGTAGAGCACAGGAAGAGGCCCTTCGGCCCACCAAGCCTGCGCAGATTCCTAATATTTATTTAGATCCACTACTTATTGGCCATACACGGTCTCTATCCCTCTGTTCACCTTCCATTGATGTGCCTATCAAGATACACCTTAATATGAGTTTTTAAATGTCCTGCTACTACTCACTAAATAAAGGATTTTTCCAATGACAGAAGTTAAGCTGAGGTATAGTTTCTCACTTTTTGTCTCTCTTTTTGCATAGAACTGCTTATATTTGTGGATTTCCAATCCACTGGAACCTTTCCAGAATCAAGAAATGTTTGAAAGTTTATAATTAATTAATCCAATATCTCTGCAGACACATCTCTTAAGAGCCTTGGATGCAGGCTATCAGGCCCAAAAGACTTAGCAGATTTTAGTCCTGTTAGTTTTCCTCTAGTGATAGTTGTTGTTTTAAATTCCTGCCTCCCTTTTGTCCTTTGACTTTCTATTATGATCAAGATGCTTGTAATGTGATTCACCATGAAGACAAGTGCAAAGTATTTATCCTCTCAACGTGCGTCTCACACTTGCCCTGAGATGATAAAATAATTAACAAAAAATCCATTATTGACCTATCCAATTCGAACAGACTCTGCACAATAATGAACTTTCTTTCTATTATACTTAATCCTTGAATGAGAAGACAATTTCACATTGTCTCTTAATTAGTTTGCACTCAAGGAATTGGACAAAATCAGTCTCCAAACAGATGAATGCACTAAGATCAATGGCATAGAGGAGTGTGTAATCTGAGACCTTACCTTATGTCTTCTGGACAGTAGAATTACTCAAATTTATTAAAGTAGCTTGCAATCATTTCAGTAGCTCTTTTCTGCACAATGCAGCAGATAGGGAGTTAAGTTAAATAAAACTGTCATCAGATGAACATGACATTTGAGGTTCTGTGACATTTACTGTTGGTAAATTAACTTTTACTCCCAGCAGAATAGAACCTGTATTTCTTATTCAATCAGTCCTTCAGACCTGTCACTGTGCTCCCTACGCTACAATATAATATATTCCTTAAGGCACTCCATTATATCTGTTAGACAGTTTAAAAAGAAAAAGAAGAATGCCAGAGTGCTCATTGAGGTGGGAGCCTGAGATTTGTATGGTGTCATTTTACCCCAAACTATGTTGGTGTTTCTAATTAAAATCTGTTGGGGACAAGCAGATGATGAATTCCTGGGATGCTACTTAATAGTTGTTCTATAATCATCCAATTCAAAATTGCAACTAATCTTGATCCTGTCCAGACCAGACATTTATACTCTACTGCATACTTTCCAGCAGGGTTCACCAGAAAGTCAATAGGAGTATGAACCGTGGCTGATTTTTCCCGCTAAACCAGAAAAAAACCTGAGGTTAACTACATCTTGGATCCTACTGCTGTAATTAGTTAATTCAGCAAAGACATGGAATTGAATCTCAGATCTTCTGGCTCTTTTAGCTTACTGACACACATCCCCTGCTCATCAATACTGAATGGTGCTGTTGGAAAAGGGTTTGCATTTATATAACCTCTTCCATGTTCTTGGCATGCAGCCAAATAAATACTTTTTTGAGGTACAGCCATCGTTATAACACATAAAAATGCAGCAGTCAATTTCTGCACAACAAACTCCCACATACACCAATGTGATAACCATATAATTCAATGTTACTTAGGGAAGGGTAAATATTGGACAGGGCACCAGGAAAAATCTCTGCTCTTCAAAACAGTACTGAGAGATTTGTTTTACATCATAAGGCTGCACATCTGTCACTGCTGCACTCCCCCTGTACTGCACTGAGTGTCAGCCTAGAATTGTCGGTCACATCCCTGGAGCAGGACTTGAATCCTCAACCTTTTGCCTCAAGAGAACAGTACTGAGCTTGTGTTAACCAATGCTGGATACAGTAACTACTTTTCAAAGGGTTTTGAGGTTGATTAAAACCTGCAGCAAAGAGCTTTGCTTATCCAGCATGTATTTAGCCTGATAAATACAACTTCATTTTACAGAAGTTTCCCTTTCAGCGCTTGGATAAACAATAATGAATTGGGCCAAAGTCATCTACTTTAAAACGGTACAATGTGTATATTTCCTGAATTCCAACACAGCAGTAAATCGGGTCTCTGTAGACTGAACAACTATCTGTTTTAATGAGGCATTCTGCTCCTGTAAGAACTTGTACACATGTAAAATGAATCAATGATAAATATGTAAAGGGTATGCATGTATGATCTAAAACAGTCAAACTGAAACATGATCAATATGTCACATAATAAATCATGTTCATATAAAACTAAATTAAAATGAACAGAATTGAACCCCAGAGCTCTGAACTACATTGCATTACTCATTCAAAATTTGGGAGCAATTATCTTGCTGTTTCACTTAAATTCCTACTGGGATTTGAAAAGGGCCAACAAGCAGCCCAGTATTGTTACTATTAACGTGTCAATGTATTCTTTATTGTCTGTTCTCCAAGGCCTTTAATAACCAACACTATCTATTTTATTAATACATTGAAGATGCAACAGTACTAATTCACACATTACTTTTCATACAAAACATCAACAACCCGCCTCTTCGACCTGTCTGTTTCCTCTCCACTTGTCCTCTCCTCTATCCATCTTCTATCTGCCTCCCCCTCTCTCCCTATTTATTTCAGAACCCCCTTCCCCTCCCCCATTTCTGATGAAGGGTCTAGGCCCGAAATGTCAGCCTTTCTGCTCCTATGATGCTGCTTGATGCTGTGTTCATCCAGCTCTGCACCTTGTTGTCTCGGATTCTCCAGCATCTGCAGTTCCTACTATTTCTGAACAAATAACAATTGATTGTTTGAAAGAAAACACACACATAGGTTAAAAAGAAGTCAGCCATTCTTGCAGGTTTTTCTCATACTAAGAGAAAGACCTAACAAAAAAAAACGTTTGTATTTGTACTTTCCACTATCTCAGGATTTTCCAGAATATTTTAAACACAAATATAATAGATACTTAAATGTATTTACAGTACTAATGTAATCCTTTAGAAATCTCAGGAGAACCTCAAAGGTAATGATCTCTGGGTTACTACCTGAGCCACATGCAAACTGGCATACTGTGAGCAGCTTTGGGCCCCATATCTAAGGAAGGATGGAAAGGAGACCCGAAGAAGGATGGAAAGACATTGGCATTGCAAAGGGTCCAGAGGAAGTTTACAAGAATGATTCCAGGGAAGAAGGGCTTGTTATATGAGGTGCAGTTGAGGACTTTGGGTCTATACTTAATGCAGTTTAGAAGGATAAGGGGGGGAAGTCTGACTGAAACTTACAGAATAGTTAGAAGCTTGGATAGAGTAGAGTGGAGAAGATGTTTCCATTAGTAGCAAAAAAAGGACTCGGGGGCAAAGCCTCAGGGTGAAGGGACAACCCTTCAGGACTGAGATGAGGAGGAATGTCTTCAGCCAGAGGATGACGACTCTGTGGAATTTATTGCTGCTGGGGGAAGGCTAGAGAGGCCAAGTCATTTCATGTATTTAAGACAGAGATAGATAGGTTCTTGATTAGTAAAGTGTTCAAAAGTTATAGGGAGAAGACAAGAGAATGGGTTTGAGAAACACATCAGTCTTGATCGAATGGTGGAGCAGACCTGATGGGCAGATAGCCTAATTCTGCTCCTTTACTTATGGTCTAAGGCACCGCGTTTGACTGCACGTAGGCATTCGAAACAAAACAGATGAACGAATGGTACAAAATGAGATTAATAAATACAATCTCATGCCATTACGGAGACATTTCTGCAGGATGATCTGTTTTAGGACCTGAATATTGAAGGGTGACATTTAGGAAGGATAAAAAGCTAGGAAAGGATGAAGGAGTGGCTATATTAATTAAAAATGTTATTAGAGAGAGAATGACCTAAATTCAGGAAACCATGATAAAGAAGCAGTCTGGGTAGGGATGAGGAACAATAAACGCACTTGTGGGAGTTGTGTATAGGCCCCTTAGCAGTTCCATCTAGAAGGGCAAGGGCAGCAGTTACATGGGAACACCATTGCCTGCAAGTTCCCCTCTGAGACACTCGCCATCGAAACTCGGAAATACATTGCTGTTGCTGGGTCAAAATCCTAGAATTCCGTCTCTAATGGGATTGTGGGTCTACCTACAGCACATGGACTGTAGCGGTTCAAGAACGCAGCTCACCATCACCTTCTCAAGGGCAACTAGGGTTGGAAAATAAATCTTGGCCAGCTGGTGCTGCCATATCTCACAAGTTAATAAAAAGAATGTAACCACATGGTAGGACAAAATATCAAGAAATAATGGGAGCCTGTCAGAAGGGTGCAGTGATTATCAGGGAGATTTTACCCTCCATACAGTCTGGAAAAATCAGATGAGCAAAGAGTACAGTAATCCAGATTAAGAATTCATTGAATATTTTGATGACAATTTCTTAGACCAGCATGTTATGGCATCAACCAAACAGTGGGCTGTACTAGACCTGGTTTTGACCAAGGATTAATGACTGACCTCATTATGAAACTGCCCCGGGTAGCAGCAACCACAGTGATTGAATGTTACATACAGATTAAGGGAGAGAAATGGGAATCAAAGACTACTATTTTGAATTTAAACAAGGGCAATTATGAGGGGATGAAAGCAGAGCTGGCGAAAGTGAACGGACAATTTAGGTTAAGGGATATTCTAGAAAGCAGAGCGTAGATACATTTCAACCAAAAAGAAAAATTCTAAGGGATAGACCTGCCACCCAAAAAAGTCAAAGATAGTACCAAGCTCAAAGAAAAAACATAATTGTGCAAAAAACAGGTGGCAAGTCAGAATATTAGAGAGAATATATATTTAAAAATGGAAAGAATTATTAAAAGACTAATAAGGAGGGAAGGATTAGATTACGAGAAAGTTAGCCAAAAATATAAAAACAGAAAGGAGAAGTTTTTTCATATTTTTAAAAATGAAAAGACTGAGTGAAGCAAGCATTGGCCCTTGAACAGTTTTAATTATGTAGCTCTGAACTTTTCTCAGGATGCTCCTTAATATGGGAAAAGACAACAAGTAGCTCCAGGCTCAGCTGAAAGTCTTGACCTCTCAAAATCAGATTTCAAGGAAGAATCTGCATTTTACAGGATAAATGGACCAATTTCCTGGTTACAAGAATGATATTGTCATGGCTTCAACTGCATCTTAGCTCCCATAAAATGAATTCTGTTAGAACAGCCATGAATCTTCACAAGACTGGACTAACTGGAAGCTGATTCCCATTATAGCATGGATCACTCAGGACAGGCAGCAATCTCTAATGCAGTGATCTTAAAATCATTGTCCTCAACCACCCTTGTGCTTTCCCTGTATGCCTCTCTATCCCCATGTTCCCCAATGAGCCTTTCAGTGTCCTTACTCTGTTTTTCAATACATTCTCCATCTTCAAAAGGTCTGCCAATAGCAGGAGAGCCATGTTTCGCCAATTCTCTAAGAAATTTTTCCCAAACTCTCCCACCTCTCTACCTTGATCTCTCCCATTTTTAAAAATTTTCTTAAAAATCATCTTTTCATTCAAACTTTAGATACCCATATAACTCATCATTGCCCGGTTTCAGTTTAACTTTACACTTCCTACTTATTATGTTTTGCTACAATGACACCAGACAACTTCAAGTGGTTATATTATGCCAAATGCAAGTTAATTATAACACATAAATATTTAATATAGAGTAGTGAAATACTATCCTCTCATACAGTCTATCCATGATGTGATTCAATCATCCTAATAATATTTCCAAGAATAGTTTTGTTACAGATTTGTGTCACTTAGGCCCTTAAAGAAAAGTGTTATTGAATCATAGAAATGGATTGCAACTGGAGAGATACTGATCTAGTTATGGATCCCTATAAACAGAGCGGTGATTTAAGATCCAATGAATTGAATTTCTTTGACAGCTTTCAGGATGTGAATGCGAAAGATGTCCAACGATGGATAATCTGATTGCAGAAGTTCTAACTGCTACAAAGTCCCAAAAGGAAGCACTGCTCAGGCTGAACCAAGCACATCATAAACTGAAAATTCCACAGCCAACTGCACTGGTGAAGTTACTGGCTGTGGAAGAACTGAAAACTTTCACTGCCAAGTCACAACAGCACATTACCATCTTCAAGGTTGTGCTTTATTGCTGTGCCTGATCATTTGTGACGTGTTCAGAAAACTGTTCAAAATGTGAATGATACAGCACAGAAGGTCATTCAGCCCAATGTGCCTGTGCTGCCTCTTTGGAAGAGCTACCTAAGTAGTCCAGGTTCCTAAAGCTTTCTGTTCTTTTTTCTCCCTTCCCCAAGTATTTATCCAATTCTCTTTTGAAAGATACTATTGAATTTGTTTCCACCTTCCGTTCAACTGTTGCACTCTAAATCAGAACTACTTATTCATTTTTTTTACTTAATTACTTTTCTATTATTAATTATTTTAAATCCATGTTCTCTGGTTACCAATCCCACTGCTTATAGACACAATTTTCCTCAACATTCCCAAACTTCCACTGCTCTAAGAACCACCATCCCAGTTTCTCAAGTCTCCACATAAATCTGAAGTTTGTTGCTCTTCATACTAGGCTAGTTAATTTCCTCAGTACTTTCTCCAAGGTCTTGATATTATTTCTGAAGCATTGGGTCCAGAATTGGCCACAATGATTTTCATTGGACTTAACCAATGTTTTAAAAAGGTTTAGCATAACTTCCTTAGTTGGTACTTCACCTCACTATTACAGCATATATTTGGATAAGGATAAGCACCCATGGCTGACTTCTAATAGCAGTGGTTAGTGTTGAGTATGGTACCATGTGCACATTTTGGTACGTTCACTGAAGTGGTTATTCTTTGTGCGAGCACAGGCAATCAACAGACATTGGGCGTCATGGCCCAGTCTGCTCCTGTCTTTCAGGGAAGTCATAAATGTATACTTTGTAGCAGTTGGTAATGCAAATGGATTTCTCATCCTTGATCCAAGGATGCCAGGTGTTGAGATTGGCTAACTCAAGTGTTGCGTATTGTCATTTGTTGGTTATGGCAATTTAAAGTAAATTTAATGCCAGCATGCCTTTTGCAAAATTAAACTCAATGAATCTAGCAAATTACAGGCAAGCACTGCAATAATACAGAATATGAAAGTTGCTAGGTGGTCATGACAACCTAAATTCATGATGTCTTTTGGGAATTCTGTGCAACAATGCCTTCAGACTTCAAACATCTATGATTACGTGTACCTGAGCAGGTCGGAGGGCAGACCAGGAGATTCTCAGATTTCCCAGTCAGAGAAATAATGAGACACTTGTGAAATGTGACTATTAACAACTCAAATGCACAAAACAATCTGCAGCTCCTCTCGCAGACTTGCTTTCATTTTAATTCGGGCAACATTTTACAAAAATTCTGATGTAGAGTTACGTGACTCAAAATGCTAAGACTGCTTTCTCCCCACAGATGCTGCCAGACTTGCTGAGTTTTGCCAGCAATGTCTGTTGTGTTTCAGATCTCCAGTGCCTTGTTTCATATTATCATGGAAAAATATAACGTTCAGTTCAAAAGTAACACATAAAATAACTTGTAAAGTTCCATAAGAGTAACAGACTGCTCTGAAATTAAGGTAACCAAGTCTTATCACAATAGCTATAGTAATTATAATGATCGTATCAATACTTGAGCTGTCACCCTCATTTTTACATCATACAGCAGCATATATATAAAATTAGTTTCTCTCAAAACTCTCGAGGGAAATGGATGCTTAAATCTCATTTTCAATCTGAATTGAGCATCTTCATAGGCCTATTAGAGCAAGGTTATTCAGAACTATTTCGATCTCCAACATCAGATAAAACTGGTTAGGCAGTGAACTCATCTGTGTCTCAGTTATGGGTATAAATGGAGAAATGAATCAAGGGAATGAAAAAAGAAGAGAAAGCAGCTGAGAATCTGTGTGTAGAGTTACTCAATTAGAATTGGACTGGCCAATTCAATCATGAAATGAACCCGAACTGGAGGCATCACATTGGACTGCATTGAGTATAGCCAGCAAAGCATCTAGCATTTTATAATCTAATACCAGGAATTACCTTTACGCCTGCCAATAGAACACACTTGAAGTGGGAAATGCTGTACTGAAATGGATGCAGACAATCCATTTGTCACAGAAGAACAGGACTTCTCCTTCTTTGGAAAGTACTTAATATTTCTTGATCCAATTTGTTTATGCTTGTAAGTGGTGAGACTGATCTTTAAACAAGTGCGATTGCAATTGTCTGCGTGTACGCATGTGCGTGCAAGAGAGTGTGTGTGCGCGCCACATGTGCAAGTGTTCCCCTTTGCTTGTTATAAACCCAACTGCGCATGTTGCTGTTCATCCTCCACAAGCAGTAATCTTCATCCAATCTGCGTAACCATTTCTATATCCCTTTGTAACCTTTCCTTCAACCATATATCTAATCTGTTCTTAAATGTTGGCCTTGGCTTTAATTACTAACAGCACCACAGTCCTGAGTAAATGTGTTCTCCTACTCTCTATACAAATCTTTTATGTTTATTCTTGTACCCTGTGTGACTCAATCTAGAGTTCTAAATTATTTCAAATAGTCTGAGAATTTGTTAGTCCTGTCCTAACCGTTAAGACCATAATCATATAATAGGCTGGAATCAAAGGGATGGAGAGGTTGCAAAGATAGAGAAGGGTGAGGCCACAATGGATTTAAACATCAGATGAATTAAATTTGAGGGGGTTTGGGAGCCAACCATCGATCTGATAGGATATAGTAAGGGGAAATAGATATTACAGAAATGGAAGCAAACACAGTCACTTGTTGGGTTGGGTTGTTGGGATAGAAGTTTAGCTTGAGTTAATATAAAACGCTAAGGTTGCCACCAGGATGAGTCATAATTTCTCCTGCTTAACAGTGAGAAAACCAAGGCCATTACCTTTGACTCCGGTATAAATTCCACTGTGCCAGGCTTATTGGTGACTCTTTTTCTTTAGCCTGCCTGTTGTTTCAGAACCTGGGCATATCCCACAAAACTGCAGACACACATTTTGGGAAGCTGTTGTAGGCAATACCAGCCTCTCAGAACTGTTTTTGCCAAATAAGGTTCTGAAGTGCTTCAGCATGTAATGAGAGATTAAATGCATTCAATCATATATGCCAATCTGCAGATGTACATCTGAGACATGGTCAGTGTGTGCATTCCTATAGGGAAGAAATTCTGTGATGTCAATTAAAATGTCACTCCATTTTAAATGCATTCAATCATATATACCAATCTGCAGGTATACATCTGAGACATGGTCAGTGCGTATACCTATAGGGAAGAAATTCTGTGATGTCAACTGAAATGTCACTCCATTTGCCAGTTGTAGAAAAGTGATCAGTAATTCACCTGATGGTCTGTCTAATCATCTACTGGTATTTCAGATTCATTTGAAGTTGCTCCATTTCTGTATTGTGCTTTTCAGATCTTTGTAGCAGAATTTCAGGAATAATACTTCTAACTAAAAAAATATATTTTAGCACTCTCCAATGCACATAGAGCTTCCATCCTCACAATGAGTTCTAATATTGATATATCCACCATCATTATTGCAACCCACCTGCTCCAATGATTCATTAATGTCTCATCCTTTACGCTGAAAACTACTAGTCGGGAGGAACTTCTCATTCAGAGGGTGAAGAATAGTCTGGATTAGACATTATGACAAATTGTCTTTTCAATTAATTTGACAGGATATTATGTCAACTCTTACAGTGCCTTTGCACAGGATATAATGCAGCCTGGTACATTTGCAGGAGAGCCTGCCAGAATTCACACACACGTAAAGGATCCCAAGTGGTACACTACTGATGTAGAACTTGAAATCAGAGCTGTCTCTTTCCTTTGAGTGGAGGCAAACTCTTTCTTCAGTTAATTTGTCCCAAGGAACTGCAACATGAGTGGCACCAACCAGGACAGCAAATGAACATTATGCCATAGAGTGGGGCATGCCTTGTGATAGTATGCCTTGTGATTTGCTCAATTCCTGCACTGAGGAGAAACTGTTGAGTCTCTTCATGTGGAAGTGCCGGTTTTGCACTGGAGGTGGACAAAGTCAGAAGTCACACAACACTAGGCTGTAGTCCAACAGATTTATTTTAAATCACAAGCTTTTGGCACGATGCTTCTTCGTCAGGTGGCGCCTGACAGAGAAGCAGCGCTTTGAAAAGCTTGTGATTTCAAATAAACCTGTTGGACTTTAACCTAGTGTTGAGTCTCTTGGCAAGGCAATGAGGCACTGCACAACATAGTCCAATTTAGCAATAATTTGTCAGCAATTGCTCACAGGGAGGGAGAAGCAAAGGTCAATCAGCAGCACTCTTATATCAGAGGGACAAGTAGGCTGATTGTTGGCCAAAGGAAGAATTTGGCTGCTTTGGGCAAAATACTTAAAAGATCGTTTTAGGAGAAGATAATACCTGATATCAGGTTTCTACTGTTGTAGTTTAGTGTTATTAATGCTAGTATACTTGGCATATTTTTCCTAGAAAAGTCAATTTTCATTGGTGACTTTGAATTTCCATGTGACATTTAGGATATGTCGCAGAAGGTGGAGTTGGAAATTAATGACCCTTTATTTTTGATAGGTGTAAATTGTCCAAGTTTCTCCATCATGCAGCATGTGCTAAGAATACAGGTCTTGTAAATAAGCATTGTGATCTGGTTGCCATTTGGTTATTTTTAACATCTGTTTTACATAGGAACATAGAAACAGGAATTCGGAGTGGGAGTATGCAATTCAGCCCGCTCTGCCATTTAATATGATCATAGCTGATCTTATCCTGGCCTCAACTCCACTTTTCTGCCTGGGTCCCATAGCCCTTTATCCCACGTATCATCAGAAACACATTAATTTCTTTTTTGAATCTGTTGATTGATTCTGCCTCCACTGCAGAGTCTCCGGGACAGTGAGTTCCACAGATTCACAAGTAGTACTCTAGGTCTGAGTCTCAAACAAGAGGACAGTTGCACAAGGGCGGTCATCAGTTCAATGTCTACTGTATAAATCCCCTTTTGCATTTTATATATCTCAATCCGATCCCCCACTTATTCTTCTGAACTCCAGTGAGTACAAGCCTGCTATTCAATTGCTCCTCAAATGACACCCCTTTTACCCCTAAAACCAACCTGGTGAACCTCATCTGAACTGCCTCCAGTGCCACCACATCCTTCCTCAAGCAATGAGACCAAAGATGGACACAATATTCCAGATGTAGTTTCACCAATGCCTTATATAATTGTAATAACACTTCTTTACCTTTATAATCCAGTCCTTTTGCAATAAATGCCAAAATTCCATTTGCCTTTCTTATTATATGCTGCACCTGCATAACCACTTTCTGCAATTCATGCACAATGACGCCTAGATCCCTCTGCACTGACACTCTTTGAATGTGCTTTCTATTTAAATAATAATTTGCCTTTTTATTTTTCCAGCCAAAATGGACAACTTTGTACTATTCTACATTAAACCCCATCTGCCAAATTCTGGCCTGTTCTCCTAGCCTATCAGTATCCATCTGTAAACTGTAACTCCTCATCACTGCCTATTTTAATATCATCTGCAGACTTTGCTATCTTACACTCTGTCCTTATTTAAGGTCCAAGAATTGAACCCCACAGAACCCCACTAGTTACAGTTTGCCATTCAGAGAAGACCCATTTATCCTGACCCTCTGCTTTCGATCAGTCAGCCAATCCTCTATTCAAGCCAATACTCCACACTTAATCCGCTGGGATCTAACCTTCTGGATCAGTCTTTTATGCAGCACCTTGTCAAATGCCTTCTGGAAGTCTAGATATACCACATTCACCAGATCCCCATTATCTACTTTGCTGGTTACATCCTCAAAGAACTCTAACAAGTTTGTCAAGTATGATGTGCCCTTCATGAAACTGTGCTGACACTGGTGAACTGAGCTTTATATTTCCAAGTATTCAGTTAACACCTCCTTTATGATTAACTCCAGCAACTTGCCAACACAGGAGGTCAAACTAACTGCTCTATAGTTCCCTACATTTTTGTGAAAAAGGTTGTCACATTAGCATGTTTCCAATCCATTGGTACCTTTCTAGAATACACTGAATTTTGGAAAATCATAACTAATGCATTCACTATCTCTGCTGCCACATCCTTTAATACCATAGGGTGCAGGGCATCAGGCTCCAGGGACTTCTCTGCCTTATATCCCATGATGTGGAGGTGCCGGTGTTGGACTGGGGTGGACAAAGTCAGAAGTCACACGACACCAGGTTGTAGTCCAACAGGTTTATTTGAAATCACAAGCTTTCGTAACACTGCCCCTTCGTTAGGTCACCTGTGATTTCAATAAACCCATTGGGCTATAACCTGGTGTTGTGTGACTTCTGACTTTAGTCCCACCAGTTTACTTGCCATGCCAGGGTAAAACTGTTTTCTCAAAGGCTCCCTCTGAGAGCTAATTTTTGAATTTCAAGGGCTACTTTTGCATTCTAACTAACTGCTTTATCAGGTGATGCAGTCATTCACCTTTTGAATTTGTGGTAACTTTTAAGTATGTGAATTCTCACAGTGCAGAATTAGCAGAACTCATCAATATCCTCAATAACTGTCAATCCATTAAATTAAGAGCCACAACATACAAGGAAAGTATCAATTTCCCAGATATCACAGTGTTGAAACTAGCACAAAGAGCATAAGTTACAGTTTTTAATGTATGTCCGACCTGAATCTTAGATTTACATTTAACACATAAAACTGTGTTCATTTCAGTAGCATTTATTATAATCTTCCCTATCACCATTCTCCCTCCCAACATTTGCAAGCCTCAATCAAACTAAGATGGCTCCTGCTCCTGGACCTGGCTCCCCCACTCCTCCAGTGATTGTTTCCCTAATGATAGTTAGTTAGTGAGCTGCTTACTGCTCTTCCTAATCACAGGTTGTTTCTCTCCCATGTTTGTTGCTGTTAGGCAACCTATCAGCTGCAAGCACAGGAGAGAAACAGCCTGTGACTGGAGGAGCAGCTTCTCAATCTGTCTTTCCATTCTATTCACACAAGTGACTTTCCGCTGACTGGCCATCCCAGTGATTGATTTATCACAAACAATTTGAGGGTTTTAGGGCATATTTGCCCACTACTCCCATGTATTTTGAGCTTTGCTGCATTCCTATTATCTGCTGGAGATGGAAGGTTTCGATACATTTAAAAAGTTATTAGTGTAACAACACAATTTTTCTGTTTTAGCATATTCAGTGGTAAAGTAATGACAAATGCTCCTGGGCAAATTATCAAAGGCAAACACAAGCAACCTCAAATAACATAAAGCACCTAAAGAGTTGGTAAACTCAGAAATGCAAAAAAGAACCTAAAACATAATCTGAATGAAGAAAGAATTTGCATTCATAGAGCCCCCTTTCACAAACACAGAACATTCCAAAGTCTTTTACAGGCAATGAAGTATTCAAGTGAATTCACCATCAAAGTGGGAAACATAGCAGCTAGTTCCATAGATGAAGCTCTCACAATGATGTGCAGTTCCTACTATGTCTGATGTGATAATCTGCTTTGTTTTAAGTGATATTGGTTAAGAGGTAAATACTGGCCAGGACACCAGTTACATTATAATCTGCACTCACTCCATTCTTTCCATATTCTTTTAACATAAACCATTTGAACCCTCTTAGTTAGAATATTCTCACTCCCAGGTAGCTACTTTCATAGTCTTAATACAAGTAGAGAATCTATATACTCTGGATATGCAGTGAAACAACGTTCAGAATAATGTTCAAATCTCACTACAATCTAGGTCATGAAATTGAAGAGTCTGATTGTGCTTCATCACTGTCAACATGATTCTTATGGCTGGGGAAAGCGTTAACATGCCAGAAGTAGGGGAAAAATTACTACCTTTGCCCGAAAGAATCATTTCTGTGCAAAAAACAGTAAAAAAAAAAGTGACACAGAGTAATGTGGGCTTCTAGGGTGCAAGTAACTCAAGAGTTCAGATGATAGGTTAGTGCCTCACAGTTCATTCTGGCCTCTATGTCAAACACTTTGGCACACATTCCAATTTGTTTGGATACAGGATGGCTCCATTCCTTGATTGAGTCCAAAAATATACAGATCATTCATTTTTGAGCATTAATCATTTCAAGATGAAATGCATCATTAACACCAGTAGAACTATTGACTAAGAAGGGCACCTTCAGCTACTGCCAATGGAAACAAGCCCAGTTGTCTTTTATCTTGCACTTCCTATTTCTCTTGCAGTGAACGCCTTACTTTTATCTCTCAAAACATCTGAGGCAAAACACTTTCTGTCTGTTCCACGACGATGAAACTTTCACTCATCATGCTTCTATCCTTCAAATTCCCTTCTCTCAACCTTTTCGCTCCACCACCTTCTCTCTACTTCAAAAATTTCACTGCTCCTTTTTACCTCTTGACACTGTGAAAGTAAAACAAAGCTAATCAATAACTACCTGGAAGAATTTCTGAGTTTTATGGTATGAGAAAGTTGAATTAACAGCACTGAGAATGCTCTCACCAACTGTGAAAATTGCAGAAATTGTCATGTTTATACTGCTGCTTTTACATTGGTCTTGCCTTACGAAGAGATATTCAGCAGTTTTGGCCTGTATATTCTAGAGCTTAGAAGAGTAAGAGGAGATCTAGTTGAAGTCTATAAAAAAATGGGATTGACAAAATGGATGTAGAGAGGATGTGGGGCAATCTAGAATGAGAGATCATATCTATAAGATAAAGGGTAGCAGATTTAAAAGAGATGAGGAGAGATAATACCTCTCAAAAGGCCATGAATTTGTGGAATTTGTTAGCTAGATTGTGGTGGATACCAAGACATTCGAGTAAATTTACAGAAGAGATAGGCTGTCTGCAGTAATTCTATTCCCCACTCTTTTAACTACCTACCTAAGGAGTCGGGTCATGACCAGGAAGCGGGTGGCAGGAGATGAACATGCGGGCCATGTCCTGCAGCGACGGCAGGTTAAGCGAGGGCCAGAGCGACAGTGGCTGATCAAGAGTGGGCTGGTTTGGCAGTGAGAATAGGCTAGTGAGGCAGCGACAGCGAGAGCGGACCAGTGAGGGGGCAGAAGTCGGTGGTGAGAGCGGGCCGGTAAGGAGGCAGCAGTCGGTGGTGAGAGCGGGGCCGGTGAGGGGGCAGCAGTCGGTGGCGAGAGCAGGCCTTGTGCCTGGTGGCAGCCTCCTGGGTGTCCTAGCGATTGGAGTCACGCCTGCACCATTGTGGAAATGGGATCTGAGATCTGGACTTTTTTTTTCTTGCTTATCTTATGGTTCTGTTAAAATCTTTTAATTCTGTTTTTTGTAACCAAGTGGGTGGCAGTGAATTCAAGTTTGTGCACTTTTCGCTGTGCTTACGTATTCCTATACTTAGTACATGTGACAAATAATTAAATCTCTGTGTGCTGGCTTTTTAAGTAGTAACTGGCTGAAGGTTTACGGAGAGTGAGCAGTAAAGTTGAGGCCAAAATGAGACTATAGAGTCATTGAATCATAGAGGTATACAGCATAGAAACAGATCCTTTGCTCCAATTCGTCCACGCTGACCAGATATCCTAAACTGATCTATTCCCATTTGCCAACATTTGGCCCATATACCGCTAAACCCTTCCTATTCATGTACCCATCCAGATGCCTTTTAAATGTTGTAGTTGTACCAGCCTCTACCATTTCCTCCGGCATCTCATTCCATACAAGCACCACCATCTGCGTGAAAAAGTTGCCCCTCAGGTCCCTTTTAAATCTTTCCCCTCCCACCTTAAACCTATGCTCTTTAGTCTTGGACTATCCTGGGAAAAAGACCTTGGCTGTTTACCCTATCCATGACCCTCATGATCTTATAAACCTCTACAAGGTCAACCCTCAGCTTCCAACGCTCCAGGGAAAACAGCCCAGCCTATTCAGCCTCTCCCTATAGCTCAAACCCTCTGGTCCTGACAACATTCCCCTAAGTCTTTTCTGCACCTTTTCTACTTCCACAACATCTTTCCTATAGCAGGAAGACCAGAATTCAACACAGCATTCCAAAAGTGGCCTAACCAATGTCCTGTACAGCCGCAACATGACCTCCCAACTCCTTTACTCAATGTACAGGCCAATGAAAGCAAGCGTGTCAAATGCCTTTTTCACCACCCTATCTACCTGTACACCTGCAGCCCCAGGTCTCTTTGTTTACCAACACTCCCCAGGGCCCTACCATTAACTATACAAGTCCTGCCCTGGTTTGCCTTACCAAAATGCAACACCTCCCATTTATTTAAATTAAACTCTATTTGCCACTCCTCAGCCCATTGGCCCATCAGATTGAGGTCCTGTTGTACTCGGAGATAACATTCTTCACTGACCACACCACCACCAATTTTGGTATCATCTGCAAAATTACTAACCATACCTCCTATATTCACATCCAAATCTTTTATATAAATGATGGAAAGAAGTGGACCAAGCACCAATCCCTGCAGAACACTGCTGGTCACAGACCTACAGTCCTAAAAACAACCTTCTATCACCTTTTGTATCTAGTTGACTAGCTCACCCTAGACGCCATAGGATCTAACCTTACTAATCAGTCTACCATGTAGAACCTTGTCAAATGCCTTGCTGAAGTCTATATAGACAACATCTACCATTTGTCTTCACCAATCTTCTTGGTCACCTCTTTGAAAAACTTAAATCAAGTTAGTGAGACATGATTTCCCACGCAGAAAGCCGTGACTGTATTGAATGGCGGAGCAGGCTCGAGGGGTTGAATTACCCACCCTGCTTTTAGTTCTTACATTGTGTCTTAATTCTAATTCAGTGTAATCAATTTTGAGCTAGGACCCCTAATATTCATATTTGCAACTGCCTTTCCTATCTCATCAGCAGATATCTTTTTTTAAGACAATTAAGTTGAATTTGGTAGCATCATCACTGAAAACTGGCTCATTGAATCTGAATTATAAGGATGCCATTTAGAACCATCAGGTCCACTTCCAAGTCTTTGTTGCGTTAGCTGATTGCAGTTACATTGTTATCTAAAGGCAATTAGGGACAGGCAATAATTGTTGGCTTGGCCAGCAAAGCTCACATCCCATGACTGAATTTTTAAAAATTCGCAACTCCCATCTTGAAAGTAAGTCTGCCGATCAGAGTGTGCAGTTGCCCCAAGGAATGTCCCCACAAACCTTAGGTGAACGACAAACATGCCAAAGCCACTAACTGGCTAGTTCTCAAAAATAATGTCAGATGTGGGTTCAGCCCCAGAACTAAGAACCATTTTCAGGTTTCAATTCTAGTTGAGTTTCAAGAAGAGACTTGGCTTCCGTGTAGTTGACAAGAATATCATCTCAGACATGCACAAACAGCACAAAGTTGGAAAAAAAAACACAACTGAGGAAGGGTCACCAGACCCAAAATGTTAATGCTGATTTTTCTTCACAGATGCTGCCAGACCTGCTGAGCTTTTCCAGCAACTTCTGTTTTTGTTATTAATTTACAGTATCCGCAGTTCTTTCAGTTTTTATTCCGCACAAAGGTTAACCTGCTCAAAATTTCAAAAGCATATGTGTAAGGAATAGATTTTAATTACATTTAAACCTAAGGACTCTTCCTAGTTTTAAAAGTATTAATGTTTTTATTTACTTGTAGTCCTTTCCTTCTGTGTAATTTTTAACTTGTACGTAAATCTGATTGCTAGTTTCAATTTGAAAATGTAATCTGCATCATTGCCTTTTCAACTTCAGAAAGGACTGGATTCCGCATTGGGTAGTCAGTGCATCCTACGTTCAGAAATGTCATTCAAAGGGGAATCAGGTATGCCACGTCCACTCATAAAACCCAGTTATAAAAGCAATCAGGTGTTTTCTCTGAAGGGAGTTTGAGCAACAAAGTCCAACAATTATTTGGAATCATACAGTTTCCAAGAAATGCCTTGTTAAAAAGTCCAGTGTCCTTTTATTGACTTAAAAAAATGAACTCTGTTCCATAAAAGTCATGAAATATGATGCCAACATAACACTATCAGAATAATGGCATTCTTTTCCTAGCAGCATTGGAGGTGCACTTACACTACATGGACTGCATTGGTTTAAGGCAAATCACCCCTAGCTTCTCGAAGTCAAGCAGGAATGGACAATAAATGCTGGCTGCGCCTGGAATGCCCACTGCCATATGAAAAATTAAGAAACCGAACTCAAAATACTGATGTCTTGAAAACAGTCCATATTACAGGAGAGATAGTAGAACTGCCGATGCTGGAGAATCTGAGATAACACGGTGTGGAGCTGGATGAACATAGCAGGCCAAGCAGCATCAGA
>NC_063352.1:36875238-36906038 GCF_021869965.1 Rhincodon typus
GTGTTATCTCACATTATAGGAGAGGTGGTGCTGGAAGTCTTAGAAGAAATAAAGGTGGTTAAATCTCGGGGACCTAATCAAGTGTACTCCAGGATACTGTGGGAAGTTAGGGAGGAACTTGTGGGGACCCTAGCAGAGTTATTTGTATCACTTACTGCTATGGGTGAGATGGCAGAGGACTGGAGGGTGGCTAATGTTGTAGCCATTCTTAAATATTGGCACAAGGAGAAGCCTGGGAACTATAGACTGGTGAGTCTTACATCAGTGGTGGGTAAGTTGTTGGAGGTGTTTCGGACAGATAGGATTTATTTGCATTTGGAGAGGCAAGGACTGATTAGGGATAGACGACTTGGCTTTGTGTGAGGAAATTGTGTCTTAAAAACTTGATTGAGTTTTTGAGAACATAACCAAAAAGACTGATGACGGCAGAGCGCTGAACGTTGTCTACATGGGCTTTAGTAAAGCCTTTGACAAGGTTCTGCAGGATAGCCTAATTAGTAAAGTTAGATCACATGGGATTCAGGGTGATCTTGCCAGTTGGATACAAAATTGGCTTGATGGAAAGAGACAGAGGGTGGTGGAGGAGGGTGGTTGTTCCAACTGCAGGCCTGTGACCAGCAGTATTCTGCAGGGGTCGGTACTGGGTTCACTTTGTTTGTCATTTGTATAAATGATCTGGATGAGAATTTAGGAGGCATGGTTAGTAATTTTGTGGATGACAGCAAAATTGGTGTTATAATGGCCAATGAAGAAGGTTATCTAAGATTACGAATAAACCTCCAGTGGGCTGAGAAGTGGCAGATGGAGTTTAGTTTGGACAAATGCGAGGCATTGCAGTTTGGTAGACAAACAAGGGCAGGACTTAAACACATTAATGGCAGCACTCTGGGTGGTGTTGTTCAACAGAGAGACGCAAGGGTTGAGATACATAGTTATTTGAAGTTGCATCATATGTAGACAGGGTGGTTAAGAAGGCATTTAGCACACTTCTCTCCTTTGCTTAGACGACTGAATATAGGAGTTGGGACGTCATGTTGAGGTTGTACAGGATGTTGGTGAGGCTACTTTTGGAGTACTCTGTACAGTTCTGGTCTCCCTGCTATAGGAAGGATATTATTAAATTGGAGAGGGTTCACAAAAGATTTACCAGGATATTGCTGGGACGAGAGGGGTTGAGTTATAGCGAGAGGTTATTTACAATAATAGAGTCATACGGCACGGAAACAGACCCTTAGGTCCAACTCATCCACACCAGCCAGACATCCCAATCTGACCTCGTCCTTTTTTCCAGTATTCCTCTAATCCATTCCTATTTACATATTACATTTAAAAGGCACCTACACCACTTTCCCTGGCAGTTTGTTCCATAAATGCACCACCCTCTGCCCAAAAAAGTTACCCCTCAGGTTCTTTTTAAATCTTTCCCCTCTCTCTTAAACCTATGTCCTCTAGTTTTGGACTCCACCAGTCTAGGAAAAAGACCTTGGCTATTCATCTATCCATGCCCCTCATGATTTTATAAACCTCTATCTATAAGGTCACCCCTGAGCATCTGAGGCTGGGGCTTTGTCCACAGAAGCGTAGGAGGTTAAGGGGTGATCTTATGGAGGTTCATAAAATCATGAGGGCATAGATAAGGTTAATAGAAAATGTCTCTTCTCGAGGTTCAGGGAGTTCAAAACTAGACAGTGTATTTTTGAGGTGAGAGTAGAAAGAGGTAAAAGGGACCTGATGGGCAACTTTTTCACACAGAGGGTGGCTCGTATGTTGAATAAACTGCTAGAGGAAGTGGTAGATGCAGGTACGGTAACACCATTTAAAAGACATTTGGATTAGATACTTAAATAATTCCAAAGAGGCCCATATCCCGTCATCAAGTCACTCTTTATTTACACGTGCAGAGTCCTTGACACTGATGCAGCTCCCTCAGGATGTCGGACATTCCTGCTTTTATCTGTTAGTCAGGGCTCCCTGATCGGGTCAGATTAAAAACTCCAATCAGGGAATTCATTCTATTATGTACACCTCATTACAATCACGACAGCTAGATGAACAGTAAGGATTTAGACGGATATGGGCCTAACACAGCCAAGTGGAACTAGTTTACTTTGGGAAACCTGGTCAGCATGGATGCGTTGGACCGAAGGGTCTGTTTCCATGTGGTATGACTCTATCACTCGAGGGGCAAAGTGACTGTGGCTGCTATTAAGGTTGCATTTGACTGAATGTGGCATGAAGGAGCCTTAGCAAAATTGAAGTCAATGGAAATTAGTAGGAAAACTTTGCACTGGTTAGAGTCATACCTAGCACGAAGAAAGACAGTTGTGATCATTAGAGTCAATCGTCTCAGTTCCAGGATTGCTTCTTCAATGAACTTTCTTTCTTCAAAAGGTCAGCAATGAGGATTTTGCTGATCACTGCAATGTTCAAAAGCTTTGCAATTCCTCTAATACTGAAGCACTCTGTGTCAATATGTTCAGGCCTGGGCTGATAAATGACAAGTAACATATTCCGACAAGACTAGTGTCATTACCTTCCCATGACATTCAATGGCATTATCATTGCTGAATCCTCTCTATCAACAACATGGTGGTCACCATTAACTAGGATTTGAACTGGACAAGCCATTTAAATACTATGGCTACAAGAGTAGCTGCGAGGTGGGAATTCTGAAGCAAGTAACTCAAATAATGACTTCCCAAGCCTGTCAACCATCTACAAAGCAGAAGTCAGGATTGTGATGGGAATTCTCCATTTACTTGGATGAGAGCAACTTGAAAAACATTGAAGAAGCTTGATACCATCCAGGGCAAAACTGGCCTGCTTGACTGGCACCCCATCCAGCAACTTAATAATTCACTCCCTTCACCTTTGGTAGATAGAAACAGTGATATATACTGTATACAAGATACACTGCAGCAACTAATCTAGGATCTTCCAACCTCTACCACTTGGAAGGAGAGGGCACCAGATGTTTCCGAGCAGTAACAGTTGCAAATTTCCTTCCAAGTCACTATCCTAACTTGGAGCTATATTGTTGATCCTCCATTGTTGCAGGATCAAATGGACAAGAGTGGTTCAAGAAAGTGGCTCACCATCACCTTCTCAATGGGAATTAGGGTAAGGCAACAAATGCTGGCTCTGCCAGCAACACCTAGATCCCATAGAAGAATGAAGAGATAACTTCATTGGAGCTCAATTCACCAGACAGTATATTAAATGAGATGCTGTAGTGGAATGCATTTGATGTACATAAAAAAATACAAATTAATTTGCCAAAAATTGGATTTTGTTACTGAACATTTTTGATTAATCTTTCAACAATTTATTTTACAAAGACAGCAATTTGGAGACATGTCTGTAACATGTATGTCATAATTCACTAGCAGGCATTCGTCAAAAGCATCAACAGTTCTCATTCAATTTGTATCAGTTTCACAATAACATTTATTTTGGTAACATATGCCAGTTTTTATCATACTGAACCTCCTGATTTCCAAATTGTCAATATATATTTCAGGGCTATTTGGGCTATCAGGCACGATTGGTCAGTATTACACAACTGTTCCCAAAAATAGATCCACCTTTAGGCTAATCACATTTTCTTCTGGCAACCCGCTCTCTGATGATACGTGGAGGAGCTGAGTCTGCTCAACCTTATCTTTCATTTCACAGCTCCATTGCCATTCTAAACATTTAAAAATGTAAATTTAAAAATAATCATAGATTTCTATATTAGTAAATGCTTATGAAGATAAATATGTTGAAACTCCTGATAAAATCACTATAAACGTTATGAGTCTTATAATAATTATTTACCAGAAAAATTTAAAAGGTATAATTAGCTAGGCCATCCAAGGGAAACAAACACAGTGGGCAGGACACCGGGTCTTCTTTGATGTTTTCTTCTAAAGACATTAAAGAATATTAAAGGATAGAAAAGGAGAGATAATGATTACCGAATCTGTAAAGGAAAAATCCCTGGTCTAGACGAAGTGTCTCTAACATGTTCAAGGTAACTGGGATCAAGACAGAATAGGCACTATTACATGTTTATAAAAATTCATTATTATAGCACAAGAGGACTGAGGACAGCTTATGTGATTCCTATAAAGAAAAAGAGATGAATTCAGTTTGGACAGTTATAGAAAAGTTATCTCAAATGTAAATGGTAGGAACCATAATAGAATCCTTACACAATTGGAAGTGGAAACATGAGTTCAAGTCCTTTAATGGCAGCTCAGGAGTTTAAATTTATTTCAGTAATTCTGGAAAAGAAGTTAATCTCAGTACTGGTGACCATGAAACAACTGGACTATCATTAACAACCCACCTGGTTCGCTATTGTTCTTTCAAGAGGAAATTTTATGTCTTTGCCAGATCAGGCCTATAAGTGACTCTGGACTCGTAACAATGTGGTTGATTTGTATCTGCCCTCTGAACTGGCCTAGCGAACCCCTCATTTGGGAAGAGGCCTTCCTAAAGGCAATTAAGGATGAGTTGTTAAATCATTTATACTATTGATAATTTATAAGTAGGTTGAGGGCAGTAATTGGGAATCCACTTGAGCGCATATGTAGAGACATGTGAAACTGGGAGTGGTGGAGTTCGGAGGGTTTCACTTTGTAAATAATTGCAAAACTGAATAAAGATCAGCTCTAATTCCATCCTTCACCAGCAGGATTTCAGGAAGAGCACATATGCAAATATAATACCTACATCCCATTAATGAATACAAAAACAGAAAAACATTCAGAAACTGAAAATATAATAAAATGTAGTCAGTCCAGATTCAAAAACAGACCATGCAAGATCAACCTTACTGAATTCTTTGAATTAGCAACAAGTTAGATACAGGTGATGCAGTGGACGTATTATATTTGGATAAAGCACCATATAATAAACCCATGACAAGAGGATGGCATGTAGAATCAGGGGACAAGTAGTAGAATGGACAGAAAGCTCATTGTAAAATGGAACACAGATTGATCTTAAGATTTTTACACAGATTGGTAAATTGTGGGAACTGGTGTTCCATAATGATCAGAGCTGAACACTGATGTTTACCATTTGCATAAATTAGCTAGGAATTGGAAATACAATTACCAAATTTGTGAAGATTGTTTGGTGGTGGGGAGAGAATGAATCAATCTAATGTTGAGGAATTCTTGACAAAAAGTACAGGAAAACATTAATATTTCTTCTTAACCAACCTATTTGGATATCTTATGACACACCTCCGAGACAGAAGATCTGAAACCAGGCCTTTAGGCCTATAGGTACGGATGCTACTACTGTGTTGCAAGAACCCTTATTTATATGTTGAGAAACACAATTGGCAAGATTCAAACCTATGTGAGAAACTTCACAGATTTCAAATCCATTGCTTTAAACACTCAGCTATGAATATACACCGATAAGACATTATAAATTTACATAATGGACTTGTAATTAGCAAATAAACCTCAGTATAGGCAAGATTGAAATATTCAAATTAGGTGGGAACTGTAAGAAATGTAAGGAAGCCACATAATTCTTGGGAAAATAAAGTGCCTAATGGGGTAGGTAGAGAGCTCAGAGATCCAGATTCACAACTCACTAAAGGAGAGATGCGGATTAATAAGACTGCAACAAAGCACTGGTATTCATTACCAGAGGGTATAGTGTCTTGGTTAGACCACTCTCTAGTACTGTGAGCAGTTCTAGTTTCCAGAGAAAGCACGAAAAAGATTTGTTTGAACAATACCTGAACTAAGAAGTCACAGGGAAGACTGAATAGATTGGGGCTCTCTTCACAGAACACAAGCAGAAGGAGTAACCTAACAGAGATTATGAAAGGGAAATTCTGTTCTGAAATCAGCCTGGTAAAATTAGTCAAGACTATTCAACACCCTAGGCATCATAGTGAGTTGCTGCTGAAACAGGCTGGAAATGTCAAAAATAACGACAGCATTTGTCTGTTGCAACTTTAATCACAACTAAAAGAAGTAAAACCAACATCTAAACATATTTTTTAGATTCAAAAACAAGATGTTTTTTGCCTCATTGATCTATGCTTAGAGAAAGTGGATTGCCTTCACAAGAGCACCATTCTACCTGTGGTACTAGTCATTGACACATCACTCCGAGTTGATTAGTTTAATAAGGTGTGCACATGGACGTTGCTCTCTGTCAGAAATACAGCCAGTGTTATGTCCCTTTTACACCTGGGTACAGAGAGGTTGATCAAAAGACAATTACACCTCAATCATCTCTATAAATCTCTCCTGATAGAAGTACTGAAAATAGGTGAACTACAGTGAAAATTCTATCCTTTGAATTGGGAAGTGATTTTACACTTGGAGAGTTAGCAGTGGTTCAACTAGTAGCACTCTCTACCCTAGGTCACAAAGTTCCAAGTTTGAGTCCCACACTAAAAAAAACTCCACTGACATTTCTTGATATCTCCCAATCAATCTGTTCAGACATGTTATTACACACCTCAGATATGGGTAGCACATTGATATTCCTACATTGTGCTGAGGCGGTGCTGCATTGTTGAAGCGTCGTCTTTTGGATAAGTATTTAAACTAAAGATAGAGGCTTAAGGGTGACCTGATACAGGTCTACAAAATTATGAGAGGCATAGTCAAGTATTTTCCCCAGGAATGGAAAGATCAACTTAAAGAGAGCACAGGTCAAGGTGACAGGGGGGAAGTTTAGGGGAGAAGTGCATGGAAAATTTTTCACACGGTGTGGTGGGTGCCTGGAATGCACTGCCAGTGGAGGTGGTGGAAGCAGGCACGTTAGCAACATTTAAGGCATATCTTGATAGATACATGAACGTGAGGTGTACAGAGGCAGTGGGCAATAAGTACGGGGTCTAAATAAGGAACAGGAACTGGCGCAGGCCCTGTGGGCTGAACGGCCTATTCCTGTGCTGTATCATATTGTACAGTGCATTGTATCGTACAGTGCATCTTACACTGAAGCCCAGTTGCCTGCTCGGGTGGATGTATAAGATTCTACAACACTATTTCCAAAGAAGGGCAGGAAACTATCCTCATCAGTGTCCTGGTGAGTACTTATTTTTCAATCAAAATTATACAAAGAAATCCAGTCATTATTCTACTACAGATTATGAAAACTTGCTGTGTACAAATTGCACGCCCAAGGAAACTTTACAACCACCTTTAAAAGTACTTCATTTACCGTAAAGCAGCACAATTGATGATTCTATAAAAATACTGCATAAATGAGAGTCTCTTTTTAGATTTTATGACATAGTTCAACTAAAGTTAGCAATACTCTACACTTTACATCATCTGATACTAATTTTAAAACAAAATTCCTTAAAAAGTTTTAGGAACCTAAATTCTGAGAGTATTTCTGAAACTGCTCAATCTTCAGTTGAGCCTATGACATCCCTGAAGTCCTCAGAGGTATTATTGTTGTGTAATCCATTCCTTCATTATTCTTAGTATATTACACATGGAATGGACAGGATGGGACACTGCATGATATTTCATATTGATACAAAATAAATCTCACTCTAGGTATTGCACTAATAAAAACCTTGTTTGGTTGTGTTGCTTTGTACAAAAACAAAATCATCATAACACACTCTCGTACCCTCATCTAGAAAAGAGGCCTATGCCAACTATTCACGGTTTACTTCGGTTAAAGGCATCTGCTATATCCCTCTTCAATATATTTGATCAGCAACCAAAAGTAGCTCTCCATTTACCAGAGATGTACTGAAAGTCAGGAACAGAACAAAGCACAGATAAGCATTCCTTTGAGTATAGAAGATTAAGAAGTGATCTAATTGAGCTGTTTAAGATGATTACGTTTCCCTTCTTAATGTGGTGATGGTGTTCGCGGCATGGGGCATGGGGAAAACAGTCCAGAGCAAGGGAGCATAAAGCTTAGCCTTAAAATTAAGTGTAAGTCTGGAAATCTCTTCTCCAAAAAAGAACTAATTTTTGTTAGAGCAAGACATCAAGGATTATAGAATCAAGAATTGTAAATCTGAGGTACAGATCAGCCTTATCTAATTTAATGGAGTCACAGGACCAAAAGACTGAATGACCTTTGTTCATACACTCTTCCGAAGTAGACAGCACAGCTGATAGTTCGGAGCATAGTGGCTAACTGCAATGCTGCTGCAAATTGTCTCACCTACAAATCTACTCAGTGGTTAGTTGGTTGGTTGATAAGTTACATGGGGTAATTTGACACTAGAGTCTACCCAAGACACTATAAACTCAATTTACAGATCAGGCTTACCTCCTGGCAAAACTTCACAATATTCTCCCACAACTCTTTGGCCTCTCCCTCATCAGTCTTCCGCCGTGCTTCAACAAGTATGCTTTCCCGTCTCTTCAGTGGCTTTGAGCCCTTCCTCAGGGTGAAATACTGCTGTGGAGTATGGCAAGCTGCACAATGCTTATCCTTCAAGTCATTTAGGAGGGTGCAAGCAGGGCAAGCCCACTCATTGGATTTCTCCCGAGAGGTAGGCAGCTGGACAGGGAACAGTTTAATGGGTTTTCGTGTTGCTGAGGACCTGCCTCCACATGTGGTGCATGCACACCCATTCAGCCCCCTCTCCATGTTACAGTCTGGGCATCTTGGTCCCCGCTCCATATGACTATGGTCCTGAAAGCCATGGAGTTTGGAGGAATTACAGGCACTACATTTTTGGACAGTAGTAGGGTTTTTCAGAGTACACTTTGAACAGGTCCATATGGTAAAATCTGGGCTGGAGGGACTAAACGGGGTGAACCTCACAGTTTCGCCAGTTAGGTCTATGATGTCTCCGCCTTTCATGGTTCTGCAAACATCACATTTTAATACTGCAGCAGAGTTGATAAAGGAGCAAGATGTACACTTCCACTGACTCGGGGATGAGTCCATTTCCTCATCTAAAACACTGAGCCTCTTGGTGCAAAGAAGGTCTTGCAATTTTGTGGAGGATTTCACTTGTCCCTGGGGAGCACCTCGGGCCATTGGAACCAAGGTGTTGGAGGTAGATGCAGTGACCATGCCACCCGAGAGGACCGGTGAGTCTGCATTGGGCGACTGGAATTTGGCAGCTGGTGGTACCTCCCTGCGGCTTCGTGGCACTGGATTATTCTGGATCATTGGCGACAGTGGACTTGTGACTGGAGACCTTGGACTCTCAGTCTCTGTGGCTGCATCCTGAATTGGTGACACATCAGCCTCCATTGGGTCAGTTGAATTGCTGAGCTGGGAGGTTGCTGATGATGGCCCTGAGGGCAGCTGGAAACCAGCGGGAGTCAAAACCTCAGGCACAACCAAAGCCTCAGGTGGGATCTTAGGCAAAGAAAGCTTTCGAGGTCCCCCACAGGCTGAACACGAGTTAGCAGATGGCGTGTTATGAAGAGTGCACCTTTGGCAGGCCCAAGCTTTGGAGGTAACTGGTGTACCGTTCTTGCAACAGTTGCCATTGATATCACCATTTGCTGATCTCCCACTGTCCTGTCCAGCAGAACCTCGCTGTTCATCCAAAGCAGGCTGATTTTTGGGCTGTCCATTTGTTGTGGGTACAGGCGGTATGACAGGAGTAAGGGTTTGGGAAGACCCACAAACACAACACTGGCTCTTGCTGATTGAGTTTCGGAAAGTGCATCGGGTGCAGGCCCACTGCTGCTCTTCTGTGCTAAGCCGAAGGATGTCATTGAAGTCTGGTCTTTCTCGGGGGGCCTCACATATGGAACACTGCCTCAGCACATCGGGATTCAAGAAAGTGCACCGGGTACATGGCCACTCATTTGTTGTTGCCATGGCACGAGGCAACTGGGAGGTACTAGAGGGGAAGAAAAGATAAACAACAATTAATTAATGGAGTGACATAGCTTCAGTTATTCTAAATCTCTCCATTCCCTCCCACTGCCCTTAACCAAGGTACTGATATTTATCACCCCAAAGTGACTAGCAGCCCTCCAATAAGCTTTCTTAAAGGGTCATTTCTTCAGCTGACAGTCTAGACAGTGACTCCACTGTCACTTGAGGGGAATCCCAGCACAGCCTATCCTGTTACATACGCGTATACTGCATTTCCTCAGGAAATGGTCAGGAACAGCAGTCCGGTGTTCACTTCGATTATCCCAACACCCTTGAGCACCCTACCTGAAGGCAGTTAATTTTAAAAGAACTAGAACTGCAGCCAAGATTATAATAATCAGTTACACAAAAGGTGCAAGCTGCAACAAAGCAACCATGGTAATAGCCTTAGCAGTTATTAGTGCACGGACTCCCAAGTGAATGGATAAAGAATTATTTGCTCATGGTCCAAACACTCAGATGACTTTGCACCAATGTAAACAAAACTGCATGCACTAGTCTGCAATGCCATCATTACTGGAGGGGCAGCTACATTTAAGACAAGCAGTGTGAAATAAAAAGCGGCAGACTTGTTCTACTAATAACATTGGTAAATGGAATATGAATAAGCAATAAGAAGCCAATGGATTAATATAAATACAAATGACTGTATTTACTATCTCCTTCAGGTGTATGTGTCTTTAAAGGAGGGGAAAAGACTACAAATTGGTTCACTCACAGCCCCTCGAAACCTTGAAGCAAGAATATTTCCTCGCAGTTAACTCCAGTGGTGGTTCAGAAAACTCAGATTGTACATTTACTGTTCTAAAGTGATTTTTGTCTCCTTCCCAGCTATGGCATGTAACTTTCTGGTAGCCTAAATATACAACAATACAGTCCAAGCAGAATCTGTTGAGGAAGTAACAACTTCAAACATTTTGTTCATCATTTTGGTAAGTGATTGGCTTTCATAGTGGAGTACGCCTGATTAAATGCTACAATAAATGGGTTCATGTTTCAGAATATTCAGAGTCATAATATGCAACAATTCAAAGTACTCCAGATGCTGGAAATTTGAAATATAAAAACAGGAATTTCTGAAAAAACTCAGGAGGTCTGGCAGCCTTTGTGAATAGATAATGATGCAGTTTGTCACCTTTCATTAGAAGTTCTGTTTTCAATACCACTATATTCACTTCTGCCCTGTACTAAATATCCAAAACAAACATTGTTTTGAGCAGGTCCTCTCAATTACAAAATTCAATTTGACCAGGGCAACTCAAATGATAAATTTCCAAGGGCAGTCATTTACCCCTAGTCCATTCATCCAGTCTCTAAGTTTGATAATCTACACAACTCAGCTTACCATACATCCAGTCACCTTCTCTGCCATTAACTTCAGACTGTATTACGTTCTCATAGCTCTGTTGCTGTGGAAGCATTTTGAAAATGATAGGTCTGTTCTGCAGTGCAAACCAGCAACATTTTGAGGTACTGAGATTGCCTTCACAAAAACAGATTCTAGCTTTTTATTGCTATCTATTCAACCTTGACAGGAGATGGATCCAGCTGTTCGTTTTAATATTACATCCAAGGTTACATGGGCAGCTTATTCCTTCTCATACACATCATCACATTTAGGTCAAAGCATAGTGAGATAAGACACCCGCCGGCATGAGTGGGAAGGCTAGGTACAGAATAATGAGAAAGAAGAGACAGGTTCTCATCAGTAACTTCCCATACGGTGAGCTCTTAAAGAGGCAAGCTGATTCCCTTGTCTGGATGAACTAGTGATGTTCCACTGATGAGATGAAATAAAGTTGCCCATGTAACTCTGGATACAATATTAAGACCAACAGGTTGGATCCCCCATCTTAACTCAGAGTTGAGTAGACATCAGTAAACAGCTGAAATCGGTTTCTTTTGTAATATCAATTTCAATCTGTTTCGGAAATTCCAGTTACGCTCCTTTAAAATACGTTGGGATTTCTTTTCCCTATGTAATAGTATTTATAATTGGAAGCTGTTGTGGTTAGAGCAGACAAATTAAAGACTAACGACCTCCAGTTGCCATGCTGCATTTTTAGCCATCGAGGTAGTCAAGTCACGGAATCTTACAACATAGCAGGGGGCTATTGGAGGGGATTCTGAGGAACAGGATTTACATGCATTTGGAAAGGCAAGGACTGATTAGAGATAGCCAACATGGCTTTGTGCAAGGGAAATCATGTATCACTAACTTGATTGAGTTTTTTTTGAAGAGATGACAAAGCAGATTGATGAAGGCAGAGCGGTAGATGTTGTCTATATGGATTCAGCAATGCATTCAACAAGTTTCCACATGGTTAGCATGGTTAGCACGGTTAGATCACATGGAATCTGGGGGCGCCAGGCAATTGGATACAAAATTGACTCGAAAGTAGGATACAGAGGATTGTGGTACAGGGTTGGTTTTTTGGACTGGAGGCCTGTGACCAGTGGTGTGCAGCAAGGATTGGTGCTGAGTCCACTGCTTTTTGTCATTTATATAAATGATTTGGATGTCAACATAGGAAGTATGGCCAGTAAGTTTGCAGATGACACCAAAATTGGTGGTGAAGTGGACAGCCAAGAAGGTTACCTCAGAGTGCAACGGGACTTTGATCAGATGGACCAATGGGCTAAAGAATGGCAAATGGAGTTTAATTTAGATAAATGGGAGGTGTTGCATTTTGGTAAGGCACACTAAGGCAGGACTTATACAGTTAATGGTAGGGCCCTGGGGAGTGTAGCCCAACAAAGAGACCTAGTGGTGCATGTGCATAGTTCTATGAAAGTGGAGATGCAGGTAGACAGGGTGGTGAAGGCAGTGTTTGGTATGCTTGCTTTCATTGGTCAGTGCACTGAGTATAGGAGTTGGGAGGTCATATTGCAGCTGTACAGGACACTGATTAGGCCACTTTCGGAAATATGTGTTTATTTCTTGTCTCCCTGCTATAGGAAGGATGATGTGAAACTTGAAAGAGTTCATAAAAGATTTACAAATATGTTGCTAGGGTTAGAGTGTCTGAGCTACAGGGAGAGGGTGAATAGGTTGGGGCTGTTTTTCCTGGAGTGTTGGAGGCTGAGGCTGAGGGGTGACCTTATAGAGTTTTATAAATCATGAGGGTCTTATACAGGGCAAATAGGCAATGTCTTTTACCCGGATGGGGAATTGCAAAACTAGAGGGCATAGGTTTAAAGGTGAGAGGGGAAAAGATTTAAAAGGGACCTAAGGGGCAACATTTTCATGCAGAGGTTAGTGCATGTATGGAATGAGCTGTCAGAGGAAGTGGTGGTGGCTGGTGCAGTTGCAACACTTAAAAGGTATCTGAATGGGTATATGAATAGGAAGCGTCTAGAGAGATATGGGCCAAATGCTGGCAAATAGGATTAGGTTAATTTGGGATATCTGTCCGTTGCAGACGAGTTGGACTAAAGGGTCTGTTTCTGAGCTGTACATCTCTATGACATTGTTCAGAACATATAACTCACTGTATAAAATCATTTTGAGTTTGCTTTGGTTCTTCTGCAATTATTACTAATTGAGGAAATGGTACAAGTGGGTATATTTACAACATTTAAGAGACATTTGGACAGGTAAATGACATGGATAGGAAATGTTTAGAGTGATATGAGCCAAATGCAGGTAAATGGGACTAGTTCAGCTTAGAAAACCTGGTCAGCATGAACGAGTTGGGTTACCGTACTATATCATTCTTTGGCTTTATCTACCCCCACCCCATCTTATTTAGTGTATTGTAATCCTACATACCATTCCAAATGTACCTTACCTGTTATGACTGTACTCAGAAACACATCAGAGCAAAAATAAGATTAAAATCACATCTTAGAAGCCATTAACAGTGTTCAGCATAGTTTATGACAGTCACTTTTCAGAGCCCCACCCTCACTGATCTTGAGGGCACAGAGCTTGGTTGGAAGATCCCAGGGCTGGGGAACTAAATGTAAATTGATGGGTAAAAGTTCTACCTTTTCGCAACAACTTTTTTTTTCTCAAGTTGAATCCTTTCCTCATTCTATAGTTGACTGGGACCTGAAGTAAAACTCGATTTAGTACAACCTCCTCAGCAAAATATCCACCACAGGAGAACTTACCTCACTACTGCCTGCTCTCCTCAAAGATATAAAACAAGTTCAAACATTACACTTCAAACCATCAGTTTTCTGATTTGGAGAGAGTATCTAGGCTGTTTTTTAACCTGAGAGGCAGCAATAGAAACACGATCGCAATTGCATGAATATACTTCCTGGTTAATTTGTTGAATATGGCAGTACTCTTTCTATTTAACTCTTTGACTCCCTGAACAGATTAACAAAGTTTCAGAATGATCACTGTTTACTGCTGATCTTTTTTTAGATTAACTACTAACTTCTGAACTTGCACAGTTCTAAACAGTTCATTTACAAAATCGTCTAGAATTATTAATAAAGAACTGGGGATAAGAGTGGTCACCAGACACCAGAATGGTTCTTGTTCTCAGTTGCATTTCTTGCAGATTTGAAGATATGAGTTACCCTGTAATACCAATCCAAGATAGAAATTTCACAGAACTAACTGCATGCATCAGACACCATGGGGCAACCAGTTGCTCTCCCTGTGCTTCTGGAAGTTAAATTCCAAATGATGGAGGCCAGTGATTGCTAAAATGGTGCATCCATTATGCAGGGCTACCAAAATCTTGCAATAGTAAATCTAGAAAATGACATCCATATACTGAATTAACTCTCCAAATGCTGCTGACAAAGCACAGATTAAACCAAGGTTTTCAAATTGCGATCTGACTTGTTTGGAACCAGTCACATGAACTGTAAGTATATACCGACTCCAGAGAGAGATGGACAAAAGAGGCGGATTGAGAGAAGAACACAAAATGAGAGACAAATACAAAGAGAAAGGAAAGAACAGAAAATGAGTAAGAAGAGAGAGCAAGAAAGGAGAGAGGAGAAAAGAAAATTCTAGTTCCATGAGTTTGATCAAATTAGTCAACTGTGCCTATTTTGGTTCAGTCGGCAGTACTTTGTAGGGGTCAGAAGGTTGTGAGTTCCAGGCCTCTCCAGACAACTGAGCAGTAATCCAGATTAAATATCCACTGAGCTGTATTCGAGATTAAATATCCACTGCAGCCCTGAAGAAATGCTACACTCAAAATCACACTACCTGGTCATTATCACTTTGCTGATTGTGGGCCTGGCCCTGTGCAAACTGGATGCTACATTTCCCACACTACACAAATGACCATATTTCAAAAGAACTTCATTGGTAAAGTGCTTTGGAACATCCTGACACCATGAACGTTGCTACATAAATGCCAATCTGACTTTTTTCATCTCTTCCTGCCATTCAAACGGTTTTGGAAGAGTTCAAGAAAGGACAGCCAATGTTTTCTGGTTCACCATTTGACACTTTTAGAATATAGATGAGCATATGGAATTGTGGAACAGGGCTTGGGTTTGATGTTAGTCCTTCTACAGTTAAATCATGCCCAAATATTTGGTCAGATAAGATCCTAATTTGTGTCAGTGTCCTAGATGAGATGTGAAGAATAAATCAAAGTTAGCAAAGGCTGCTACTCCTAACTGCAGTCCAGTAAGCAACTGGAAATTTTATGTGTAAGAACACTGGAATACAATGAGGAAGGACATGTGCTTAGGGATTCTACAGAAATCAATTACGGCTGTAGTTGTACAACAGACTGAACATTGACCGACTCATCTTGGCTTTGGTATCTGGCCTCTCAGGTGACAACAAGCTATGCTTTTACTAATTTATTCGTGAAGTTTCTTAACATGGTTTTACTATTTTTTTAAGATTCAAATACTACTGCTGCTACATGTATGTTTCAGTCTATGATTTTCAGACGTGAACAGTCTGCTGATATTCAGTATTCACGATCACAAAGTGGATTTATTTTGTATCAGGCACAGCGCCAGTGGCACTGTATCCAAAGCAAGTCAACACTAACAGATTGTTTCTAGCCAGGCAGATATGTGTACTACCATTGCCTTCCTTGGTCCCTAGGTCTGTGTGAAGTATTGAAATTCTTCCTTAGTTATTTTGTTGATGGGGATTCCTAATGATTCTCATTTTTCACTATTCACAAGATTGTGAAATTCTCTTATAAGAAAATCAAAGATATAACTGTGTTGGTGCAAACGACATCCTTGCTAAATATTGTCACGCTCTCCATAGGCACGACCTCAGAAACTAAAATCATGCAGATTGAAATTCCCAGTATAAATAGAATTCCTTCTTATTTTGCTCAAATTCTTGTCCAAGTTTCTAATTTTGTATTCCACAAGTTGCAGATTTTATGCAAATTTTGATTTCAAGCAAACAAAACTTATGCATCCTATCATATATTTCGCACTGAAGAACTGAGGTGTCAAGATTGGTTTGTCAAGCAGTACATACTGTATAAAGAGATGTAAATCCCAGTTACTTGGAATGCTGCCATTAAAGCAATGTCTGTCAATCCTCAGGAGAAACACAGGGCAAATGTAGAAGTCAAAAGGAGAAATAGGCCATTTGGCCCTTTGAAACTGCTCCACCGTTCATTAGGATCATCATTAATTTGATTGTCGTCTCAGTTCCAGTTTCCTGTTTGCCTCCCATAAACCGTGACTCCTTTGTCTATTAAAAATCCAATTATGCCTTGAAATTAATATGATGACCCAGCTGCCATGGCTTTCTGAAAAAATTGCTGTTAAATAGGTTTATCTTCTACTTTCAAATCAAGAAATTGATAAGGGGCTGAATGGTGTATGGTACAGTGCTTTAAATTCAGCAGCTGGATTCAAACCTAGCACAGGTGGATGAGTTGAAATTCTTTAATTTTTTTCCACGTGCAAATTTACAAGGGAGCTCTGGATGCCAACCGCATGGAAAATTATAAAATCAAAGGTGAAAGTAAAGGTAAAAAGTATGATTGCAGATTAGTGATGGGATTGATTGCTACCAGAAAATGAAAGAAAGGGACAGAATATGCAAATGTCATATTGTACCAAGAAACCATCTAAGTGTAGGAAAATTCAATAATAGAACAAACTTTAAACGCTTTGTATCTTAATGCATGAATATCATCTCATAGCCATTACAGAAACATGGTTACAAGGAGATCAAAACTGGGAAAGTAACATTCAGGAATATTTGACCTTTCGGAGAGATAGGAGGGATGGAAAAGATGATGTAGTAGCCACTGTTAATAAGAAATGAAATGAGGACAGTTAAGAGAGATTTTGGGAAGGAGACAGAAGCGGTCGGTGCAGGGTTGGGGAACGATGAGGTTGGAGGCCGTGGGTGGGAGGTCACCTAAGGTGATGAGGTTGTGGATGGTTTGGGAGATGATGGTTTGGTGCTCGAGGGTGGGGTCATGATCAAGGGGGCGGTAGGAGGAGGTGTCGGAAAGTTGGCATCTGGCCTCGGCGATGTAGAGGTCAGTGCGTCATACTACAACTGTGCCTCCCTTGTCCGCGGGTTTTATGGTGAGGTTGGGATTGGAGCGGAGGGCTGCACGTTCTGCGGGGGAAGAGGTTGGAGTGGGTGAGAGGGGTGGAGAGGTTGAGGCGATTGATGTCTCGACGGCAGTTGGAGATGAAGAGGTGATTGCCAAATTTCCATTTTCCTACCCCATTACCTGCTGAATTTGTGCTAGCTTTTTGAGATTTAGGCACAAAGGCTCCCAATTCTCTCAATTTTGTCGGCTCTGCAGTCTTTCTCTATTTAAATAATATTCAGCTCATTTATTCATCCTGCCAAAGTGCATAACCTCACATTTTACCACAGTATATTCTGTAGTGATTATAACAAGGTCAGCCAGCTAAACTTAATAGAATATGAATTTGAAAAAATCAGTTGCAAGAGATTTGCTTAGATTCCACACATTTTTCAATTATAAAGTGGCTGCCTGAGTGAAGTCCTAACCAAATACCTGGAAGTCTTCCAGGAAGGTCAAGGAACTATCAGAGGAGCTCAGGTAGCTTTACATATTGACCAGGAAACAATTCCGCAATTCTTCAAGGCACATCCTTTTTGGCAAAAGACATTTGTCTTAGGGGCATAAGTAGTGAGAGAAATCAGAAGGCTGGAAAGTGATGGAATCATCAAACTGCCTATTTGTGGAATGGGCAGCACCAGTCATATCGATTTTCAAGCCCAATGGGTCAGTTTGCCTTTGAGGGATTTTAAACAAATGGTAAACCACTTTTCACAGTTGGATAAATACTCAATCCCTCAGATAGAGGATTTGTATACAATGCTGGCAGGGGGCTATACTTCACACAACTGGACATAAACCTTACTTGCAGTTGTGTTTAGACCAAATTCCCAGAATTATATTACATAGAAACATAGAAGATAGGAGCAGGTGGCGGCCATTCAGCCCTTTGAGCCTGCTCCGCCATTCACCACGATCATGGCTGACTGTGCAACTCAATAGCCGAATCCTGCTTTCTCCCCATAACCTTTGATCCCATTCGCCCCAAGTGTTTATTTAGTTGCGTCTTGATTACATTCAATGTTTTGGCATCACTACTTCCTGTGGTAATGAGTTCCACAGACTCCGCCCGAAATTGTCTACCCCGAATCCTCATACTGTGACCCCTAGTTCTGGCCACACCCACCATTGGGAACATCCTCCCTGTATCTACCCTGTCCAATACTGTTAGAATTTTATAAGTCTCTACAAGATTAATACCCATAAGGGCTTGTCCCAACATACAAGACTGCCATTTGGGTATCATCAGCCTGCTCAATTTTTCAGTGGATGATAGAGAACATTTTGCAATATCTACTTCAGGTCGCGATTTACTTAGATGATATCCTGATAACAGGGAAAACTAATAAGGAAACACTTAGAGAACTTGAATATAGTCCTAAGGTGTTTTCTAAGGCAAGTGTACACCTGACAGTGAAAAATGTGTGTTCCAGACCTGTCTGTGACTTATTTGGGCTAAAGAGTTGACAAGACTAGATTACACCCATTTGGAAGATAAAGTGAGGGAGAACAAAGATGCAAAGAACAAACAGCTCCCACTCTGTCCAGGAGGTTAAGTCATTTCTTGGGCTGGTAACTTATTGTGGGAAGTACATAACCTGGCATCTATCCTGGCACCTTTACATCAACTCCTCAAAAAGGTTCAGTCTTAGAAATGGTCTCACAGACAGGATCTAGCCTTCAATGAAGTAAAGAAACAGCTGTCATCCTCTAAAATTTTGGCACACTCTGATCTCAAGAAAGATCTGGTATTGATGTGTGATGCCTCCCCATACGGCATTGGGGTGGTATTAGCTCATAGGTGGCCCAATGGAGAGGAACACCCAGTTGCTTATGCATCCAGGACTTTGGCTAATGCAGAGCTTAAATACGCCCAATACGTGGTTGTATATAGAATCAGGAAGTTCCACCAAAACCGTTATGGACAGAAATTTGTGATAATCATGGACCAAAAGCCCCTACTTGGTCTGCTTAAAAGGACACGACAGTGCACTTCTTTGGTCAATGATGATTAGCTTATCCCCTTCCTAGAATCCTTCTTTCTCATTGGGATGTATCTTTGCTGTGAGACATGGACTATTTTCTTAAATGTCTGCCATTACTGACTAAGCATACAAGATCCTGAGAGGTCTTGAAAGGGTAGATGCAGAGAGGATGCGTCCTCTTATACAATAATCTAGAACACTGTTTAAAAATAAAGGGTTGTCCATTTTAAACAGAGATGAGGTGAAGTTTTTTTATTCTCTCAGGGTCATGATTCTTTGGAAATGTCTTCTTGTAAAGGAGGTGGAAACAGTGTCATTGAGTATTTTTAGTAAACAAGTGAAATGTTATCAGGGATAGGCAGAATGTAGAATGGAAATTACAGGCAATTCTTAATAAATTATGGTGCAGACTAAAGTAACTGAATGGCCTACTCTGCTATTTGTTTGATTGCATTTCATAACTGCAACTTCATTCCATATTGCAAATGTTCAAGCTATCCTTGATATGTGTACCATCCAGATCAAATCACTTAAAGTTGAAATGAGCATTGTAATTAATTTGCAAATATCTAAAGTGCTGACAGAAGAGTTTTCTACTTTATGTAAGAAAAAGACAACATTTGTACAACAAAAGCCCTTTCTAAATTCATAAAATTTGGACACAAAAAATTTACTGAAGAAATAACTGCTCATAGGACAGAGTTGTCTGCACTTTTTGAATAGATCATGGCTCACGAATGACAGATTCGGTTACTGCTGGATTCCAGTGTAATATTTCATTAGCCACTCTAGGATTTCCGTTTCTGTCAATTTTTGGGTGACTTGTCACACTGACACACACCAGGCTGAAGTATACACCAATTAAAAATCTTCAGACTCTGGACACCAGGAATTTTTGGGTGCGTCTACTGTGACTAGCACCCTCCCACCTTCCAGCTCACAGGATGCTGGAGAAACTCAGCAGGTATGGCAACATCCGTGGAGACAGAAACAGTGTTAACATTTCATCATACCAGACTCGACATTAACTCGGTTTCTCTCTCCACAGGTGCTGCCAGACCTGCTGAGTTTCTCCAGCATTCTCTGTGTTTGTTTCAGATTTGCAGCATCTGCAGTATTTTGCTTTTATTCAAATATTTTAAGCCCCTCGTTTAACTTCTATATATCTAATGAACACAACTAAGGCCCTGTTAATTCAAAAGACAGGAATGAAGCCAGAGAGTGGGAAGTGATTTGGAAATTGCTTTTACTATCCTTTAACCCAAGCAATGCTCTGTCTCAATAATAACACCAACCCACAGAGTGAGCCTGGCAGCTTTACTAAGAAGAAACTTCAAATGCACAGCTTTCAATTCTGCAGATCTTCCAAAATGTGAGAGGTAAAATAGGCTTTGGTGTGCATTGGAATGCTATGGAATGTGAGGTTCACCCAGATGGAAGACACTGTTTGGTCACAAAGGCTTTTCAATTGGAATGGATTTTAGATACAACGTTCAATGAAGACACTCTCAAAAGTATGGTCAGATTCCCACTATTGATTCAAAGTCTGTTGAAATACTACAGATAGCGGTGTATAATATCCCAGTGTTTTTAAACAAGGACATCATGTCTTTTGGACGACTGTAAATACTGCAACTAAAGAAAAACTTGGAGATAAATCTGTGCCTCAGACTCTGAACAAGCTGTCGGATTGAGTTTACTTATCAAGTCTGACAAGCACAGACACTTTGCATTGAAGTGTATGGGCTCAGCTACTTCATAATGAGCTCATTATTAACATCAGTGGTTAGTAGTACATGGAACAGGCAAGTGGCTATCAGACTCACTAAAGTGCTGTACGTTTAATTTCTGGATGTCAGGGCCACACATGCCCAGTTATCAAGCTGCAGGTATGACAAGATGGACTGGCTAAAAATTATGGGAGGCTGAGTTTCCTCTTCTGCCATATGTCTTGGAACACTTCTCTCAATTTTGCCCAACATTGTATACTTGCAGGGAGAAGTCAAAACATTTTAGTGGAGCCAAGACAGAAGGCACAAACTAGCAACGAAACAGTTTTTAAAAAAATCACTTTCTTCAGTTCCTTACTTATTGGTTTTGTGCCTATTTAGGACGATTGGTTGCTGATATGTTTGCCTTATCTCAATCCATAGCAATATGAAAGTAAACTTATCAAATTGATCCAGATTAGCAGCTTTCAAGTCCAAGGACAAAACAAACCAACTAGTCAAGTTATTTGCTACTTTTGCAGCAGCACAAGTCAATATTCAAATAATTAAGTGGTGAGGTCTTCTGCCCCTGCAACTCTTTAAAGCAGTGATGGTCTCCAGTCCTATTATTTTTAAATCTGTGACTCTGATTATAGACCTCTTTGCATACTGCACCCTTTCCAGTTCACCTGACGAAGGGGCAGCACTCGAAAAGCTTGTGATTTCAAATAAATCTGTTGGACTATAACGTGGTGTCATGTGACTTTTGACCTTTCCAGTGTGATCACATTCTTCCTTTAATGTGGTAACCAGCACTGTACCTGGTATTCTGGCTGTGGCCTATCGTTTTACACAGTTCCATCGCCCTTTGCTGTCCACCTGACCTGTCTGTTAATATCTTTTGGCAGCCTACAGTTTGTGTACTTGTATTCAATGGCTTGACCAACTTTTGAATCATTAGCAAACTTTTAGGAGGCATGATTAAGATTAAATAATTAATATATGCCATGAAAAACAAGATGCCTGGCACTGACCCCTGTGCAACCCCACTGGCAGCAGCCTTCCACCTTCAACATTACCCGCTGACTATTACATTTTGCTTCCTGCCAATGAGCCAGTTTTAGATCCAACTTGCCAGAAGACTCATAAGATAACAAGGTGTACAGCTGGATGAACACAGCAGGCCAAGCAGCATCAGAGGAGCAGGAAGGCTGACATTTCCGGCCTAGACCCTTCTTCAGAAAAATTTTCTGAAGAAGGGTCTAGGCCTGAAACGTCAGCCTTTCTGCTCCTCTGATGCTGCTTGGCCTGCTGTGTTCATCCAACTCTACACCTTGTTATCTCAGATTCTCCAGCATCTGCAGTTCCTACTATCTCTGCCAGAAGACTCATGACCATTTAATTTCGCTTTTCCGAACAGTCTGCTATGTGAGACTTTGTAAAATGTCTTGTTAAAATCCACGTGGAGCAGCAAATATTTTAATGATGCAATATTAATTATAATGATTTTCTCTTTAACACCCAGTGCAGAACGTTCCACAGCAGTCAATAAAACTTAATTGGAAACGGAATATTTTCTGGTAGGTGAACACTCTCAAATGAAGGCAGTTTTCCACTGATTCCAAATGTCTAAAATCTTGCCCAGATGTTGCCAGTTAAAATTCCTTATGTTTGCTCTCAGAAAAATTATCAATTGCTCGCCATCTTAAGAGAAATGGTGCACCTCACCATGACTCTCAAGCATTTCAAACTGCTTCATGTACAATAATTTACTCCAAAACACAGAGATTTATGAAGGCAAATACAGCAGTCATTTTGCACAAAGGAAAGTTCCAGAACCAAGTATTAAATGACCAGCTATTCTATCTCTTGGCATTATTAGGGGAGGATGGAATGTTTGCCAGGACACTGGAGAACATCCCACTTTACAAATAGTGACATGAGATATCTACCATCAACTGAGAGGCTGAGTGTACAGTAGCATTGTGATTAAATTACGGAGCTGGTAATCCCAACAGCAGGATTTGGATTTTTTTATTCGTTCATGGCCTGTAGCTGACAATGGCTAGGCCAGCATTTATTGTCCAATCCTACTTGCATTATCGAAATTGGTGGTGAGCTACCTTCTTGAACCACTGCAGCTATCATGCTGTTAGGGAGCGGGTTCCAGGACTTTCACCAAGTGATAGTGAAGGAACAGTGATGTAGATCTAAGTCAGAAAAAAACCCAAAAGAACTGCAGATGCTGTAAATCAGGAACAAAAACAGAAATTTCTGGAAAAGCTCAGCAGGTCTGGCAGCATCTGTGAAGAAAAATCAGAGTTAACATTTCAGGTATGGTGCCCCTTCCTCAGAACTCTGAGGAATGTCAAGGGACAGTGTTTAGAAATTTTCATGTTGATGACGATCTTGTGTTGTGCGAATATTATTTGGCAATTATCAGTAGATATTTTCTACTTATTCATTCCCGCACCAGCTTCCATATATCAATTTAACAGCTTTGTTCTTTAGGAATCAGCCAGTTTGGTTAATAGTGATGCTAACTACACACTCTTGGTAATGGACATTCAAATCCCCAATCCAAAGTACATTCTGTGCCCTTGCTATCCTCAGTGTTTTCTCCAAAAGTGTTCAACATGGAGGAAGGGCATTAGTTGGTAATCAGCAGGAAATTTCCTTGCCAATGTTTGACCTATGCCTTAAGATTTCAGCGACTCCAAAGTTGATGCCAAGAACTCTTGAGGCAACTCTTCCTGACTGTATACCACTGTAGTGATGTTGGCGTCTGGGACATTTTTTATTACATAGGAATCTGAGAGAATAACCATTGTTGTTGCCTGACACACCTGTTGGACAACTCTCCTAATTTTGGCACAAGCTCAGATATTGGCAAGGAGGACTTTTCAGGGTTGACAGGGCTATGCTTGTTGCTGTTGTTTCTTGTGCCCAGCTCAATGCCTGATGATCTGAATAGTTCCATTCCATTTTTTTGTTAAAAGCCTTGAGTCAGTTCAATAAACTAAGTGGCTTGTTGAAAGGCTTTTTCAGAGGGCAGTTAGGATTCAACTACATTGTTGTGGTCTGGATTTACATGTAGGCCAGGATCAGGAAAAGATGGCAGATTTTGCTCCTGAAAGGACTTTGGTGAAACTGATGTGTTTTTATGACAATTAGCAGTGGTCACATGGTCACCATCAAACCAGATTTTAATTCCAGATTTTATTTAAAAATCCTGTTGATATTTAAATGCATGTCCTCAAAACATTAGCCTGAGATTCTGGATTACTATTCCAGTGACATTACCACTGCCTGTTTAACACTAATACTTTGGAAATGTGTTCATATCCCCACAACATCTGAAGAATTTAAATGAACTTAATTAAATAATTCAGGAATGAAAAGTAAAATGCAATCAGTACAATAAAAAGTAATATAAAATCAGAACTGGTGACCATGCATTTTCATTAAAACAATCCATCTGATTTCCAGAAAATTTTCAAAAAAGGAAATCTACTCTGCATACCTGGCCTGGTCCATGTGACAGCAGTGTGGTTGACACTTCACTGCCTTCTGAAACAGTCTAGCAAGTCTCTACATTTTAAGCAGGTGACTCACCTGCCCAAGGGCAATTAGCGATGAGCAATAAATATTAGCCTTGCCATATCCAAAGGATGAATAAAAAATGGCAGTACCGTAACAGCTCATCTGAAGAACATTCATGTAATTAACTGTCATAAGAAAATTGTAACCTATAGCTTTGTTTAAAAAGTAATGACAGTGATAGCTTCATAAACAGGCCTAAAAGGAGGGAGTTACATCAGTGACCCTTCTAAAAAAAAGCAGTTAAAGAAATGGAGCTATATTATTCCATTTTCTAAAAACGAATAATTTACAACATCAACTAATTTTCAGAATGGAGGCTCCCAGAACAACATATGTGTGCAGAAACACAATAAGTAAATGAAGTTAGAAATCCTTTAGATATTTAGAGATATGAATATGCAAAAACGTATCATGTATTACACGTCAGCCTAGCCTGTTGAGCTTCATGTGGAATACAAAAGATCACATTAATGCATGTACACAGCAAGTGCATGTTGCCAGTCAAACTGTCTACAAATCTTTTCAGTGGATGGCAATGGAAACAACAACTTGCAACTAAATAGTTCACAACAGCACCTAATTTGACACCACATATGAAGATATTAGGATAAGTGAGGCAGGTTTTAAGCAGTGTTTTAAAGGAGAGAAAAGAAATTCCAGAGCTTAGGCCTTTGCAGCTGAAGGCACAGCCACCAATGATGGAACCATTACAATCAGGGATGTGCCAGAGCCCAGAATGAAAGAAGGAAAGAGATCACAGTGGGTAAACAGCAGTCTTCAAATGGCTGTCACATCCAATGTTCTTGAATAAAGTGGATGCAAAACTGATGCAAATTGTTGTATTTGCAAAATAACTCTGGTGTAAAGATAATAAACATGCTGGCATCATCAGCTGCTCCTTGATTCAAGGATGATGCCTACTCAGATTTATGCATTTCTGCTTTGGATCTTCATGTGACTGAACAGGCCAATCTACAGATCTTTGGGCATGTATGGCAGGATGCCCCATAAAATAGTAAGATCCAGGGTGCAGAATTTGCTTCTTTTTCTTTACTTCTCTAACACCTCTCTCCCTCATCATTAAAATGGTGTGATTCACAGTGTGATGTAGCTTGATGGATAAGTTGGCACCATTTCTAACAATTGGAAGCTAGTTCCTCTCAGCCATTAAGGACAATGCTGTTGCACTTCTGAGTGACTTTGAAACATTTTCTTTGTCCTCCCCTCAAATGAAAGCCATTTGAATCTTAAGGGGGAAAAAAAGGCTTGGTAGGGGAGATGCTTTTCAGCCAACTGGACACAGTGTCCAGATGATCAAAATTGATTTGCTCCCCAATATGCCAACATTTTCATGCACAGGTTCGAACAAGACTTCTTTGCTGTGCAGGACCTCCGACCAATGCTATACACAAGATACATTGATGGCATTTTCTTCCTTTGGACTCATGGTGAGGAATCACTGAAACAACTACACAGTGATATCAACGAGTTTCATCCCACCATCAGAGTTACCAAAGAATACTCTTTAGAATCAGTCTCATTTTTGGACACACATCTCCATCAAGGACAGTCACCTCCGTACCCCACTCCACCATTAGCCCATGGATAACCCCATGATGCTGCACTTCTCCAGCTTCCACGTAAAACATATTAAAACAGCCATCCCCTACAGTCAAGCCCTACGCATACACAGGAGCTGTTCGGATGAGGAGGAATGAGACGGACACCTGAAGGTTACCCACCACTGTCCAGTACTTCCCAGGAGTGGAGAAACTACGTCATGTTCTTCACAGCTTTCAACACGTTATCAATGACAATGAGCATCTCGCCAAGATCTTCCCCACGCCTACACTTCTCACCTTCAAACAACCGCCAAACCTTAAACAGATCATTATTCGCAGCAAACTACCCAGCCTTCAGGACAACATCGACCACAACACCACACAACCCTGCCACGGTAACCTCTGCAAGACATGTCAGATCTTCGACATGGACACTACCATCCCAGGTGGGAACACCACCCACCACATGCACGGCAGATACTCTTATGACTCGGCCAACATTGTCTATCTCATACTCTGCAGGCAAGGATGCCCCCGAGGCATAGTATATTGGCGAAACCATGCAGACGTTATGACAATGGATGAATGGACACCGCGCAACAATCGCCTGACAAGGATGTTCCCTCCCAGTGGATGCACACTTCAGTGATCAAAGACATTTGGCCTCGGGTCTTCAGGTAAACACCCTCCAAGGCGGACTTTGGGATACACAACAACGCAGAGTCACCGAGCAGAGGCTGATAGCCAAGTTCAGTCCCATGAGAACAGCTTCGACCAGGATCTTGGGTACATGTAGCACTGCAGGTGACCCCAGCACACTAAACACACTCACACACACAGATCCTCTCATACACATGCACTGTCTCTCAAGCCTATCTTTTCCCCACACACACACACACACACACACTCTCTCTCTCTCTCCGCCCCTCCACCCACACATACACACCCTCACCCACTCTTCCCCCCCACACACACATTCGCTCACTATCTCTCTGTCTGCCCACCCCAGTCCAACACTGGCACCTCCACATTCAAGCTGATTTTGTTACAGCTTTGCATGAACGCTTGTGAAGTTGGCTTCTCAAAGGACACTGTTATTACTTCCTTACTATTGAATCCAGAGGTAATGGTGAAGGCATTAATAACTGAACTTCCCTAGTGCTTTTGTGTCATTGATGCTCTGTCTGGCTCTCAGTACAGCACAGTGGTGTGGTACACTAGGACTTTAGTGGAGGTCTTTGATGTCAAACACTCACTACTATTGTTTGTAGAAGGTTGAGGTGGAATGACCAATCGGTGTTGGAACCCTTTGTCAATGTTGGACTTCTAAGAGAGAGGTGACTACCAAGGTACACAAAGTGTTCTACATATTCCCAGGGTCTAAACTTCAATCTATGTGGAAGTTGGAATATTGGACTGGTCAGGTCTGTGCTGACAAACAAGATTTGTTTTGCTACCATTCAAGTACAGGCCAAATTTCTATTGTGCAGAACTGAAGCAATTGAGAGTGGCCTATAAAGGTGGTGCAGAGTGGGCCATGATAGGACAGTTATCTGCAAATTCAAGGTCAAGTATAAAAAACCCAAAGAACTGCAGATGCTGGAAATCAGAAACAAAAACAGAAATTGCTAGAAAGGCTCAGTAGTCCTGGCAACATCTGTGGAGAGAAATCAGAATTAACATTTCAGGTTCAGCGACCCTTCCTCCGGCGTTGTGTTTTGGTGGCAAGTATATGTATGACGGCCAGTTTAGTTTTGAAACGGAGGTTTCTCATTTATTTCATGATTTTCCATTTTGGCAGTATTTAATACTGATGCCAGAGGGCAAGTGATCTTAAATGAATAGTCACCATTGATAAATTGTAAATCATTTGGGGATATCACATAGCCGTCTTTGATGCTGGTCTGGATTTTGATGATGTCTACTTCAGACCTCCCACGCAAGACAGTAATATTTTGAAAAAACTGCAGAAGGAAAAGTTTTTTGGATCTCCAAATCTTCGGAGCATAATCCACAGAGCTTTGTGCTAAATTTGTTCAAGTCAATGAACATGATGATGAGCTGGTGTATTCCTTGACATTTTCTTGGATATATCTGGCAACACAAACAATGAGAGGTTTCTCAGAAAGGTTCACGCCTCAATGACTATCTAGGAGAATTTTGTTAATCACACATAGTAAGCAATTTCGGAGAATGCATGCCAGGAACTTCCCCTGCTACTGTCAAGATGAAGATACCTCAATAGTTTTTGCAGCATGATTTATTTCCCTTCTTGAAGACAGTTACAATTGTCACATTCCAAAAGTGGGGAAGTTGTGGGGGTAAGAGTTTATTTCTTTCTCAAATCCATAGACAGAGTGCATGGAGTCATGATGTAAACACAAGTCTAGACCTCAGGTGAAATACCGTCAGGGCCAAAAGCTATATCATTTTCCATCCTTTGATCGCTTGTTGTCACTCTCCAGCTGATGGTAGCTCAGCCACGGAGTCAGCCACAGGGTATTGCAGGGTACCCAGACAATCTCAGCTGCCATTGTGGATTCACAGTTGAGGTACAGTTCAAGATGCGAGGTGAATGTTCACCACTGATTTAACAAAGTCTATGATCTGTACATCAGGCAACAGTCACCAACACAGATCGAGTACTACAGATATCACCTAGGTTTTGACCTAACAATGGCATGATTCAGAATGCACCAATGTTTTGATCTAGCAAGCCTCCATGCGATTTTGTATTTGGTCTGGTGAAAGAGGGTGCTCGTTATTATGAGGCTTAGCTGTACACACTTTATTAGCACGAGGACAGCATCTACATTGTTTCTTTCACCAGCCAGTTCTTCCCAATGGTCCTGCTCCACTCATCAGTGACTCGGCCAACCTCGGCTTTAAAGTTCTCAGAAGGATGATCTTTTCTTCTTTTGGAATGTGAGTGTGGACTTCACTAATGCAGGACCTGAACTTTTCCTTTACATCTTTATCAGAGTCAAAGGTCACGACATAAACAGTGAACACAACTGCCTATTAATCATGGCTGAGCTGTGGGTGAAGTATCATGAGTACAACTGACAAATTCTGGTAGTTCATCTAGATTCTATTTCAGATGATAAAGCAAATTCCATAACCATGAGGGCTGCTGTCAGCCTTTCTTTTCTAGTAGGTATATTTTCTGGCTTGCTCCTTCAACCACCTGTCTGTCAAACAGGTCTCAGGTGGCAATGTCGTTAAGATCAAGGTCAAAGGAGAGTATTGTCACTGTAGTCCCACTACTCCATGGGTCACAACACAAAATAAACACTTATTATTTATAACCAAGGTGACTAACTAAATACTTCACTTATATCAAGTTTGAAACATCAAGATCTGTCAATCAGTTTTCTTGATAAACGCAATTATTTGCTTATTTCAAAACAAAACATTCAATGACAATAAAACAATTTGTTAACACAGAGAGTCGATGATATAGATGTATAAATGCTTATCCCTGTAAATATCCTGAAAACACACACGCACACACAAACAAACACTTTTCAGGAAGAGAGGAGGAGAAAGGATTTTTCAGTGGAGATTGGCTTTCTTGGAGAAAATAAACATCTTGGCTAATGGGTTTTTCTTAAACGTGGAATTGGAGAAAAGGATGTTCCAAAGTCTGGTGCTCTGGTGTTCTGGAATATGTGATTATTTCACTAATCATGCAAGGTTGTTTCTGAAGTCTTGCTGACACAGCTTGCTCAGAAAATGCAATCTTAAGATGTTTCTTCAATCTATTTTTCAAAAGAATAAATAAGTTTCACCCTGAACTCAACAGCAGGGGTTTCTTTTCAGAGATCAGCTTAGCAGCTTGTTCTTAGCAGGCTTTCTACCAACACAACGGGCTTCATCCACCCCCCAAATCCCCAGCCGTACCCAGGACCTTCCCCACAATGTGCCCGCCGCCATTGGCCATGAGGCCACTATCGGAGAACACTGAGATGATGTCACATCCGCCACCGCCGGGTTCCCCACTTCCGGGACAGCAAACACCATCGCTGCCGTTGCCACCAACACTGAAGTCGCGACCACCCTCACCGCTCCTGCCGCCGCCTACCCCACTCCGCCCATCACCGACGCGGACGCAACTCCATCCACCGCCGGCGCAACTCCGCCCACCGCCGACACAACTCCGCCCACCGCCGACGCCAACGCAACTCCGCCCACAGCCGAGGCCGACGCAACTCCGCCCACAGCCGAGGCCAACTCAACTCCGCCCACAGCCGAGGCCGACTCAACTCCGCCCACAGCCTCCACAGCCAGCAGCTCCAGAGGGGACAATAGCACCCAGCCCTGCCGAGTCTTCACCATCCCCCCAGACCTACCCCTTACTGAGGACAAATGGTCAGTCCTCAGTAAAGGGCTCACCTTTGTCCCCCTCCACCCACAGATCAACGAATACCGCTCACGCTTGGACATAGAGCAGTTTTTCCGCCGCCTCCGCCTCCACGCTTACTTCTTTAACCGTGAACCTAACCCTCCCTCTACTGACCCCTTCTCCCGCTTCCAACACACCCCCTCCTCCTGGACACCACCCCAAGGCCTCCTACCCTC
>NC_063352.1:36926038-36970174 GCF_021869965.1 Rhincodon typus
CCTCCCCACCCACCACCCACCATCCCCCACCCCCCTCATCTCCCAACACTACGCAACATGTAAAATTTCCCAGATATATCCTGTCTACACAAAACAAGACAAAGCAATTTGGTCAATTACTGACCTGTCAGTCTGCTTTCAATCATCAGCAAAGTGATAGAAGGGATCGTGAACAGTTCTACAGGACACATCTATTTCAATTTTGTATCTCACATGAAAGACAGCGCCTCAAAGGTTGCAGCATGCCTTCAGTATTGCACTAATGTCAGCATGAATTACAGGGCTCAATCTCCACAGAGAGTTTTGAACCAACAATCTTCTGCCTCAGGGGCATAAGCAAGCCCATTCAACCCTACACTAGCATCCACAGTGGCAGAAATTAATAGCTGTCCACTTGTCAGTTTTTGAACAAGTACAGAGAACAGTTGGTAGACAAACAGGAGGCTGGAAAAACACAGCAAGTCAGGCAGCATCTGGAGGAGGGGGAGAAGTTAACATTTTGGGTTTTACTCTTCTTCAGGACTGGATGTGGGGATAGGGGGAGCTGCAAATAAGGGGGACGGGGTTAGTGGAATGGTGGTGATAGGAGGACACCCTGGTACAACCTGGATAGTCGATGGAAGGGATGAATCTGGTTGGTAGCTGGAATGGAAGGGAGGAAGCGGTCGGTGGAATGGAAGGGAGGAGGCGGGGCTGGAAAGGGAGCCCGGGGATGGGTGGGAAGGTTATTTGAAATTCGAAAACTCAATGTTACTCCAGGCTGTAGGGTGCCCAAGCGGAAGATAAAGTGCTGCTCCTCAAATTTGTGTTCTGATTCACTGCGACACTGGAGGGGGAGCGGGGGAATTGAAATGGGCGGTGGCCGGGAGGCAAGGCTAGCCGTTTCTGGCCAGGCGAAGATGCTTGGTTAAACGGTTGTCTACTCTACATTTGATCTCATCGATGTAGAGAAGACCATGTAGAGAAGATGATGTCTCTACGTTGGTGAGACCAAAGGTAAACTAAGTGACCGTTTCACCGAGCATCTTCACCTGGCCCGAAACAGCCGGCCTAACCGCCTGGTCACTGCCCATTTCAAACCCAATCTACTGCCCCTCAGACAGGTCCATCCTCAGCCTCCTCCAGTGTCACAGTGAATCAGAACGCAAATTTGAGGAGCAACATCTTATCTTCCACCTGGGCACCCTACAGCACGGAGGGCTTAACATTGCGTTCTCTAACTTCAAATAACCATCCCCCCCATCCCCCGGCTCCCTTTCCAGCCCCGCCTCCTCCCTTCCATTCCAGCTACCAACCGGATTCATCCCTAACATCAACCATTCAGGTCATACCTACTACCGGTGTCCACCTATCACCACCAATCCACTACCCTCTCCCCACCCGCACATCCAGTCCTGAAGAAGGGTAATTTGAAACGTTGATTTCTCCTCCAGATGCTGCCTGGCTTGCTGTGTTTTTCTAGCCTCCTGTTTGTCTACCTTGGATTCCAGCATCTGCAGCATTTTTCTGTCCCGACAGAGAACAGTTTGGTCACCTGCATTTTTCTCCATGCACGTATTAATGCTACAGAGCTATAAACTCTATATCAAATAAATGCCAAGTACCTCAATTCAAGTCCAGTATATCGTATTCTGATAAACAGTCTCAGCCAAAATGTATTTTTCTCTCTCAGACCCTGTCCATTTCCAGCATTCGCCACTACATGACAACCATTTGTCATGACCATGGATCATAACCCTGGAACACTTATGGACATATTGAACTTTTAATTCCCTTTTTTTTAAAAGGAAAAACAAGGACTGATACAGTTAAGATGACTGTGGATGTAAATTTAGTAGCTGTCCAGAGAGGAATTCTGGAATGTCACACACACACAGAATCAGGGGAAGACGAAAGGAAGAGACAATGAGTGGCTGAGTGCCCAAATCCTCTCAAGAGGGATCCATCTCCTGCAGACATGTTTGTGTTTTACCTTTCAAGGGATGTACAAAACACAGAAGTGTTATGTATATAACAGGGTGACACTGTGTGTCAACCAGAAGGTCACAGCTTTGAGAAAAGCCACTAAACACCTGTGTAAAAGCCATACTCTCACTCTGAGTGCTGCCAAACAGCCACTGTTAAAAGGAACCAGGATAAAACAACCACAAGGCTGCAGTCAATCTCAAGGCCAAGAATCTCAAAATTAACAGCCTAGTTACTAATGTCAATGCTATAGGTAAACATCAACTGTAACAGGTGCAATGGTCGACCATCCACCTTTCACTAATGACCTGGGAAACTAATCTGTATGTCTTGGAACTTCTACCTTATTTCAACTCACTTCTGCGTGCATACATGTTGAGTTGCTACTTCTTCATGTGGTTAGTAACTATTACAGTTGTTTTGCCATTAACAGCCTGGTAAAGCCTGTTTAAACTGGCTCCTTTTATAACATACATTCATTTGGTCTGGACATCCACAGGGAAAGGGAGCCTGCTTAAATTAACCTTGATGTGATTAACTGAGGAAGCTGATGAATAAAGAGCCGGTTCAGACCGCCTCACCCAGATGTGGGGCATCCCATCTACAACCATAACAAATTGAGGAACCTTGTTTGGGGACTGAGTGTAACCAAAGTAATTTTTAGTGCAAAATACTTGGATAGGTTTTGATTGAAAGATAAAGTACTGTATAAATGCATGTTTGTCTTCTCTTTATCCCAGGGCCCTTCCTGACTCAGTCCAGAGAAGCAATCAACAAGATGCACTTCTCTAGCATTCAAGTATCAACATATCAGGAAATCAGAAATAAAAAACTGTAGGGGAACAACAAAACTGAAAAACACTTTTGTCATGACCATGGATCGTAATCCTGGAATACATATGGATATATTGAACCTTTAATTACAACCCATTTTTTAAAAAGAGAACTGATACAGTTAAGATGACTGTGGACAGAGTTGTAGCATGGTTATCATCTATGCGACACACTACGGACCTCACCAAAACCCTATCTCAGTAAAACTGAAGGTCAAACAAGAATTACAGCAACCCTCTACATTCAACTCTGCAATACTATGCCTTGCTTTCAGCAAGATTAAGTGATCTCAATCATGTAACGAGAGATTTTGACACGTGGAAGGCCAGTGGATCATAAAATAGGAATTTTTAACTTCACTGACAGCAGGTCTTCAAAAAATTGAAGGGGCATTAAGGTTCAACTAGGAAAACTGAGTACTTAAAAGGAACAAAGCCTGTAATTCACATCTGTTTGAGGAAATGGTCTGGGTCCCATCCAAAGAAGAGGCAGTGTGGAGAACGGTCTGAGGTTCTATAGTGAAGGTTGCTATTATAGGCATAATCCAGTTCTGGAAAGTACTCAAACCACTTTTAGACAGTCTCAGGCAGCAAGGTGTGCAGATCATGATGCAGACTATGGCTGAGTCGTCTGCATTGTCGGATGGTCTAGTGGTATTATCATGAGACTATTAATCCAAAAACTTAGCTAATGTTCCGGGGACCCGGGTTCGAATCCAATCATGGCAGATGGTGAAATTTGAATCAATTAAAAAAAAACTGGAATTAAGAATCTACTAATGGCCATTGTCGATTGTTGGAAAAACCTATCTGGTTCATTGATGTCCTTCAGGGAAGGAAATCTGCCATCCTCACCTGGTCTAGCCTATATGTGACTCCAGACCCACAGAAATGTGGTTGATTCTCAACTGCCCTCTGAAATGACCCAGCAAGCCACTCAGTTATACAAATTGCTAGAAAGTCTCAGAGAAATGAAATCAGGCAGATCACCTGGCATCGACCTAGGCACCAGAAAAGACAATGGCAGAAACAGCCTTATCAACTCTACAGGGTCTTCCTTACTAACATCCGGGGGCTAATGCCAAAACTGGGAGAGCTGTCTCACACACTAGTCAAGCAACAACCTAACATCATCACATTCAAGGAACCTTACAGACAATACCCGAGACACCACCATCACCATCCCTGGATATGTCCTGTCCCACTGGCAGGACAGTCCTGGTAGAGGTGGCAACACAGTGATATACAGTCAGGAGGGAGTTGCTCTGGGAGTCCTCAACATTGGCTCCGGACCCCATGAAGTCTCATGGCTGCAGATTAAACACGGGCAAGGAAATCTCCTGCCGATTACCACGTATCGTCCTCCGTCAGCTGATGACTCAATACTCCTCCATGTTGAACAACTCTGAGAGGAAGCTCTGAGGATGGCAAAGGCATAAAATGTACTCTGGGTGGGCGATTTCAATGTCCACCATCAAGAGTGGCTTGGCAGCAGTACTACTGATCAAGCTGGTCGAGTCCTAAAGGACATAGCTGCTAGACTGGGTCAGTGGCAGGTGGTGAGGGAGCCAACTAGAGGGAAAAACATATTTGACCTCATCCTTACCAATCTGCTGGTTGGTTTGTGTACTTTGGGTAGTCCGTAGAAACAGGAGGTGTTCGAGCCTTCTAGTTTCATTTTCATGTAGTAGGTCTTGCTTAGTCGTCCTGTATTTTGCAGTCTCTTCAGCATGATCCCGTTTGCTAGATGTGGTTCGGACCCACTGTCTCCCTACCAGGCATGCCTACACACACACTGGCTAAGGACCTACAACACAGACTGAAACATCTGATCAACGGATCACCCCACTCGATCCACTCAACCCAAAAATTCCTTGACAAACTCAAGAACATTAAAATCAATGATGATGGGATTATGGTATCCTTTGATGTCACAGCACTATTCACGTCCATTGACGTACCACTAGCCAAAGACACACTTGCTACATTACTGGATACAGCAGGAACGCCAAACTCCAAACAGCTCCTTCAGCAAGGACAACATACTCAGACTACTGGACCTATGCCTCACCACACACTTCATCTTTAACGGCCAAATATACAAACAAATCAATGGTACACCTACGGGGTCACCCATCTCAGGACTTATTGCAGAGACAGTCAATGCAAGGACAGGAACACACTACCCTGCCTCCCCCATACAGCCAAAACTGTGGATCCGATACGTGGATGACATGTTTGTCATCATTAAACGCACCAAGTTAGAAGAGACACACCATCTCATCAACATTTTCACTGGGATCAAATTTACAAGAGAAAAGGAAGACAACAATCAACTTCCGTTTCTAGACATGAGGGTAGAACAAATGACCAACGGGGAGTTCCAAACCACAGTATACAGGAAGGCAACCCACACTGACCAAATCCTGAATTTCCACAGCAATCACCCAAATGTCCACAAACAAAGCTGTGTTAGGACACTATTCAAACGGGCAACAACCCACTGTAACATGCCAGAACTACACAAGGAGGAAGAGCACCTATACAAGGTGAACTCATCTCCACTTGCCTTGACTCTGTCTTTTCCCCCTGATCCAGGAACTTCCTACCGGTCCAGGAACTCCCCACCTACATCCGAGACACCATCCATGCCCTCCGCCTCCTCCAAGATTTCCAATTCCCTGGCCCCCAACACCTCATCTTCACTATGGACGTCCAATCCTTGTACACTTGTATCCCCCACAAAGATGGCCTAAAAGCCCTCCATTTCTTCCTCTCCCACAGGCCCAACTAGTCCCCCTCCACCGACACCCTCATCCACTCAACAGAACTTGTCCTAATCCTGAACAACTTCTCCTTTAACTCCTCCCCCTTTCTACAGACTAAGGGGGTGGCCATGGTTCCAAGCTATGCCTGCCTTCTTGTAGGATACATGAAACAGTCCTTTTTCTGCAGCTACACTGGCACCATCCCCCACCTCTTACTCCGCGACATCGATAACTGTATCAGTGCTGCCTCGTGCTCCCACAGGGAGCTTGAACAGTTCATCAACTTTACTAACACCTTCACTCCAACCTCAAATTCACCTGGATCATCTCCGATACCTCCCTCCCTTCCTGGACCTCTACGTCTCCATCTCTGGTAACCACCTCAACACTGACATCTATTTCAAGCTCCCCCCGACACCCATAGCTACCTGGACTATACCTCCTCTCACCCACCCTCCTGCAAGAATGCAACCCCCTACTCCCAATTCCTCTGCCTCCATCACATCCACTCCCAAGATGGAGTGTTCCACTCCCAGACACCCCAAATGTCCTCCTATTTCAAGGAATGCAACCTCCTCCCTCCAGTGATCAAAAATGCCTTCAACTGCATCTCTGCATTTCCTGCACTTCGGCCCTCAAATCCCCTCCCCCCAACAAAAATAAAGACAGAGTCCCCTTGTCCTCATATACCACCCCACCAACCTCCGCATCCAGCATATTATTCTCCGCCACCTACAATCCAACCCCACGACCAAAGAGATATTTCCCTCCCCACTCCTATTTGCCTTTCATAGGGACTGGTCTCTCCATGACTCCTTCATTCGCTCCACACTCCCCACTAATCCTACCACCCCTGGCACCTTTCCCTACAACCATAGGAAGTGCTACACCTTCCCCTACACCTCCTCCCTCACCTCCATCAAAGGCAAAAAATAAACATTTCATATCATGCAGGAGTTCACCTGTACATCCTCCAACCTGGTCTACTGTATCCATTGCTCCTGATGTGGCCTCCTTTACATCGGTGAGACCAAGTATAGACTAAGGGACCGTTTTGTGGAGCATGTGCACTCTGTATGTGGCAAACGACAACATCTTCCAGTCACCAACCATTTTAACTCCCCTCCCACTTCCTGGGTGACATGTCCATCCTGGGCCTCCTCCAGTGTCACAATGACACCACCCGCAAACTGGAGGAGCAGCACCTCAGGAGCCTACAGCCCGATGACCTTAATGTAGAATTCACCAGTTTTAAGATCTCACCTCCCCTGGCCTCATCCCACATCCAAACATCCATCTTATCCCCACTTCCTTGACCTGACACAACCTGTCCATTTTCTCTCCCACCTATCCGCCCCACCCATCCTACTGACCAATCCCCACTACCCGCTACCACATTCACCTATCACTATTCCACCTACCTTCCCTAGCCCCACCCCTCCTCCATTTATTTCCCAGCTCCCTTCCCCCTCTCCATTTCTGAAGAAGGTCCCGACTCAAATGTCAACTTTCCTACTTCTCTAATGCTGCCTGGCCCGCCGTGTTCCTCCAGCACCATGCGGTGCTGTCACCTATACAAGGTGTTTGCTAACAACGGATATCCCAACAAGTTCATCCACAGGTGCCTACTAGATAGTCAACGCCAAGAAGACACAGTACGCCCCAAGACACTGGCCACACTACCTTGTATCAAGAACAAATCAGAACTGACAATGAGACTTCTACGACCACTAGGAATCATGGTAGCACACAAACCCGCAGCCAAACTCTGACAAACACTCACAAGGACCAACGACCCCATACCCATGACATGCAGAACCAACGTAATTTACAAAATACCTTGCAAGGACTGCAACAAACATTACATTGGTCAGACTGGAAGGAAACTAGCCATCAGGACGCGCAAACACCAGCTAGCCGCAAAATGACACGACAAACTTTCCTTCATCTCAGTGCACTTGGACAATGAAGGCCATCAATTTAATTGGGGCAATGTGACCATCCTAGCTCAAGCCAACCACAGACATGCATGGGAATTCCTACAGGTCTGGTTTTCAACCCGTAATGCAATCAACAAACATGTGGAATTAGTTCCTATATACAAGCCCATGCAAAAAAGAACCAGAAGTGACATAGCCCAACTTAACAGACCGGATCATATAAATTCCAAGTGGAGTAGAACAACATTGCCTCATCGGAGGCCACACTGATGACGTTGCCTAGCAGGGTGATAAAACGTCTGTACGATAACCAGCCAGCTTGGCGAGCAAGCCAACAACCTCATCCACAACCCGAGCTACAAATCTTCGCAAGAACCTTAAAAAAAGAGGTGTATTCCAGAGTGGTGAGAGGGACAACCCTTGACATCAAGACCCCATTCGACTGAATGTGGCATCAGGAGCCCTAACTAAACTGAGAACCAGTAGGTATCGGGGCAAACTCTCCAGAGGTTAGAGTCATACCTGACACATAGGAAGATGGTTGTGGTTGTAGAAGGTCAGTCATCTCAGCTCCATGACATGTCTGCAAGAGTTCCTCAGGGTAGTTTCCTCAGCCCAACCATCTTCAGCTGCTTCAATGATCTTCCCTCCATCATAAGGTCAGAAGTGGGGATGTTCGCCGCTGATTGCACAATGTTCAGCACCATTCGCAACTCCTCAGATACTGAAGCAGTCCACGTTCACATGCAACAAGATCTGGACAATATCCAGGCTTGGGCTGACAAGTGACAAGTAACATTCACACCACACAACTGCCAGGCTATGACCATCACCAATAAGAGACAACCAACCACCACCCCTTGGCATTCAACAGTGTTAACATCATTGTATCCCCCGCTGTCAACATCCTGGGGGTTATCATTGACCAGGAACTCAACTGGACTCACCACATAAACGCAGTAGCTGCAAGAGCAGGTCAGATGCTAAGAATACTGTAGCGAGTAACTCACCTCCTAACTCCTCAAAGCCTGTCCACCATCTACAAGGCACAAGTCAGGAGCGTGATGGAATACTCCCCACTTGCCTGGATGAGTGCAGCCCCAACAACACTCAAGAAGCTTGACACCATCCAGGACAAAGCAGCCCGCTTGATTGGCACTACATCCACAAGCATCCACTGCCTCCACCACCGATGCTCAGTAGCAGCAGTGTGTACTATCTACAAGATGCACTGCAGAAATTCACCAAAAAGATCCTCAGACAGGACCTTCCAAACCCACGACCACTTCCATCTAGAAGGTCAAGGGCAGCAGACATATGGGAACACCACCACCTTCAAGTTCCTCTCCAAGGCACTCACCATCTTGACTTGGAACTATAATCGCCATTCCTTCATGGTCACTGGGTCAAAATCCTGGAATTCCCTCTCTAACGGCATTATGGGTCAACCCACAGCAGAAGGACTGCAGCAGTTCAAGAAGGCAGCTCACTACCAGCTTCTCAAGGTCAACTGGGGTGGGCAAGAAATGCCGGGCAGCCAGCAACGCTCACATCTCACAAATGAATAAAAAAAAACCCATTAGGGTGCAGTAAAGGTCTTGGCAATGCTTCTGTAGGATCTTGGTTCTCTACCATACATCACTGATTACTGTGAATCCAATGTGCAACACCAAAATAGACAAACTAATTATATACTAACAGACTGGCAATAGTTGAATCCTTTTGGTCATGGATATGAATGCTCGACATGAACTTGGTGAAGACACCAGCATGAGAATGAGTTTGGTTCTTTTACTGCTGAGACCCTGGGTGATAAAATTTATTGCAGGACTTCAGGTGCCTCTTGGCAAACAAAGACCCCACATTGGGGTGTACTGCTTCCCTGCTTTGTCCCAAGTACACTTTTCACAATTTTGAAAGTCATCAATACTAGCAACCAGAACCAATAACATGCTCTCTGTTCAGTGCAGTCACCTTTTCTGTCCCTTAGTGTCCTGATCGATAATGAACTGCTACCAATACTTAACACTTGGAGCTGTAAGGAAGGATGATTTACTTCAGCTCTCTCTTATGAGCTAGCCGACAAAGGACTCCCAACTTCCTTTCTGGTCCTCTACCAGCTCTTAACAGTTTCTGGGCCTCACCAGTTGGTGCTGGGTTGGTGGATGTTGGGCCTTCCAAAGTGATGAGATTGGCATCCAACAGGATGAGATCCTCTTTTGAGATCGATATCAAAGGTGAACCTATATCTGGCACTATCTGCCTTGACCTGGTTTGGATCTCACTCAAACCCAACAGCCTGATGATTTCTGAAGAAGGGTCCAGACCCAAAACATTAGCTTTCCTGCTCCTCTGACGCTGCTTGGCCTGCTGTGTTCATCCAGCTGTACACCTTGTTCTTAACTTCCTTATTTCTAACTAGAGTATGGACTGGGTCCCAAATTACTATAAATCCAAGACTATGTAAAGTGTAATTGAGGACAGACAATGACAGCATGATGTAGCTGTGATAAGGGACGTGTGAGGTGTGTGAAGCGGAGTCTCTTAAGAGGTAAGAGACGTTAATCAACTCACACTTCTCAGCAACATGTTCTTAGAAAAACTGGTGAGTAACAGTTATAACCGCTGCTCCTGTGTCAATTAGACGTGATGCTACACCTTGACAAATATCATGCTCACTATAGGACAAGTCTCTATCACCCTACAAAAGACTGACCCTCTTCTTGAAGAACCTTTATCCCACACAGGGCTCCTGGTGAGAAACTGAATTAGTTTAAAATTTAGAGAGAGGGGGAGACGGTTGCACTGAATGAGGTGACCGCACCTTACAGAAATGGCGATGATGGTTGTTGAGACATTTGAAGTGCTCAGTCCTACCACAAGTTCAACATTTCTTTGGAGCATCCGTTGAGATGGATCAGTTGTAGAGATAGGACAGCAAGAACTGGATTTGCTCCTACATTTCGGCCACAAGTTCCACCTGCTTCTTTTGACTGAGGTCTATATCCAAATACACACCAACAGTCACCTCCCGATGGTAAACTCTTTACTGATCTTAGGAGTCCAATCTTTCCCCCATTATCTGGAATGATGTGATTTCACGCTTCAAAAAAAAAAAAAATGACAATATTTGTCACTATTAAGGCTCCTCAACTCCATCCAGACATTCTGATCTCACACCACATCAGCTCAGCAGTCCTTCAGTTTTCTGGCCCAGATTGATTTGAAGGAGTGAAGACAATGCAGGTGAATAACTTCATCAGTTCCAGCAGAAGGAGAACAGGTGTATGTGTACTCATAAAACCTCTGCTCTAGCTGTGACAAGCTATTGTTGTCCCCTTGTCAGTACCACAAAGATCCAATGAAGACTCATTTGAACTTCTGCACCTCTTTGCTATGTTTCCTGATGGGCTTTTCCACACAGATATTCCATCACAGGCATCGCCTGCTAACTCACATTAAGGCCCTTAGACACCATTAGTAGTTTGTGCATCTTCAATCTAGTCTTCAATTGCTGGCTCATCAGGTGCTTCCACCAGTCTTCCCTCAAATCTGTCCAGCTTCCTACGCACTCGCAAGTGGAATATCCCAGCAGGAGTCCTGCTTCCTTCCTCCATCAAGGCAAGAGAACAAACATGAGTGCTTGGCCTAAAGATCTGGTTTCCTCCGCCACTGTCTGTTCCTGCAAAGATATTGGAGCAGCTTTGGCTTCCCTTGTGGAGTTTACCAGTTTCAACTTCACCATCATCTACTCTATCTTGATCAGACACCTTGACTTGATGCCATGACTCGACATGTAATGAAATCTTGCAAATGCACCAGAAATGGAACAAGAGATTTAAACATATTCAAACAGTTTTAAACATGTTGCTTAACATATGAGGAATTTTTGAGGACTCTGGGACTATAGTCATTGGAGTTTAGAAGGATGAGGGGGGATCTAATTGAAACTTACAGAATACTGAATGGTCTGGACAGAGTGGATATTGGGAAGATGCTTCCATTGGTAGGAGAGACTAAGACCCGAGGGCACAGCCTTAGAGTAAAGGGAAGACCTTTTAGAATGGAGATAAGGAGAAACTTCTTCAGCCAGAGAGTGGTGAATGTATGGAATTCACTGCCACAGAAGGCTGTGGAAACCAGGTCATTGAGTACATTTAAGACTGAGATAGATAGGTTCTTGATTATCAAGGAATCAAGGGTTACAGGGAGAAAGCAGGAGAATGGGGTTGAGGAATTTATCAGCCATGATTGAATGGCGGAGCAGACTCAATGGGTCGAATGGCCTAATTTCTGCTCCTTTGACTTATGGTCTAAATAGATAGGTGGCCCCAGGATGAAGAGGCATAAAACTGAGAACTTGTTTACTTTCTAAGGAGAATGTGAAAGATCTTTGACACTGATGTAAAGATGTAAAAACAAAAAAAAAAATCCCATGGCTTGTCCCAATGTATTTACTTCAAAATCTCTTTCAAATCCCTCAATGGCTCTCTCATCCACTTTGGCAATTTCCTTCATCTTTTTGACACTAGTTATAAAAGTTGGTACACGACCACCTTCTCAAAGGCCATTAGAGATGAGCAACAAATGCTGGCCTTACCAATGATACTCAGATCTCATGAAAGGATAAAAAAAATCCAAAGGGTCCCGACCCGAAACATCAACTATCCTGCTCCTCTGATGCTACCTGGCCTGTTGTGTTTCTCCAGCTCCACAGTGTGTTATCTCATTCCTCCAGGAAATGTTACTTTGATAATATGTTCACACCTCTTCCACCTTTTCCCAATTTTAGCGGTGATCACTTTTTCCTCTTCAATCATTAAGTCATGTTCCTGTGAGCTGTGGAAGTACAGAAATCCTGACAGGAATTATAAATACATGCTCCAGTATAGTTTTTGTCACTAGATGTGTAGGAATATGGTCAATTATTCTTAGCACCAGGACTGCAGAGATAAGTTAATCTTAATGAAATTGTACACCTCAGTACTAAACTGTTCAAGTCAAGAAAGTCCAATGTTTGAGAACAAGCTATGTTCGTTATTCAATCCAAGTGGAGGGTGAAGAAAAGTCCTATAAACTCAAGGAGGCACTGTGGGATACGTTGGCCTGGAATCTTAGGATTACAGAGAGTTGGAGTTCCTCCCATGGGCATGGAGTGAGACAGAAAGAGAGACAGATAGAGTGAATGTGTGCGTTGGCATATGTACATGTGAATGAGGGAAGAAAAAAGTCTGCACTTGCACTGCATGTATATACTAAGGATAAGAGGTTAAAAATAAGTCTGATTCCTGCTGACTCTAATGTTTATGCATCCAAATTTTGTAGGCCAAATCACTGGATATCTCTGAATAATGGGAATACTAGACGATAGAATCTGTCTGTAACACAGTACTACTTAGATCAATTGTAACTGATAACAAAAATCAAACTTCAAATCTTATGGTTTGACCAACTTGGTTATTTATACTTACCAGCTGGGTAAAACTGAGCAAATAGAACTGAGCAAATAGAACGGAGCAAGATTGTGAATATGTTTTTCAAATCTACTGTCCAAAGTACGTCTACACCAGTCAAAGCACATCTTATTTTCTCATCATACTTGCATCTTTTCACAGGATTTCACATTTAAGTTGAGACTTGCACCTTTACATAATGAAAAGTTCACAAGAAACAAAACTGAATGACCTGAAATGTAACAAGAACCTATCAATCTTATTGTCAGCTTTGTTGTGAAGTATTTCATTATCAGACTTAATTGCTTTCTAAAACCATAATAGTACCTTGAAATGGATTGTAACCCTGCAAATTTATAAGCTGCTAAATATTTTTTGCTCAATGGATTTAATGGGGCTGAACTAAATGGTATTTAATATTAAAGTCCTGTTGAATGTTAATGCAACAGCAACTGGCAACCAACACAGACTGGGTAGTTGATGATCACTCTGCTCTGCCAATAACTCTCTTTGTCACTTCTTATTACAAACCTCTGGCATGAATAGTGTGCGAGATAACAACTGATTGTACTGTTTCCCTCTGGAATGGTATTGGATAATAGCTTCTAATACATTGCTAATATAATAACCTACCAATGTTATAGTGTGAGGGAGAATTGGCTGGGTTAAGCAAGAAGCGACTGTATATTAGGCTGCTTTGCACACTTCAATAAGAAAATAGGTTACTAAACATTTCTTTCCAACCAAAGCTCAGATTCAAGGGATGAAACTATTCTAATTGCAAACTGGAAGGGAAGGAAAGGAAAAGAGTTTAATCTAATTAGAGAAGGGTGGGTTGGGGAGAGGGCATATGTAGGCACAAAAAGCCAGAGGATATGGTAACATTACGGGGCAGCTATTTGAATAATGAGACCCAGATTGGAACAGGAAGGGACAGAGTATACAAACAAAGAAAAACAGCAGTAAATAGGGCTAAAAGGAGAGGAAAAATTGGTAAAAAGGCAAAACAAAAGGCTCTTTATCTGAATGCGTGTAGTAAATGAAAGAATTAACAGCACAAGTACGGGTTAGTGGGTATGACCTTATAGCCTTTACAGAAACATGGGTACAAGGAGATCTAAGTTGGAACTAAATATTCAGGGCTTGTGACTTTTCATACAGACAGGCAGGATGGGAAGGGTAAATAAAAACCAAAAGAACTGCGGATGCTGTAAATGAGGAACAAAAACAGAAGTTGCTGGAAAAGCTCAGCAGGTCTAGCTGCATCTGTGAAGAAAAAAAGTCAGAGTTAACATTTCGGGTCTGGACCCTTCCTCAGAATTCAGAGACCAGAAACATTAGCTCTGACTTTTTTCTTCACAGATGCTGCCAGACCTGCTGAGAATGGAAAGGGTGATGGGGTAATATTGTTGTAACGGGATTGGATAAGTACGAAAGCAAGAAATAATCTTAGATCAGAAGACATACAATCCATATGGGTGGAGGTAAGAAATAGAAAGCGAAAGATGACACTGGTAGGAATAGTTTATAGACTCCCTGACAGTAATACATTAATCATAGGTGACTTTAATCTTCAAGTAGATTAGGATAGTAAGATTATCAGAGGAAGCCATGAGGAAGAACTCAGAGTGTATATGTTGTGGATCTAACCAGGAATCAGGCTATTTTGGATCTGGTGATGTGCAATGAAGCAGGTTAAATAAATGACGTCAGAATAAAAGATCCTCTAGAAAATAATGACCATAACATAAAAGATTTAAACATTCGGTTCGAGGGTGAACAACATGGGTCAACAATATCTGTGCTAGGCTTATGTCAGGGTAATTACAAAGGAATACGAGCAGAACTGGCTGGAGCAGGCTGGGAAAGGAGTTTAGCAGAAAAGACGTTTGAGACAGACTTTTAAAAAAAATGTTCATGGCTCACAGCAAAGACATACTGCAGTACAGAAGAAAGATTCTAGGAAGGGAATAAGCCAACCATAATTAACCAAGGAAGCTAAGGACAGCAAACTGAAAGAAAAAAAATGTGGTAAAGCTGAGTGGTAAGCCCTAGCATCGGGAAAGTTTTAAAAACCAGAAGTTGAGCAAAATAAATAAAAGGGAAAAATAAACTTTAATAGTACACCTCCAAGTAATATCAAAATGGAAAGCAAGAGCTTCTTTAAAAAGGAAGAGAGAAACCAAAGTGAACATAGGCCAGGTAAAGAATGATGGGAAAACAGGAAATGACAGAGGGATCATCGATAGCCACAGAGAGGTGCCAGAAAACTGGAAGTAGGCTATTTAAGAAAAGTGGTAAGGAAAAGCCAGGGAACAATAGACCGGTGAGCCTGACATTAGTTGTTGACGGGATCCTGAGGGACAAGGTTTACAAGTATTTGGAAAGGCAAGGACTGATAGGGATAGTCAACATGGCTTTGTGAGTGGGAAATCGTCTCTCACTAACTTGATTTTTTGAAGAAGTAATGAAGAGGATTGATGGCGGCAGTGGTGGATGTGATCTATATGGACTTCAGTAAGACTTTCGACAAGGTTCCTCATGGCAGACTGGCTAGCAAGGTTAGATCACATGGAATACAGGGAGAACTAGCCATTTGGATATAGAACTGGCTCTAAGGTAGAAGACAGAGGGTGGTGGTGGTGGGTTGCTTTTCAGACTGGAGGCCTGTGACCAGTGGTGTGTGCCACAAGAATCACTTCTGGGTCTACTGCTTTTTGTCATTTATATAAATGATTAGGATGTGAACATATGGTTAGTAAGTTTGCAGATGACACCAAAATTGGAGATACAGTGGACAGCCAAGAAGATTACCTCAGAGTACAATGGGATCTTGATCAGGTGGGCCAATGGGCCAAGAAGTGGCAGATGGAGTTTAATTTAGATAAATGTGAGGTGTTGCACTTTGGAAAGGCAAATCATGGCAGGACTTATACACTTAATGGTAAGGTCCTTGGTAGTGTTGCTGAACAAAGAGACCTTGGACTGCAAGTTCACAGTTCCTTGAAAGTGGAGTGCTAGGTAGATAGGATAGTGAAGGCACCATTTCATGTGCTTGCCTTTATTGGCAGTGCATTGAGTATAGGAGTTGGGAGGTTTTGTTGCTGCCGTACAGGACATTGGTTAGGCCACTTTTGGAATACTGCGTTGAATTCTGATCTCCCTGCTATAGGAAGGACGTTGTGAAATTTGAAGGGGTTCAGAAAAGATTCAAAAGGATGTTGCCAGGTTCGGAGGGTTTGAGCTATAGGAGAAGCTGGATAGGCTGGGGCTGCTTTCCCTGGAGTGTCAGAGGCTGGGGAGTGACCTTAAAAGAGGTTAATGAAATCATGAGGGTGGGTAAACAGCCAAGGTCTTTTCCCCCAGTGTGGGGGAGTCCAAAACTAGAGGACAGAGGCTTAAGGTGAGAGGGGAAAGATTTAACAAGGAGCCTAAGGGGCAACTTTTTTCCCCACACAGAAGGTGCAGTGTGTATGGAATAAGCTGCCAGGAGAAGTGGTGGAGCGTGGTCCAATTATAACATTTAAAAGGCATCTGGATGGGTATACGAATAGGAAGGGAGGGATATGGGCCAAGTGTTTGCAAATGAGACTAGAGTAATTTAGAATGTCTGGTCAGCATGTAAGTTGGATCAAAGTTTGCTGTACAGCTCTATGACTGTACCAGTTCAATAAATATTTTACATTAGTCTTCACATTAGAAGATAATAGTAGCAGGAGAAACATCGCTAGACCTGATGGGATGCATCCAAGGATATTAAAGAAAATTGCTACGGAGATAGTGGATGCATTAGGAACATTTCTTCCATGAATCCTTAAATTCTGGAAAAGTAGCAGAGGATTAAAAAACTGCCAATGTCACATCTGTATTTGAAAAGTGAAAGAAATTTTTAAAAAATAACAAAGGCCAGTGAGCTTAACATCTATTAATGAGAAAATGTTAGAATATTATAAAGGATATAATACAAGGGCATTTAGAAGTACATAATATGACCAAGTAGAGTGGGCAAGGCTTCATGAAGGGAAAAATCATGCCTGACACATTTCCTAGAATCCTTTGAGGTGGTAACAGGTTAAATAAAAAGGAAACGGTAAATGTAATCCATTTGGATTTTTAGAAGGTATCACACATTGGGCTATTTAATAAGGCAAGAGCCTGTGATGCTGGAGGTAATATGGAAAGAGGATTAGTCAATTAATTGAAGATAGAGTTGGAATAAGGGGGACACTTTCAGGATGGCAAGCTGTCACTAGTAGTATGCTATAAGGATCAGTGCTGGGATCACAATTATTTATAATACATATTAATGACTTGTCTGCAGAGGGATATAAACATGCGAAACAAGTGGGCAAAAACTTGGCAGATGGAATATAATAGCACAGGTTTGCGAGGTTTTGGGCTTTGGTGGGAAGAACAGAGGAGCTGAATATTACTTAGATAGAGATCGACAGCAGAAAGCTACAGGAGGATGATTTAGGAGTCCTTGTCCCTGAATCACAAAAAGCCAACAGTTGGTAATAGTCAAAACAAATGGAATGTTTGCATTTATTTCAATGGGAATTAAGTATAAAAGTAGGGAGATTTTACTAAAATTATACAAGGTGTTATTTAGACCCCATCTGGAATATTCTGAACAGTTCTGTGACCTTTATCTAAAGAAAGGCATACTGTACTTGGAAGCAATCCAGAAATGATTCACTAGGCTGATACCAGGTATGGATTGTCTTATGAGGACAAGTTGAGTAGATTGGGCCTGTACTCATTAGAATGTACCTTTGCTGCGAGCAATAAATCAATTAGAAGAATGAGAGATGACCTTCTTGAAACATAAAAGATTCTTTGGGGACTTGACAGGTGGATACAGAAAGGTTGTTTCCCCTTGTGAGAGATTCTAGAACCAGAGGGTATAATCTCAGAATAGGAATTGCAAATTTAAGATAGAGATGAGGAGGAATTTCTTCGCTGAGGGTCGTGCAGCTGTAGAATTCTTTACCACAGAGGGCTGTCAAGGCTGTTTCATTAAGCATATTCACGGCTGAGATAGACAGACTTTTAATCAGTAAGCGAATCAAGGGTTAGAGGGAAAAGGCAGGTAAGTGGAATTGAGGACTATCAGATCAGCTATGATTTCATGGAATGGTGCAGCAGATGTGATGGGTTGAATAGACTACTTCAGTACCTAGGTCACACGGTCTTATGAAAGTGAAGACCGGTATTCCTTGCCCCAGAGCATTTTAAAGTCAAAGTACGTTTGAAGCGTAAGTCACTCATGTAAAAATGCAGCAACCAATTTATGCACAGCAAGCCCTCAAAACATGAACGAGATATTGATACTTATTAGTAGTACACATTGATCCGGATAACAGGGAGAAATCCCTCGACTTCTTTGAAAGAGCTATGACATCCATCTGGCGGGACAAATGGCATCTCGATTTAGTGCAGTATTTGAAAGATGGGCTTCCTCCAATAGTTTAACACTCCTTGAGTATCACACTGTATAAAATAAGCCCATGACTAACCCAATCTTGAAAGACAAAAAAATTATTAAAAGATAAAATAACAATTATCCCAAATTGCTGCTGATTTAGTTGAAGGTGCAAAACTGGCTTACGTTGCTCTGATTTGTGGTCACACCACTAATCAGGCACAGTTGTCTGTGAAGTCTTGCAGACACAGCTTTCTCATGAAATACAATCTCAAGATTCTCTTTCATTCACTCTTTTAAAAAAGAGCAAATAAGTTTCACCTTAAACTTATGTACACAGGGTTTTGTTTTTGGATATGGGAGAAACCACGATCTTTCAAAACGTGAGTCCTTTAAACAATATTAATATGAAGCATCTTTGTAACAAAGTTTATTGAAAGAGTCTACTCCACTCCACTCTCTTCTCAGATCTGTACTTCAACCAATTCAAATGGTCATGCACTTTTCTTTTAAAAGATGTAACCACTGTGTCAACAGTCTCTCATGGCAACATTTTTATCCACTAAGTAGTTCCCTGTCCTTCCACCTCCTCTCTAGGGATGAATGTGCTTTGAAAAAACTAAACAAAAGCCCATCCTTAAATGCCAGCAATTAGAGGTCATCAATGATATGATTGCTCACACTGATAACTGCATTTACAGCACTCTCAGTACAGCTTAAAAGCTCCTTTTCTGCAAAGTATTTCTGATTCAATCTAACTTGTAAAAGTGACCCATTAAGTTATTGCTGTATTGAATGATTCTTCGATTAAGGTTATAGCAGTGATTCAGTCTTGCACTTCTAAAATACTTATTCTGCATGAGTGCTGACTATATAGCTAATGTATATGCATCCCATATAACCACAGCAATTGCAGGAAATGTAAAACTCTACATCAGACTTATGAACAGATGTCGTCACTCAAGTGCAGAATATTATCTTTAGAAGGTAGATTAGCAAATCAGAATTGTGAAGTTCTCATTTGATCCGCAAGGCAATAAAGGGAGAAACAGTGAAGCTAAAGAAAATCGACTGCTTGGGTCAGAGATACAACAGCTAAACAGAGCACCAAATATCAGGGGTTAGATTTGTCTGCCGATAATATTTAATGGTGCTCTATGCCAATTTTCAGTAATGCCAAGGATTGGACTTGTGCTTCACCATTTGTGAAAAAGTTCATCTGTCTACAAAATGCTCATTCGAATTCTCTTGTACTGGAAGAAAGCCAATATTCATGGGATAGCTGTCAGTAACGGTGCATCAATAACATATGGTGAAGCCAGATTCCAAGTGGAGATGAAATTCTGTTCTCCAGTCCATTTGTTTGGCACCCGATCCTCCACCTTAAACATCTACACTGTTCCATAACTCTAGCAACCTAGTTAAAGTGTGCACCATCTACAAACTGCATCGCAATAACTCACCATTCTTTCACCTTGGCTGGGTCAAATTCTGGTATGCTTTACCTAATTGCATCTTGGAAGTACATGGATGGTAGCAGTTCAAGAAAGCAGCTCATCACCATCTTCTCAAGGATAATTAAAGACAGACAATAAGTGCCAACTTCACATTCCATGAATGAATATTTTAAAAACTCAAGTTTTGTTCCTAAGTAGCATTGGGTTGCCTAATAAATGGACCATCATGAATTTTCTGATATGCATGCACAAATAAAACATATACAGAATCACGGACATTTGGTTGGGAACTACAGACTGCATCACTGGTTTTCAAAACTTTTCTGCCAATAGTGACCTACTTTGTCCCAATGCCAACAAAATAACCCTCAGACAGGAGAACAAATCAGTAAACTGTCAGGTAGATAACTAGTCATGGGGCAAAAATGCCAATCAGTGCATTAGCTACCCTATATTCCAACATGCACTAATTCAATCTTATTGCCCGGACTCCTTGCTGTTATCAAATTATCGCTGTTCAGATCGCCACAACAAAGGCAACAACATAGCCTAAGAGGTTTTAACACATATGAAGCCAATAATGACTGTGCCCAGTTTCTGAATTCATATATAAAATATTTGTTAGTGCTACTGCAGAACCCAAAGGGATGCTGGTCCAATCTCAAGCCTAACCAGATAGACAGTTTTATAAACTACAGCACAGCTTCCTGATCAGCTAACATCTTGTTCCCTCCTCAGTATCTTAGCCAATCAGAAGTAGGAGCAGAAATAAGCCATTCAGACCATTGAGTCTGTTCCATCATTGAATGAGATCATGACTGAACTGGTAATCCTCAACTCCACTTTCCTGCCTTGTCCCCATAACTCTGGATTCCATTACTGATTAAAAATCTTGAATATACCTCACAACCCCACCTCGACAGCCCTCAGTGGTAAATAATTCTACAGTTTCGTTACCCTAAAAGAAATATGTCCTCTTCAGTGTTTAAGTGTGCAATATTTGCTAAAAGCTGTCGTGTTGCAAACTCATTAGCTGTTTAATTGCTCTCCTGAAAGTTACAGCCAACACTGATAGACGAAATCAAAAGGGTATTATCACAGCTTGGCTGATGCAAAAGAATGCAGCCTAATGGCCAGGAATAAAGTCTTACTGAGCTTTCAATTGCATTTCCTAGTTAATTCAGTAAGCAATCATGTATGCAAACATATACACATACAAACGTATAAATTAGGAGCAGAAGTGGGCCATTTGGCTGTTCCTAAAAGGACAACTTGTAATTTTAAAATAGTCCTCTAGTTCTACACTAACACACAAGAGTAAACATCTACTCTACGTTCAGCTTGTCAAGACCATTCAGGATCTTATAAACTTCAATCAAATCACTCCTCACTCTAATAAAGTCTAATGAAAACAAGCCCATGGTGTCTAACTTTTTTTTTGAAAAGACAACCTGCTCATTTCTGGTATTAATCTAGTAAATCTCCTCTGAACTACCCCCAATGCATTTACATCCTTCCTTAAATAAGGAGACCAAAACTGCACACAGCTCCCACAAGTAAAGCACAACATCCTTACTTTTATACTCAATTTCTTGCATAAGAAAGGATAGCGTTCTTGATTATGTCATACCTGCAGATTATTTTTTTGACTCCTAGATGCCTCTGTACATCCAAATTCTGCAATCATTTCTGTTTAATAACATTCTGCATTGTCATTTTTCCTGCCAAAGTGAACAACTTCTCACTTCCCAAATAAAAGAGAAAAACGACAGAAGTTGAAAATCTGTGAAAAAAAACTGTGCTGGAGAATCTCAGTGGATCTGGCAGCAACCATGGAGAGAGAAACAAAGTTGATGTTTCAAGCCCAGTATGACGACTTCTTCAAACTCTTCTTCTGACTGGTACTCAAAATGTTGACTTGGTTTCTCTCACCACAGATGCTGCCAAACCTGCTGAGCTTTCCTAGCATTTTTTAATGTCATATTTTCCTACATTATACCCCATCTGCCAGATTTTTGCCCACTCACTTTATCTATATTGGTCTGATTCCTTGTTATATCATTTTCACAACATACTTTTCTACCTATCTTTTTGTCAGCTGCAAATGTAGCCATCATGTTTCTGATCCTCTCATCTAAATCACTGATGTAAACTGGAAGAATTTGAGGGCCCAGCACAGACCGTTGTGAGACTCCATTTGTAACACCAACGGATTTCAGCTACATGTTGAGCCTTTCACTTTTTTTACTTGGTTTTTTCAGATTTTTAATTTCCGCATGTTTTTTCCACTGATGAACTGCACCTTAAAAAAGCCTGGTGCAGGAACAGGATCTTCTTTGGATAAAATACAATAGAAATGTGGCGCCAGCTACTATTTTTCCCAATCACTGGCTGCAGTAGTAACACTTGTAGAGCTGGCTCCTCTCCAAGATGCACAAAACTAAAATAAACAATTCCTAGTAAACCAACTTCAACATTGCAATGAGACTCAGCAAAGCTGCTCAGTAAAAAGACCAGCTGGATGTGATTATGCCATTCTAGTCTTGCAACATTTTCCTGATTTTGTTTTGCTCTAGCTTCTGTAATTGGTAGCATTCTCCAAGTCAGAAAATTACCTGTTCAAGTCCCATTCCAGAGACTTGAGTGCATAAATCCAGGCTGACAGTCCAGTGTAGTGTCAAGGGAGTGTTGCCCTGTCAGAGGTGCTGTCTTTGAAACAATAAACCTTTGGCAGAGATCTCAAAACACTGGTTTCAAAAGAACAAAGAATGCCTCCCCACTGCCCTGGTCATTACATATCCTACAATCAAAAGCACTAGAAGAGAACATACGATTATCATGTTGGCTGTCATGTTTCCTGCAACAATGAATGCATTGTAAAGAATACTTCACAACTGGGAAGAACACTTAATTGCCTGGAGGTTGTGAAAGGTGCCACAGAAATGCAAATCCTTTGTTCATCCTAAACCTTCCCAGCTGTTGAAATATCTTGCAAGCTCAAAAATAAATCAGAACTGAGTGACAAAAACTATCTGGCAAGCTACACAGGGCAGGAAAGGGATTTTGAAGAATTTGACATGAATATGTTGATTTTAGGCACATGATAAACTGTCACTAGGTAAACACACTCTTACCTACAGCCAAATCTTTGGTGCCGGACAGTTGCTCAATGCATAACAACAATATTGCTAACAGAAGTAAAAATCAGTAGAACTTGCATTTGTACAGTACACTAGCACATCCCCCAAATACTCCTCCCAATCCAGGATCCTCCTGGACACAATATGAGAAGAACCATTAGTCAACATGGGTTTGGCATGGATTTGGCAGTATTCCAACAAACAACCTAAAGAGTCACAAATCAAAAGTGTCTCATCTCAATCTGACCTCCCTTTCTAACTTCACTTAAAAATTTGTTTACAATGTAACTCATTTAATATTGGTTCCTTGCAGATCAGTGTACAACAAAAATCAAACTGCACAATTAATCCCAACAAATGCTCTCCAGCAAAATGATGTACCTAGTAGAAGGTATACGAGGACACATTCACAGGCAAGGGTTAAGTCAGATATCAATCACTTGAGGCTATTTGAATGTAGAGGTCACACACAGAAAAAAAAATAAGGTTTACGAGAAAAGCCATTCATGTCAATGCCAGCCTTTGGCTCTGACAATCTAAAATTAATCCTACTTGCCAGCTATCTCTGCAATGCACTGCATTTTCCTTGGCTTCCAATATATTTCCACTCTTCTCTGACGACATCAGAAACATTACATGCACAATGGTTCCAAGTCTCACATCTAGATGTTCTGAAAATGTGTTTAGTTTCAGAAATTTGACATAATCACAAAGACAAAAAAATTTACTGCAGATCTACAAACTCTGCTTAGAACCTTAGAGCAGTTGAGAATTGCTCCACATGTCTGTCTCTCAGAGGCACAAAGAAAAAGGAGATTTGACTAAACAAGAAAAGCTAAAGGAACTAAAACCACATTAGGAAAGGGAAATGTTTCGGAGTTTCACTTTGAATCTACGGTTCACGGAATCTATTCAAATAGGAAGCAACGAAACTTTCAATAGGTCAATTGAAGGCTCTAACTGAGTTGACTTGCTCCTACCCCATACTATTCTTTGCCCATGCTGACTGACTGAGGGCAAAGCAGTGATTAGTGTGTTACAGCCAGATGCTAGGATTAAACACACGGACAGAAACTCAAAGGCTACCATCGAAACAAATTATTCTGCAAGTCAGCATTCAGTTTTGAGAAAAGAATGAGATAAGCAGTAAAAGGGATGAGATAGACAGCTATCACTTTTACTAATATTATCCTCAAATGGTTGATCAAAGATGATACGGAAAGGGAGGGGCAATAGTTACAGTTCTGCTTCATTTCCTAAAAATCAATGAATTATTCATCTCTACAAACATTGCTGGAATACTGTGACAAGTTAAAGAAGTTCAAACAGTAACGAGCTGTAACCATGAACCAGAAGCAAATTATTGCTAAAATCTGAACCTGTAATGTAATTTTGATCTCAAACTCAAAAGGCCCCAGCTATCTATCCACTTTCACTATGCGATATGAATTTCATCCAGTGATCCCTTGTATAACTCAGAAGCTGTTGTATGGATACCTGCTCCTAGTTCTGTACTGAACATTACTTAGCACAGATCTTACAAACTCATTATTGGCATAGGGTTGCAGCTAGTCATACTGTCAACATTTTCCACAATTCATTCTTAATAGTGACAGGGGAAAGCAAAATCACCATCAACTCAGGTTCTGCTCACAACAAAGAATTTATAACAAGGAAACAGTTTTATATTTCAGTCATTTACTTATTTCTATTTTTTTTGGGCCCTGTACCTGGATATTTAAAGGGCAATAGCCACGAAATAAACTGAATGGGTAACAGATAGAAACTTCTCGAATGGGTTTGTTCCTTAATGTGCATGATAGAATGGACAGAAGCCTCCTGTTTTGGAGCAGGAGGAGGTTCAACCCAATTCTCAAGGACTTTTGCTTAGCACAAAGATCATTTGAAATAAAATAATTAATTTACACCAAATTAATGAAGGACAAAAAGCAGTTCAGGATTCCTGACCTTCTATAAAGTGACTCTTGCTCTAAAATGCATGAAATGTCAAAGTCCACATAGAACAGAACTACACTGAGCAGTGATAGCAGGAACTGCAGATGCTGGAGAATCTGAGATAATAAGGTGTAGAGCTGGATGAACACAGCAGGCCAAGCAGCATCAGAGGAGCAGGAAGGCTAACGTTTCGGGCCTAGGCCCGTCTTCAGAAATGGGTCCAGACCCAAAACATCAGCCTTCCTGCTCCTCTGATGCTGCTTGGCTTGCTGTGTTCATCCAGCTCTACACCTTGTTATCTTACACTGAGCAGTGACCATTCTGTGAATCTTGGTACTATTTTAAGACCAAACACATTTTATTTTAAAAGTGAGTTTGTAAAATTTATTTCACCATCTCAAAACTTTCTAAATCACCCTCTCCTCAGCTAGGAGTCAAAGCACAATATTGTATGGTACCAAGAAATAGGTAAGATTCCAAATTAAAATCACAGCCCACATTCAGTTAACCTAATCTGACGGACAGTAGTTGCCAAATACAATGAGCCCTAGTGCTGTCACAAAGGATGGGAAAGAACAACAAGGAAAAAAAGCAGCCAGCTTTATAGTGTCAACTCCCATCCAGTGATCACCTTATTAGTATAGGCTGAATCTTAGTCATGGGGCTGTCCACTCCAAAATACTGCCAACCAGCATGATCCCTAGACCCACGTCACATTTTACTGTCAAATTACTGGAGCCACTGGTGCCTATGAGTGACTCTGAAAGCACCAAAGTTTAAACAAAAGCATTTCTGATGTGTTCCAGGAGAATAGTTTGTGCTTTTTGCCATATTTGTGCAGCTAGATTGTATCTTCAGATAACTGCTGCTGATAGCAAAATCATATGAGCATGTGATTCCAACTGCTGTTAACAGGTGGTTGGATAGATTATTGCTCAGGATCTACTTGGTTTAAAGTGGTCGAGGCAAAACTAATAGGAAAGTCTAACAAGAAGCAGCTCTTGTCTTAAAAATGTAATTTTGGTCTTATAGTAATCAGGTACAAGGTACATTAGTTAAAATGAACACTGTTACAATGACTATGAGGATATCCTAAGATGTTCTGCCATTCTCCACTCAAGTCCTTTGACATCAGATTGGGTGGAGCTTAATGCAACCTTCAGCGCTAACCTTTTCAAATCAATCACCTTCTATTACAACCTACGCCAAGCTTTTATTCCCCAGAAGTAACATTTACACATTCACATACATAATTAAATTTATGACCATCCCATCTTCCCCCACAAAATCTGTGACTTCACGCATCCAGGCAGTCTTGAGGTTTCACAATTCTCCAGAATGCATTCTCTTCTGACTTGAAAGATTAATAAGTTTTTGGTTTGAGGACTGTTGACCTTCATTCTGTTCTTGATCAGTCCGAATAAGTCATTGTTGTCACGACATTCATCACTAGGCTCATCTTAATCAATTATTAGTGGATGACTGGTTCACAATGAGACAAGGTACCTGTAGTACTTGCGTACAATTCCCTCAGCCGTACAGAAAATAGAAAATAGCCGTACAGAAAATGCTGGCCCATTGTCTCTTGAAAGACCATACTTAGTTACCACATCCATTCTTTGGTCTAAATGTGTCAACTACCACATGGTGACACCTGTTATAGTGGGTAGCTAGACACTCCTGTTCCTTCTACAGTTCCATGGACTTAGCCATGGAGTCTTCAGTTTTTCATCCATCAGCAATTCTGATGGTGATAAGCCAAACTGAAGTAGGGTGGACCAGTAAGCTAACAACGTTGCATAAAAATCAGCATCTTTCTTCAAAAAGATGTGTGTACATGGAAACCGTGCACAGTTTCCTCATTCAAATGTTCATGTTTTGGCAAAATTGTTACATATTTCAAGTTCAGAACTTGCTGCAAATTGGTTGAAAGATTCATTAACAAACTGCGGTCCATTACCTGACATGATCAGCAATGCCATGTACAGAGAATGTTGCATGCAGGATCCTGACCACTGAATCTGAGGTGGCAGTATATAGTTTTTTCACCTCTGTCTACCGTGAAAAATAGTCAGTGTCAAAAAGTGAGGATTTTGAATTTAGAATTTGAATGCAGAATACAGGGTTAATGGCAGGATTCTCAGCAGCGTGGAGGAACAGAGGGATCTTGGGGTCCACGTCCATAGATCCCTCAAAGTTGCCACCCAAATTGAAAGGGTTGTGAAGAAGGTGTATGGTCTGTTGGCTTTGATTGGCAGGGGAATTGAGTTTAAGAGCCGTGAGGTTATGCTGCAGCTCTATAAAACTCTGGTTAGACCACACTTGGAATATTGTGTTCAGTTCTGGTCACCTCATTACAGGAAAGATGTGGAAGCTTTAGAGAGGGTGCAGAGGAGATTTACCAGGATGCTGCCTGGACTGGAGGGCAGGTCTAATGAGGAAAGGCTGAGGGAGCTAGGGCTTTTTCCATTGGAGCGAAGAAGGATGAGAGGTGACTTGATAGAGGTTTAAAAGATGATGAGAGGCATAGATAGAGTTGATAGTCAGAGACTTTTTCCCAGGGCGGAAATGACTACTATGAGTGGGCATAATTTTAAGGTGATTGGAGGAAGGTATAGGGGAGATGTCAGAGGTAGGTTCTTTACACAGAGAGTGGTGGGCTGTGTGGAATGCGTTTGCGGCAGTGGTAGTGGAATCAGATACTTTAGAGACTTTTAAACGAATCTTGGATAGGCACATGGAGGATAGTAAAATGTAGGATAATAGGTCGGCACAACATCGTGGGCCGAAGGGCCTGTACTGTGCTGTACTGTTCTATGTTCTCATCACTGAAAAGACATGGGTCTGTTACAACTCATTCCCAGCCTGGTCAAGCAGGTGGTGGGTTATTTGCAACTCTCCTTCCAGCCCCATGAATAGCTCAAATTTCACATCTTTTGAGATCCACCCCACCAACCAATCAGGCCTGGCTCTGTTCTTGGTGACCTCCGAGGGCCCCTCAGCCTATAATTACACCCTTTTTTTTAGAAAAAGTTTTTCCTTGCTCATCAGGGATTTTAACTTTGACTCATCAGTTTGTCTGTTGCTGGTTATCTGCCCAAGGTGTTCTTAAAGCTGTAACTAGAGATTTCTTCTGGTTCAATGGAAGTCTTCCTGGACAGCTAAATCTAATTCCAATCCATACTTCTGCCTCCCGCATTGTAAGGATGCAGCTAGATTGAATCTAGTCAGAAGTCACACAACACCAGGTTATAGTCCAACAGGTTTATTTGAATTCACAAGCTTTTGGAGCGCTACTCCTTCACTTCTTCTGACAAAGGAGCAGCACTCCAAAAGGTTGTGATTTCAAATAAGCCTGTTGGACTATAACCTGGTGTCGTGTGACTTCTGACTTTGTCCACCCCAGTCCAACACTGGCACCTCGATATCAAGACTGAATCTAGGTTAAAACTGTTGTGCAAGGTCATTTCTTCTGAACATGTTAACGCTGAAGCTTGCATGGTGTCTCAACCAGTAAGCTCCACCTAATCTGATTAAGTAATAAGGATTTGGGTGACAAAAAGCAGAACATATTAGGGTCTCAAAAGAGAACAGAACTGTTATACTAGGTTTCCCTTATAATCTTTGCAATAATGTCTCTCTTAATAAACTAACTTGCACTTGATTGCTTTTACAAAATAAACAAAAGCTCATTTAAGGAAAAAAGCTTCCTAAATTTAGACTACCTAGGGGTTCTCCCCTATCAGGACAGTATTACCACATATTGCTTGTGGCTGTAATCTGGTTATCTAGATTACAATCTTGAATCCATGTTATCAGTTCTTGTCATCCAAAAGTCCAATCCATAAGTAATCCATGAATGAGCTAAAAAAAATTTCAATGTTTTGCAGAATTCTAATTTTGCTAGATCAATGTTACAATTTTAGAGTTAGCTGAGGAACGTAAAGAATAAAAATTTTTAGATAATGAGTGATATCAAATCAGTTACACTTTAGCCAGACAATGAAAACATGCTATTCCGCCTTAGCAACATGCCTTCACCCCAAACCTCATATGGCAACTTAATTGCACTGCTCGGAATTTCTCTCCTGAACTTCCAACCAACTAGCAACTTTGTGCTCTAAGCGTGAACCCATTACATACTATTTCACTCTTCTTCCAACTTGGTAAACAACTCAACAAATATTGCACACACACAAAAAAAAATTACGTGGCAAAGTGACCGCAAATAGCATGTTAACAAACCAACTTGAACCAGGAGTGAGTGCATGGCCATGGTTCAAACAGAATCCACCATTAATGTTCTGGATTAATTGAGGGACTGGGAAGACTAGCCTTTGTTTTTGTTTCACGCTGGTCTTGATTCCCTAACCACAATTTAATTCTTCTTTCTGGCAAACATCTGAAACTCAACCAGAACAAGCCTTAACACTATGCTATATTTGATAGATGAGTTCCACTCACTAGTTCTAATGAAAGATCATTGACCCGAAACATTAACTCTGTTTCTTTTCACAAATGCTGTCTGCCCTACTGAGGTTTTCCAGCTGTTTTCTGTTCTTATTCCACTCACTTATCTATGTCATCTCTTTGTGCTCATTGAGTTGTGCCCATTTGCACATTCCCAATTTTAATCAGTTCATCATTAGCAATTGTGCCTTCAGCTCCCCAGGCCTTAAGTTCTGGAATTCCATCCCTAAACTTCACAACTTCTCTTTCCTCCTTTAAAAGTCTCCTTAAGATCTACAAAATGTGACCATACTTATTAATCACCTGTGATAGTACTTCTTTATATGGTGTCACATTTTGCTGCTGCTATGAAGCACATTGGATATTTTACTATGTTACCTACAAGCTTCAGGATGATGCTGTTTTTGTTGAAGTGGTGCCAATCACAATAGTAATGCTTCATTTGGCAAGGACATATTACAATCTATGTTTAACTATCAAAATATGTAATCTGTTTGCAAATTGTTTGGGTTCTTGCAGTTCAAGGTTAGGAATCAAGATGTCAAAACATAATTTAATTTCACTGAAGAAGAGATGCCAACCTGGATCTTGCTAAAGATGAGGGGCATGTCGATAGAGGTTATTGTCAGTTGGACAAAGTTGGATTGTTATTGCAGTGTTGGAATATAACATTTTCAAAGACAATAAATCAGAAAATGTTCCCTCTCTAACATTTAGAAGGGAACTGCAGCTGCAACACTAATAAACAGTCAAGTAAAACAATTAGAATCAGAATAAAGATTTGTTTAAGAATAAGATTAATGACTGAAGGTGGTATGCATTCGTATCTTATTAGGAAACAGACTTGAATTTGCACGACGCTAAGTCTAATGGCTGGAACACCAAGTCCTCCATATGCGATCTCAGCATATCTCGCAAGGTGATTGCAACATTACATTGATATCTTCAAGCTTCACAAAATTAGTTTCAGCCAGAAGAACTATTTCACACTGAAAACGTTAGTCACCTTGTCTAGTAAGCAAATTTCATGGCACAAGGCAAATTACACTATGTTTGAAAAAGAACAAGGGTAATGCAATCAATTTGGAACGCACAAAAATTGTTTTCACAAGACTATTTAAATAAGCATATAAGCACTAAAAGTACTAATTGTTGTTGAATTAACAAGACTGGCATAGAATAAGAAAGTGGTCAGCCACCCAGCCTTTCAGCCTGTTGTGAAATATCTTTGGTTAATGACACCATCGTGTGAGATGCTCCAATGACTCAATGGGTCAAGACGCACAGGGCATTAAATCCATTGTAACAAATAGCTATTAATAAAACTGGGAACCATTTTTATAGCCAAACAGTCGAGGGAGAAAGTTTTATTATTGCATCTTAAAAGCAACAAACTAGTTACAATTCTGAATTTATTTGACTTCTTCCCATCATTTTTCTTTCATTTTTGCATAAACAACAACTGATGACACCCTTGGCATAGGGCTTAGAGGAGTTTTTGAGAATGTGATTTGGCACAGTGGCATAATCACTGCAGCCACACAGCAATTTTTTTTAAAAAGATGTAGTCTTTTAATTTTCCTTTGGATCTTTTTGGACAGTATCGTTCCCTCGTGTTTTAATCAAATATCTGCCGGACTGTAACTCAAATTTAACTCCCATTGTCTTGACGATGTCTATAGCTGGTTCTCCCCACCAGGTTCCTTCCATTATGGAGCTGCAAGGGTGGATATTTCACCATTAAACCAGGAAATCAACAGGGTTCTATCAAACTCTGATGAGAGAAAAGACGGATTTTATAGACCCCAAACTAAAGCCTGTTTTATAATGTTCAAATGTGTCAGTGGAAAGAGCTAACAATATAAAGTGTATAGTAGTCTGACAGGACACTCGACTTGAACCCAACTGGGTAAAATCTGTTTTGAAGGGATTTACATGGTTTTATGACAGGACTGAATAGAATAACTGCTGTTAAAACTATGCTGTAATTAAACTTCAAACTGACAAAAAGAAATCAGCTTATCAAGTTGAAGTGTTTTTTACATGTGCCATTTAATGCACAGACATCTTGGCTGCTACAGGATACACACACATATACAGCATTAAATATCCCTTATTAATGATATCGTGATCCAAACTCAGCATGGGCAGAATTAAATCTTTGAACTCTAGGAATTTGGTTAAAGAAAGCCTCCCGCAAGTGCAGTTTGTTTCTTTTTGCACACGGCTTACCAGAAAGAGTCAATTTATTCATTGAAGTCTCTGGCAAAGATCAGACAAAGCTGCAGCTCTGAAGTCCTCTGGTAAAATTTGATTGACATCACTGGCCAGCATTGTAGAGGAGTTCTTTGATGCCCTGTCTGCTCAGGCGGCCAATACCATTAGCATATATTTATCATATTTATTCAAACATATTGTTCATCAAAGTTTCAGCCCTACTCTTAGGGTGGGACATAATTAGTAATCCCATGCATAGACTGCAATCTAATTTAGAAATTTTAATGTTTAGCATTGCAGGCTACATTTGTGTGTACTGTAACTGCAATCCTAAATTCAAGCTTGAATTGACAAGAGGTAGAACATCACTATCCCAACATGGAAATAAAATCAACTCACAATAAGATTGCAAAGTTAACTTTTTCAAAATTATGAAGTGAACTGAAGATCAATCCAGACAATCTTTTTTGCTACAGTAAGCGGGAAACTTAAAAACCGAAAAAAAAACTCAGATGCAAGATAAATTATCCAGACAACAATAGTTCCAAACAAAACATGGATAAAAGGAACATTTTTTTAAAAAAAAAAGCACACAAGCCACAATATTTTGCAAGCAATCACGTTGCTGAAAATACATTTATAACCAAAACCTATTTAGACAAGACTCGAGTCAACATTTTGAGCCCATTCTCAGAACATTATAAGAAGCAGTACCAAAATGAGACTGTGATAATAGATTTGTTCACTGTTCCAAAGTTTTAAGATTTTACCCACTGAAAGAACACCTCAAGCAGCAGTTTAATAGGAAAATAGATAGCTGGTATTATAAGTTGGGAGTCAGAATATTATAAGAGCAACATGCTGTCAGTTTCATATGACTAAAAGCCAAAATTATGGAAAAACGCTGCTAGTCACACACTGCATTAGTGGAGGGAAGGCACGGAGTTCACAGCTTTCACTAACACAGCTTTCGTTCTTGATCACTCCATAGTCACAGCCAAAAGCATCCCATCTGCTTATTCACCCTCTGGTACTGTCATTTCTGTCAGCTTTGAAAAGGATTTTGCAACAGCTGATTATCCCTCCTTTTGGAGATTTCAGATTGATAATGCACTCACACTGTAGGGTAAATTGATACCACAAATTTATTGTGTGCATATTTTTGTGAAACACCATTGCTATTTACATTTATTTCTCCTGGATAATTCCAGATATTGAGACAACTCATGGTCGTAAACGCAACAGGTCGGAGATCTGAGCACATATTTTAGGAAGGCTGTCAAGGACATAGAAAAGGTGAGGAAATTAAATAGAATGGTACAAAAATGAGGGACTTCTGCTGCTTTTTAAGAATATAAATAGTTACAAGGAGATTTAATAGATTTGTTCAAAATCATAAACAGTAACACAGCTCACAAATTTAAAAGAATCTGACATACTATGAAGAAACTTTTTATGATGCACTATTGTGATTTGCTGCCTGAAAGGAAGGAAAACAGATTCAATATCTGAAGATGGAAAACTTTGCTGAGCTACATGGAAAAAGTGAGCAAGGTGAGTTATACTTACAGAGAGCCAGCACAGACATGATGGGCTAAACAGCCTCCCTCTTGCTATTCTTGAACTGCATAGTTCTATGACAAAGTTTTGGATGCTAAACAAATTCTATTGTGCCAGTCTATTGTGATCATTTACATCTCCTTTAGAAATTAAACCGTTGCTGCTCCCTTTGCCATATGCTATTATTGCTTACTTCACTTAATCATTCTAGTCCATCAACCTATTGCATACCTTTGTTCTTTCTGCTAGCCAGCACCTTTCACAGGCTCTGTACTTGTTGATAACCTCTTTATCCCAGTTTCATCTTTAAAATAAAGAAGAGGTATAAACAGAATCCTTTATCAATGTTTGCCAAATGACTACCACTTATTCCAAGCTGTTGGTAAACCAGAACACACAGTCCAATTTCAAATACAAGCTTTGCTTCCCAGGTAACAGTCCAAACTGCAGGAGAAATGCGTATGGAACAGCAACATAAATGGCTTTATTTCCTTGTTTACTGCAACAATGAACAAAATGGTGGTAAGTCACAGCAAGACAGATTATTGATTTGTAAAAACTGCAGCTCACATTACAACGCAAGGCAGAATGGAACATCACCAATATAACATTCTGTCACTTGTTTGTCTATTTGTTGCATTTGTTCAATAATTTACTATAATGTCTACCTGCTTCTAGCCAGCAATTACATTTTACAAGTATAAAAGCAAAATACTGCAGCTGCTGGTATTCAGGAACAAAAGCAGAAAGTGCTCAAAATACTCAGCAGATTTAGCTCCATTGGCAGTAAACACGGAAAGTAAAATGGTTAACTTTTTGAGTCGAATACGACCTCTTCAGAACTTGAGTGTTTCTAGAACATCATTTTAACTATATTTTATGTCAAGGCATTATGAATCTGAGGGTACATGGTGACAATAGGTACAAATACCACAAATAGTGAAAAAGACAAACTGACATTGGATAGAAAATACTGTAGTATTTTAAAGATGATAAATATCAGTTTGAACATTACCCATTGGAAGGAGCAGTAACTGATGTGTTTAATATCTGAAAAAACGGTCATACTGACCACCTCTAAACAGATATGGAGTTAGATTCACTGCTTCCAGTAAAGGCTGCTTCACGCTTTCAGTTCAGATTCTACAGATTAGTACAGGTTAGCCTTCCATTAGGAGGAAAAGCACTTTTACAATGTCTCTTACAGAATTTGGTTGATAGCCTCATTGTTCTAATTTATTCCCCTGGTTATCAAAGCACAATAAGGGCACATTAATCTTCAGCTCTTTGATAATAGCAACTTTTGTTCCATGTTCCTACAGCGTCAGATTTATACACAATTGGAGGGAAGGTGGTGGTGGTGGTGTTGGGAGAGGGGGGCTAGTGAGAAAAGAGAGAGAGACAGACACGAAGAGAGACAGGTAGAAACTTCACGACTCTTCATAAAAGGCTGACTCACCATGACAATGTATTGCTGATATATGCAAACTCACAGTCCCACAGGATTCCTGTATGCATTAACACCACAAAATCAGTATTCAATACTGAAAGCATCAGAAGGGACTGAGTACATTCTCACCAGATTAGACAGAAACTTTGGATGGAATTCAAGACAATCCTTTTCAAAAAACCAGAAGAAACGTGGCAATTGGATCAAAGGAGTGGATGAGAGAGGGAGGGAATCAACAAATATACCAATTCTTTCTGGGGTTCCTGTGGTGCAGATGCAATGGTAATGCCCCACCTCTCAACTATAACGTTCAGGTTTAAGTCCCACTACCCCAAACATGTATTGCAATCTGTCTGAACAGGTTAATTAAAAATATCTACCAATCCTTCCCACTATCCAGCAAGTCCCTGCTGGAAACAGTGAATAAACAGATGCCAAATGGGAATAACAAGAAGGTGATCTGCAACATCATCTGCATTTGCTAAATTGCAACTTTTGACAGAGAAGTGCAGCCACTTGGATGGGTGGAATTACATATTCAATCGTGCCAATTGTTCAGAGTTTGAAACTCCATGGCAGAAAATTTTTCCATTGTTATGACTGCCACTCCTCTCTCAACCAACAACTAATCTCATCAACTGGTCAATGTTGCATGTAGGTTTCACCTGTCTCCAAAATGGTCACTACCTTCATTTGTAAAACAGTAAGTAAATTATCCAGTCCAATCTGTGAAGTACACGATTGTTTCAGAGACATGATAAGTCACTATAAAATACAGGTTCTTTAAAAGGGAAAATTTCTGAAGAAGGCTCTAGACCCGAAACGTCAGCTCTCCTGCTCCTCTGATGCTGCTTGGCCTGCTGTGTTCATCCAGCTCTACACCCTGTTGTCTCACATTGCCCTTATTGATACTGTTTGAGTGTTGTGTAATTTTATAGTATCAGAATCTGGGATTATACACTCTAAGCATACATTACACTCATGTGAATTAGGAGCAGGAATAGGCCACTTGGCCCCTAGAGTCTCCTCTGCCATTCAGTAAGTTCATGGCTGATCCAATATTCCATATTCCAGCCTGTCCCTCAATCTTGCATGCCCCTGTTCATCGAAAATCTGTTTACAGCTGCCACAAAAAATATTCAAGGACTTTGCTTCCACCAAATTTTAAGGAAGAGTGTTCCAAAGACTTATGACACTTTGAGAGAGAATAAAAAAAGACAATGCCTCGTCTTGAAACAGTAACTCCCGAGTCCTAGATTCACCCACAAGAGAAAACATCCTCTCTACATGCACACCGTGAAGACCCCTCAGAATCTTATTTACAATCAAGTTGCTTCTTACTCTTCTGAATATGAATGGATACAAGCCTTACCTGTCCAACCTTTCCTCATAAGATAACTTGTCCATTCCTAGAATTAATCTAGTAAACCTTCTCTGAACTGCTTCCAATGGATTTACTTCCTTAAAAAAGGAGACCAATTCTGTACCCAGCATTCCAGATGTGATCTCACCAAATCTGAGTACACCTAAAGCATAACTTCACTACTTTTGTATTCAATTGACATTGCAATAAATAATAACATTGTATATTACTTGCTGTACCTGCATATTGACCTTTAATGATTCATGCATGAAGACACCCAGATCCCTCTGCATCACAGAACTCTGAAATCAGTCACCCACTTCTTTATTAATTCTTCCTGCCAAAATTAACAATTGCACACTTTCCCACATTATATTCAATTTGCCACACCTTTGTCCAGCCACAATATTTATCCCTTTGGAGTTTCTTGCCCTCTTCACAACTTACTTTTCTAACTTTCTTTGGGTCATCTGCAAATTTAGGAACCATACCTTGGGTTACTTTATCCAAATCATTCACATAAATAGTAAAAAGTTGAGGTCCCAGAATGAATTTCTGCGGCAGAGCATTCATTATGTCTTGCCAAGTAAAAAAGACCTATTTATGCCTACTCTCAGTTTCCTATTAACAAGTCAATCTTTATCCATGTCAATATGAAATCCCTCACACCATGAGTTTTTATTTTCTGCAGTAACCTTTGCTGTGGTACCTTATCAAATGTTTTCTGGAAAACTGCGTTTGGTACAAGTATAGCATCCACAGCACGTGACCACTTCAAAGAATGCCATTAAGTTAGTCAAACATGATTCCCCTCTCACACAAGTTGAGTACCTTTATTTTTCCAAGTGTACTGCCTTAACATCTTTAATAACAAAATCTTCCTCCTGATAGATGTTACATGAATCAGCCTACAGCTTCCTGTTTTCCATCTCCCTCCTTTTTTGAGTAGCAGAATTACATTTGCTTTCTTCCAATCTGTTAGAACCTTCCTCAAATAGCGTCATAGAGCTATACAGCACGGAAACAGAACCTTCGGTCCATGCCGACCAGGTATCCTAAATTAACTTAATCCCATTTGCCAGCATTTGGCTAATATCCCTCTAAACCCTTCCTATTTATATACCCGTCCAGATGTCTTTTAAATGTTGGAATTGTACCAACCTCCACCATTTCCTCTGGCAGCTCATTTGACACACACACCTCCCTCTGCATGGAAAAAGTTGCCCCTTATGCCCCTTTTAAATCCTTCCCCTCTCACCTTAAACCTATGCCCTCTAGTTTTGCACTCCAGTACCCTGGGGAAAAGACCTTGGCTATTTACCCTATCCATGCCCCTCACGATTTAGTAAACCTCTGTAAAGTCACCCCTCAGCCTCCGATGCTCCAGGGACAACAGCCTCAGCCTATTCAGCATCTCCCTATAGCTCAAAACCTCTAAACCTGGCAACATCCTTGTAAATCTTTTCCGAACCTTTTCATGTTACGCAACACCCTTCCTAGAGCAGGGAGATCACAATTGAACACAGTACTCTAAAAGTGGCTTAACCAATGTCTTGTACAGCCAGAACATGACCTCCCAACTCCTAACCTCAATGCATTGACCAATAAAGGCAAGCATACCAAATGCCTTCTTCACTATCCTGTCTACCTGCGACTCTACTTTCAAGGAACTATGAACCTGCACTCCAGGGTCTTTTTGTTCAGCAACACTCCGCAGGACCTTACCACAAGTCCTGCCCTGATTGGCCTTTCCAAAATGCAGCACCTCACGTTTTTCTAAATTAAACTCCACCTGCCACTCCTCGGCCCACCGGCCCATCTGATCAAGATCCTATTGTACTCTGAGGTAACCCTCCTGACTGTCCACTACATCTCCAATTTTGGTGTAGTCTGCAAACTTACTAACCATACCTCCAATATTCATATCCAAATCATTTATATAAATGACAAAAGCAGTGGACCCAGCACCAATTCCTGTGGCACATCACTGGTAACAGGCCTCCAGTTTGAAAATCAACCCTCCACCACCCCCCTCTGTCTCCTACTTTAGAGCCAGTTCTGTATCCAAATAGCTAGTTCTCCCTGTATTCCATGTGAGAAATCTTGGGAAATTTGGAGAACTGTGCATAGCGCAGAGTAAGAGCTGGCAGAGGGACGTCGCAGGGCTCAGACAGACTGGAGGTCATGGAGTGCATTTACTTCAATGCAACAAGTACAGCAGGTAAGGCAGATGAATTAAGAGCATGGATTACTGTATGGAATTATGTCAATGCCAATGCCAATGTGGAGACATGGTTAAAGGAGGGGCAGGATTGGCAGCTTAACATTCCAGGATCTTGCTGTTTTAGACAGGACTGAAAGGGAAATAAAAGGGGTGGGGGAGTTGCACTGCCGATTAGGGATCACATCACAGCTGTGTTTAGAGAGGACACATCGAAAGGATCTTGCATTGAGGCATTATGGGTGGAGCTCAGGAGCAGGAAGGGTGAAATCACAATGCTGGGAGTTTTCTATAGACCTCCCAACCGCCCACGGGAGACAGAGGAGCAGATATATAGTTAGATACTGGAAAGGTGTGAAAAAGAAGGGTAGTTCTGGTGGGTGACTTCAACTTTCCTCTTATTAACTGGGACTCCCTTAGAGCCAGGGACTCAGATGGAGAGCGATTTGTTAGATGTGTCCAGGAGGGTTTTTTGAGACAGTATGTTGACAATCCAACCAGAGAAGAAGCCATACCAGATTTGGTATTAGGGAATGAGCAACAGGTGATCAACATTTCAGTAGGAGAACATTTTGGGCTTAGTGACAGTAACTCCATAAGATTTTGAGTGGTCATGGACAAGGACAAGAGTGGCCCGGGTGAAGGTGCTTAATTGAGCAAGGGCCAATTACATCCAAATTAGACAGGAACTGGGGAATATGGATTGGGAGCAGTTATTTGAAGGCAAATCTACATCTGGCATGTGGGAGGCTTTTAAAGACCAGCTGATTAAAGAGCAGGACATGCGTTTCCCTGCAAAACTAAAGGATAGGAATGGCAGGATTCGGGAACCATGGATGACAAGGGAAATTGTAAACTTAGTCAAAAGGAAAAAGGAAGCATACGATAGGTCTAGGCAGCTTCAAATGACGAAGCCCTTCAAGAGTATACAGAAATTAGGGAGGAACTTAAAGGCAGAATTAGGAAGGTTAAATGGAGCCATGAAATGTCTTTAGCAAACAGGGTCAAGGAGAATCCCAAGGCTTTTTATGCATATATGAGAAGAAAGAGGGTATCAAGGGAAACAGTAGGCCCACTCAAGGACAAAGGAGGGAAATTATGCATGGAGCCACAGGAAGTGGGAGAGATCCTTAATGAGTACTTTGTATCAGTATTCACCGAGAAGGACATGACTAATGTTGAGGTCAGGGATACATGTGTGAATACTCTAGAGAATGTCAATATATTAATGGAGAAAGTTTTGGGTATCCAAAATTGCATTAAGGTCGACAAGTCCCCAGGGCCAGATGGGGTCTATCCCCGGTTTCTATGAGAGGCAGGGGAAGAAATAGCTGGGGCATTAGCAGATAACTTCACAACCACTTTAACTATAGGCGAGGTTCCAGAGGACTGGAGATTAGCCAATGTTGGTCCCTGTTTAAGAAAGGAAGCAGGGATAATACAAAAAATTATAAGCTGGTCAGCCTGACATCTGTGGTGGGAAGCTCTTGGAGAAGATACTGAGAGACAAGATATATGCACGTTTGGAAGAAAATGGACTAGTTAGTGACAGGCAGCATGGCTTTGTATGGGGAAGTCATGTCTTACACCAATCTGATTGAATTTTTTGAAGAGGTGACAAAGATAATTGATGAAGGAAGGGCTGTGGATGTAGTTTATATGGACTTTAGCAAAGCATTCAATAAAGTTGTACATGGCAGATTGGTACAAAAACTAAAATCACATAGGATTCAGGGTAGGCTAGCTAGATGGATACAAAATTGGCTTGGTCATAGAAGACAGAGGGTAGTGCTGGAAGGATGTTTTACAGAATAGAGACTGGTAACTAGTGGTGTTCCACAGGGATCAGTCCTAGATTCTCTGTTGTTCGTAGTATATATAAATGAATGATCTGGAGGAAAACGCAGGTGGTCTGATTAGTAAGTTTGCAGACAACACAAAGATTGGTGGAGTTGCTGATAGTGCCAATGATTGTGAAAGGATACAACAGGGTATAGATAGATTGGCAGATAGATATAGAAATGGCAGATAGAGTTCAATCCAGACAAATACAAGGTGATGCATTTTGAAGGATAAAATGTAGGTGTGAATTATACTGTAAATGGCAGAACGCTTAGGAATAGCTTGGAGGGCCGAAGGGCCAGTTCCTGTGCAGTACTTCTTTTTTGTTCTAAAACCAAAGTGTCAACTATCTTACTAGCCACCTATTCTAGGACCCCAGGATGAAGTCCATTAGGACTAGGGACATCAGCCCACAATTCCTACAATTTATTCAATACCACTTCCTTGTTGATTAAGATTTTCTTGAATTCCATTGTTATGTTGATTTCCTGATTTACAGGTGATTCTGGCATGTTACTTATATCCTGTACACAGTGAAGGTTGATGTAGAATACCTGTTCATTCATTTAGTGACTCCTTATTTTCAAGTCTCTGGACTCACTTTCTATGGGACCGGCATGCACTTTGTTAACTTGTTTTTAAAAATCCAACCTTCTGATTTGCCACTTATCTTTGCATAATTCTATACTTTTCCTTTAAGTTTGATACTACCCAAAACTTATTTCATTGACCATGGATGGTGGATCCTACCATTGGATTTTTCTTTCTCAATGGAGTTTATCTATTCTGAGCAATCTGCTTAAATGTCTGCCTTTGCACCTCTTTTAACCTATCCCATAAACTAACTTGCTAGTTCACATTAGCCAGCGCTGTTTTCCTGCCCTCATAATTGACCTTATTTAACTTTGAAATACCTAGTCGTGGAGCTATCCTTTGCTCCCTCAAACAAAGTGTAAATTCAGTCATATTATGATCACTGGTGTCTGGGGTCAACTTTTTTGACTGATTGATTTATTGTCACGTGTACCAAAGTACAATGAAAAGCTTTGTTTATGAGCAGATCATAGTAAGCAAGGATGTATTGATCAGAGGTTGTAAAAAGACTTGGACAGAGGCATACAGGTTACATTGCATGGGGTGTGCGCTGTGAGATCAACGCTAGCAAGATCAGCATTCAAGAGGAGGTTATTAATTAACATCAGCTCAAAACACATATCCCTTTGCTTAGTCTACATTCTAATATGTTGCATGGTTTGGTAATTGCTGATATGGAATCTGATGATATTCTCAGACTTTTGACAACATGCAAGGATCATCTTCAAAGAGATATCCTGCTTTGCAGATAAGCTTCCTTTAAACCCTATCAACTTTTACAATTCATATTTCTTAGAAGCTCTGACACTCTTCACTACAACTAGTCAACATCACTTAAACATATTTGGTCACATAGTTCATTGATGTTTGTGGCACCAGTGCTTTGTATAACTGAAGTAGCACCTTTTATATTCAACCCCCCTCACAGTAAATGGTAACATTCAATCAATTTCCCTATTACTTGCAATAGCTGCATACTAACCAATTATGATTCATGCATGAGAACATCCTGATCCTTCTGCTTCTCAGATCTCTGATTTCTCATCTTTAGAAATTCTTCTTTATTATTTTTCCTGTCAAAAATGACAATTTCACATTTTCCCAGATTTTACTCCATTTTCCACACTTGCTTATATTATAAATGTTTATTTGAAATCTCCGTATGTCCTCTACAACTTACCTTTCCATCTATTTTTGTCTTCAGTAAATTTGGCAAACATACTTTCCATCATCCAAGTCAGTGATGTAATTTGTAAATAGTCAAGGTTCCAGTGCCAATCTCTGCCTCATCATCCTGAACCTATTTACACTTACTCTGCTTCCTGTCAGCCTGCCAATCTTATATCTATGCTAATGTGCTATCCACACCAGGAGCTCTGCATTTCTGCAATAACCTTTGATGTGGCACCTTAACAAATGCCTTCTGGAAATCGAAGTCCAGTGCATCCACTGTTTCCTTTTATCCACAGCACACTGTAGCTCCTCAAAGAACTCCAACAGATTGGACAAAAATGATTTCTCTTTCACAAAACCATGCTGACTCTGCCTGATTACCTTGAACTTGTCCAAACACCTGTTATAATCTCTTTAATAAAAGCTTTTAGCATTTCCCTATGACAGATGTTAAGCTAACTGGATACTGGTTTCCTACTGTGTGACTGCCTCCCTTTTAAATAAAAGAATTACATTAATTATCTACCACTATAATGGAACTGCCCACAAATATAGGGCGCTTTGGAAAATTAGAACCAATTAAGTATTCCACGAGACACTTTTAAGACCCTATAATGAACTCTATCAATGTCTGGGCTTGGGCGTTAGCCTGCATTCCAATAATTTACTCTAACATTTTTCTGGGGAATGTAATTGTTCTGAGTTCCATTTCCTTACTTTCTATTTTAATTCTCCAGTCTGTCTTTCAATTGGACCACTCACTTTGTTAACTCTTCTTTAAATATTTGCTGAAAACTTACTGTTTGTTTTTATACTTCTAGTTAGCTTTCTCATGTACTCTAATCACACTTCTACTCTTTATTAACAGTTTTGTAATAACTTTGCTTTTTCATTGAAAATCTGTCCAATCTTCTGACCCACTACATGTTTTGTCACAATTCTAAGTTTCTTCTTTTAGTTTGTGTAGTGATTCAAACCAGGTAGACCTTATTGACTATGACATCCTTGATTGGGGTTGTTAACCTAGGCCAATCAGGGAGCCCTGGCTGACCAATATAAACAGGGGATTCAGAGAGTCTCTTCAGTTGAGGACTGACTCCAAGCTGGCTGGCCACAGCCAGTGTACTGTGAACAAGTAAATAAAGGGTGACTTGGTGATAGGATACTGGACCCCGTGCAGTTATTTCAGTTTGATACTATTTTTAACCTTTCTATTTAACCAGTTAACTAGTGGGTCCACACCTCAGACTTTTTATTACTTATAGGGATGTAATTACTCCATACATTCTGAAATATACTTTGAATGCCTTCCACTGCATCTGTATTGACCTGTGTTTTAAGTTTATTCAACACATTTTAGCTAGCTCTGCTTTCATGCCCTCATCATTGTCCTGATTTTAGACAGTGCTCTCAGAAGTATTTCTCTCACTCTCTCAAACTGAATGTAAGATTCAAATCATACTATTGTCACTGATATGTTGGGGCACCTTCAATACGAGATCATCAATTATTTCGCTCTCACTGCACAATATCAGCTCTACTATAACCTGTTCTTTGCGCAGCCCCACAACATGCTGTTCAAAGAAAACATTCTAAGAACTCCTCATCCTGGCTGCTTTTGTCCATCTGACATCGATATATGAATCAAAAACGCTCATAACAATTGCCATGCTTTCCTGACAAGCTCTCATTGTTTCTTCCCTTACTCTTTTGTGTATCACCTTACTGTGTGGTTACTCTTAGTGTGCCTGCACACCACAACCACAACTGACTTCCTTTATGATTTCTCATTGCGACCAAAACTGTTTCCACAACTTGGTTTATCCCTTTGGACTGTGCTAATACCATGAACCTACCGCACCACCTTTTCCCACTTCACTGACATTCCTAAATGCCCTGTAACATTCAAGATTCAGTCCCAATCTATGTATCCTGCAGTCATGTCGCTGTAATGGCTACAAAATTAAAATAATAATTCCTATTTTCACTCACAGTTCTCTCATTTTATTTCAAATGCTATCTTCATTCAGTTAGGATAAAGCTAAAGGCTCTTTTACGCTCTTTGAAAATCCCAGACTTATCTGTCATTTGACTCTCAGATTCATACTTTCTACTACTTGCCATCACAGTTGGTTTATCATTTCCTGCATTAATAACGTTCTCTTTTGCCTTGACTCTACTCTTTCATTTGCCATCCCTTTCCAAGTTTAATTCCTGGTCTTTCCTATTCAGTTTCAAATCTTTTCTACTTCTCTAGTTACAACACAGTGTGGAGCACGGAGGGACACAGTGTGGAGCACGGAGGGACA
>NC_063352.1:36970184-36985093 GCF_021869965.1 Rhincodon typus
AGTGTGGAGCACGGAGGGACACAGTGTGGAGCACGGAGGGACACAGTAGGCCAGGCAGCTGTGCTCCTCCAGCTCCACACTGTGTTGTCTTTGAGTCCAGCATCTGCAGTTCTTGCTATCTCTACTTCTCTAGTTAAGCGCTTGAGAGGAACACTGACTACAGCACAGTTAAGGTGGAGATTGCCCCATTTATTATTACTTAATATATTAAATCATGGAGGAGAGTTTTTATTTTAAATGGAGTTGTGTTTACGGAGCTTTTGGAGAGGTCTACACTTAGATGGCCCTGGAATTAGATTTGTTTTATATATCAGAAGATTAAAAGCTGTCTGCTGGACCACTCGTGGAGTCTTTTTCTTAAAATTCGATTGTTCAGCTAAGTGGTTGATTTTATTATTTATACTTGTTTTACTTCTTATTTCTTGCATGCTTAGTATTAATTCTTTGCAACAGGAAAGGTAGTTTATTTTATATATAAGGTGCTATTGTAAGCAGCTTCTTTTTGTCATTGAGGGCATACAAGAGAGAGAGTTAGATGGCTAGTCGTCCAGGATGTTGTGGGAAGTTAGGGAGGAAATTGTGGGGCCTCTCGCAGAAATAGCTGTATCATCTGTAACTATGGGTGAGATGCCAGGTGACTGGAGAGTGGCTAATTTGTGCCTTTGTGAAAGAAGGAGTATAAGGAGAAGCCTGGAAACTGTATTCCTGTGAGTTTGACTTCAGCAGTCAGTAAGTTGTTGGAAGTATTCTGAAAGATAGGATTTATATGCACTTGGAGAGGCAAGAAATGATTAGAGGTAGTCAGCATGGTTTAGTGCAAGGGAAATCACGTCTCAAAAACTTCATTGAGTTTTTTGAGGAAGTAAGCAAAAAGATTGGTTAGGACAGAGCAGCAGACGTTGTTTACTTGGACTTTAGTAAAGCTTTTACTAATTAGTCTACCATGCAAAACCTTGTCAAAATTAGATCACATGAAATTCAGGATGAGCTTGCCAACTGGATACAAAATTGGCTTAACAGCAGGAGAAAGAGATGGTGGAGGGCTGTTTTTCGAACTGGAGACCTGCGACCAGCGGTGTTCCACAGGGATCATGTTGGGTCCACTTTTGTTTGTCATTTATATAAATATTTTAGATGAGAATATAGAAGAAATGGTTGGTAAGTTGTGGTGACACCAAAATTGGTGGTATAGTGGACAGTGAAGAAGGTTATCTAAGATTACAAAGAGATTTTGATCATTGGGTCATTGGGCTGAAGAGTGGCAGATGGAGTTTATTCTGAACAAATGCGAGGCATTGCATTTTGGTAAACCAAACAGGTGCAGGACATATATAATTAAAAGTAGGGCCTTGGGTAGTGTTGTAGAACAGAGAGACCTAGGGGTTCAGGTACATAATTCTTTGAAGTTTGCATCACATATAGATAGGGTGGTTACGGCGGCATTTAGCACATTTGCTTTCATTGCTCAGACCGTTTGAGTATAGGAGTTGGGACATTATATTGAAGTTGTACAAGACGTTGGTGAGGCCTCTTCTGGAATACTATGTCGAGTTCTGGTCATCCTGTTATGGGAAGGATATTATCAAGCTGGAGAGGGTTCAGAAGAGATTTACCAGGATGTTGCCAAGAACGGAAGGTTTCAGTTATGCAGAGAGGGTGGATAGGCTGGAAGCTTTTTCACTGGAGTAGAGAGGATGAGGGGTAACCTTTTACAGATGTTTATAAAATCATGAGGGGTACAGATAAGGTGGATGGCAAGTGTCTTCACCCTAAGGTAAAGGATTTCAAGAGTGGGGGCATATTTTTAAGGTGAGAGGAGAAAGATTTTAGAAAGATACAAAGAGGCAAGTTTTTTTTTATACACAGAGTGGTTCGTGTGTGGAATGAACTTCCACAGATAGTGGTGGATGTGGGTACAGTTACAATGTTTAAAATACATTTACGTAAACACATGAATAAGAAATATTTGGAGGGATATGGGCCAAGCACAGGCAAGTGGGACTAGTTTAGTTTGGGATTATGGTCGGCATGGACTGGTTGGACGGGAAGGGTCTGTTCCTGAGCTGTATGACTCAATGACTCTGTTAAACATCATACTTTTCCCATACTGGTGCCAGTGTCCCACAAACTTGTACCCACCTCTCATACACAGGTCTTTGAGTCCAGCATTCATCTCTCTAATCTGATTTGCCCTATGACAATTTGAATGTGGCTCAGTTCAGAATATGGAGATTGTGCAGATTGAAGTTCTGCTTTTTAATTTGGCACCCAGCACTTCCTAATACCTTTGCAGAGCCTGTTTCTTTGTGCTGCCGAGATCACTGGTGCCGACATGGACCACTGCAATTGGATCTGCCCCCACTGCTACCTTCCTCCTCTTTCTGAGCAGATATCTTGAACCCTGGCACTGGGCTGACAACACGGACTTCTAGGATCACACTGTTGGCTGCAGAGAATAGTGACAATCCTCCTCACTATTCTAACATCAGAGGTTGTTTTTAAGAAATATCTTCAAAGACAATTTCAGCCATGGTTCAGTTGACTGCACTTTAGCCTCTGAAACACAAAATCCCAGGTTCAAGTCTAACTTCAGGACTTCAATGCATAAAGGCAAGGCTGACACCCGTGTAGAATGGGGAAGCACTGCTCTGTTGGAGGTGTCATCTTTAGGATGCGATGTAGAAGATTCCATGGCAATAGTTTTAAGACCACCAGAAGAGTTACTCCTGGTCTCCTAGCTACATTAACATCACAGAACAAACAGATTATCATGTCGTAATTACGCTGCTAATGTTATTCACAACAACTAGTGTTGGCAGAATAGGAATATTAGTTTTTATGATGCCAACCCAACTGAAATAAAAGCATAATTAAGACAGGAGCGCAGTAATAGTTTAGGGACGGAATTCCAGAGATCAGGACTATGCTAGCTATATTATGGCTGCCAATTTTTGCAGGGATTAAAATTAAGGTATGCAAGATGTCAGAGCATTGAAAGTTGCCAAAGTCCCACGGGATCATAAGCCACTGTTTCAACACAGAGAGATGATTGGTCAAGTTTAACCTGAAGGTCACCATGCATCAAGTATATAAACGATGTAGAAGAGAATGTGGGGGGAGGTAAGTATACTTGAGATGACACCAAAATTAGCCATTTAACAATGAGGAAGAAAGCCTTGGTTACAGGAAGGCTGACTCCAGCATCGGCAGTTCTTACCATCTCTACAGGAAGGCAAAGATGGGTTGTGCAGATGGGATTTAAACCTGAAAAGTGAGAGATGATGCATTTTGAAAGTAACAAAACAAAAGAGTACTCAATGGATGGCAAGTCTTGAAAATTCAGTGAGCACAGGGATCTTGAAGTGCTTCAATTCCAGAAGGCTGCAGAATAGGTTAATACAGGTAGCTCAGATCCATATGGGACACTTGCCTCTATTAGTCATAGCATAGATTATAAGAACATGAAGGTTATGTTGGAGCTACACAAAACTTTGGTCAGGCCACAGCTGGAGTAGTGTTTGAGGTTCTGGTTGTCGTACGGCAGGAAGAATGTGAACTAGAAGGGATGCAGAGGAGATTTAACAGGATGTTACATGGTGCATAAGATTAGGAGGGGCATGGATAAGGTGGATAGAAAGCTGCTGTTCCCCTGAATTGAAGGGTCAATAACGAGGGGCCATAATTGTAAGGTGAAGGGTAGGCAGTTTAGAGGGATTTGAGGAAAACCTTTTTTTGTCCAGAGGATGGGTGTCTGGAATGCACTGGCTGGGAGGGCAATAGAGGTGGGAAACCTCACAACCTTAATGCACATGGATGTGCACTTGAAATATCATCATATTCAATGCTATGGGCCAAGTGATGGAACGTGGGGCTAGTGTAGATAAGTTGTCACAGCCGTGATGGGCCGAAAGACTTCTTCTGTGCAGCATGACTCTTACTGAGCAGCACAGTTAAGAAATCGGGAGCTTCATGATGAGCTCAGCCAGAATGGGAATTGAACCTGCACTGCTGGCATCACACTGCATTACAAATCAGCTGTCAAGGGAACAAAGCTCTCTGACCCACATTCCCATTACTATCACCGAATCCCCACCATCACTACTAATTAGAAACTCACTTTAATTACCAAGGCACTAATGTAAGTCAAAATTTGGGTATTTCGGCAATCAGTTCACCTCAGAATCCCCAAAGCCTCTCCACCACCTACAAGGTACACGGTACAAGTCAGGGGTATGATGGAACTTTTTCCACCTGCTCGGATAGACGAAGGTTCACAATACCCAAGACGACACAGTTCACTTAACTGGAAGTAAATCTGTCACTTTAAACATCTACCCTCTCTGTCACTGAGTGCTGTGGCTGCGGTGTATACCATTAAACAAGTTGTGTTGCAGCAACCCACACACCCATTATAAGTGCGACCTCTACTACATAGAACAAGGACAGGAAAGGACAGAAAGAAAGTGAGAGGAGCGAGCTTTTAAATTATTTAAGGCACTCCAATTTTCTGAAGAATGATAAAATCTCCTTAGACGATAGAAGGCAGAGGGCAGTGTGGGGTTACAGGATGCACAGTTCAGTCATTGCAACAACTGCTGACAGTGCATCTTCCAAAAGGAACTCATCCTCTGCTTCAGAAGCTTGAAAGAAGTGTTGCTAATGTCAATTAGCAATCACATTTTCATCCCTTTTGCTGGAGGTTATTAATAAATTTATTAAATCACTGCAGCAAGCTCTGGGAAAGAAAAGTACAAGCCTGCCAACCAAGCATAGCCTGACCAGAATTAGTAGGAAAAGAAAGAAACAATTCATATTGCACATATAGTCTTATATGTAGAGAGAGACAGAGAGAGAGAGAGGTTTCAAACACCAGTAACTGCCATTTTTAGCAGCTAAGGAAAATAATTTATGCAACATTCTGACTGAAATTGGCTTGAGGTGGTACTATGCAATATTCAGTTCATCATTCCATGTTCTGTTGCTGTGTCAGCTCGGGCTTGTAAATTATTCATTTTAGATTTTAAACTTTTGAAACCAAATAGTCAAAGTAAACATTACCAATTATTTCTCAGAAACCCTAATTCCTCAGAGAATAAATACACTGGGGGATGTGGTAGTGATGTCACTGGAATATTAATCTCAAATCCCAGATGAATGTTCTAGAAACAAGATTCAAGCCATACTGTACAAATCTCAATCCAAAAATACCTGAAATTAAGAGCTAATCAAATAACAATCATTGTCATAAAACATAACCTGTTACCTAACGGCCTTTAGGGGAGGAATTCTGACATCCTTACCTGGTCTGGCCTACAAGTGACACAAATGGTCACAGAAATAATCAAGCAAGCCACTCAGTTGTGTCAAACAGCTACAAAATCACTAGGTAGGAATAAAATTGAACATTGTAATTTCCATATGCCTAGGTTAATGGCAAACCCAGGCCCGTTGACCCTTCAAAATTCCCCTTACTAACATCTGGGATTTTTTGAAAAATTTGGGAGATTGGTCCCACAGACTACTCAAGCAGCAGCCTGATATAGTCACACTCACAGAATCATACCTTACACAATGCCCCAAACATTATCACCACCAGCAGGTCAAAACCACCAGAGGTGGTGACACAGTGGTAGCCAGTCAGGAGGGAGTTGCCCTTGGAGTTCACAGCATTGACTCCAAATTTTGAAGTCACGTGGCACCAGGTCAAATATGGACAAAAAGACTTCTGCTGATTACCACCTACCAATCTCCCCTTGGTTGATGAATCAATAAACCACCATATTGAACACCACTTTGAGGAAGCACCGACGAGGGCAAGGGCACAGAATGCACCCTGGGTGAGGGACTTAAAATGGCCACAACCAACAAATCAGATCCAAGTTCTGAAATCCTGCCAGGAATGATAGCAGACAATTAAACAACTAACTGGAAGAAGAGACTGCACAAATATCCCCATCTTCAACGTTGGGTGAACTCAAGACAATATTGCAAAAGACCAGGCTGAAACGCTTGATCAATCTCAGTCTCCTCAGAGGTCTGTAGCATCAGAGATGCCAGTCTTCAAAAAATTTGATGTGATATCAAGAAATGGCTGAAGGCACCAGATTCTGCAAAGGCAATGGACCCTGACAACATTCTGGAAATAGTACAGAAGACCTGTGTTTCAGAACTATCTACATCCAGGTCAAGCTGTATCAGTGCAGCTGAAATATTGGCATTTACCCAACAATGTCGAAAACTGCCCAGCTTATCCTGTCCACAAAAAGTAGGATAAATCCATTCTGGCCCATTGCCACTTGATCATCCACTGATTATTAGTGAAGTGATGACAAAGGTTGTCAACAGTGTTATCAATCATTACTTACAAAGGAATAACTGCTCATTGACACTCAGTTTGGGTTCCTCCAGGTTCATTTAGCTCATGACCTCATTACAGCCTTGATCCGAACACAGAAGAGTTGAACTCCATTGGTGAGGTGGAAGTGACTGCCTTCCATATGAAGGCAGAAGTTGACATTGTGGGGCATTAAGGTGCCCTAGCAAAACTGGAGACTGCTAATCAGGGAGAAAACTGCTGGTTGGAATCATATCTAGCACAAAGGTTGGTAGCTGTTGCTGTTCAAGGTCAATCATCTCAGTTTCAGCAGTTCCTCAGTGTGGTGTCCTAGGCCCTAACATTTTCAGCTTTGTCAATGACAAATTCTCCATCAGAAGGTCAAAAGTGCAAAGGTTTGCTGATGATTTTGCAATGTTCAGCGCCATATGTGACTCCTAAATAACCCATGTTCACGTGCAGAAGGACCTAGGCAATTTCCAGACTTCAGCTGATAATCATAGGATCATAGATCATAAATCATAGAATTCCTACAGTGGAGGAGCAGGCCATTCGGCCCACCAAGTCCATACAGAGCCTCCAAAGACCATCCCATCCAGGCCCCAAACGGGAAATGTAACCTTACATTTCCCATGGCTAACCCACCTAGCCTGCAAATCCCTGGACACCATGGACAATTTAGCATGGCCATTCCACCTAACCTGCACATCTTTGGACTGGGAGAGGAAACTGCAGCACCCAGAGGAAGCCCACGCAGACATGGGGAGAATGTACAAACTCCACACAGACCTGAAGGTGGAATCGAACCCAGGTCCCTGGCGCTGTGAGGCAGCAGTGCTAACAGAGCCACCATGCTGCCTCATGATAAGTGGCATGTAACATTCATGCCCATAAGTATCAGGCAATGACCATCCCAAACATGAGAGAATGTCATTTCTGCCTTTGATATTCATTAGCAAGAACATCATTGAATCCCTCACTATCAACATCCTGGGAGTAACTGACGATCAGTAACTGTTCAGCCATATAAATACTGTGGTTACAAAACCAGGTCGAAGCCTAGGAATTCTGCAGTGAGTAATCCACTCCTTGTGTCCCCAGTGACTGTCTACAAGGCGCAAGTCAGGAGTGAGGTCGAATACTCTCCATTTGACTGGATGGATGCAGCTCCAAAAGCACTCACGACGTTCAATATGATAACGGATAAGGCAACTTGCATGACTGGCAGCCATTCACCATCTTTAACACTCCTATACTTCACCAAAGCTCAGGGGCAGAAATGTACCATCTACAACACACACTGCAGTTACACAACAACACTCCTTCAACAGCACCTTCTAAACCAGTGGACTCTGCTGCCTAGAAGCATAACAGCAACACATGCACGTGAACACCACCAATTGCAAGGTCCCTCCCAAGCCACACTCCATCTGACTTGGAACGATATGATTGCTGTTCAGTGGCAAGGTCAAACTCCTGGAACCCCCTTTCTAACAATACTGTGGGCAAACCTACACTCCAAGGATGACAACAGTTCCACAAGGCAGCTCACCATTATCTTCTCAATGGCCATCAGATGTAACTAATAAACGCTGGCTGAGTAGCAATACCACCGTGAACAAATTTTTTAAAAAGGTCTGTCATTCCAAAACAGAATTCCTTCCTCAATCAACATCTACAAAGGGATCAGTTGGTCCTTTGTTAAATCTTGTCGCTTTCAAAACGGCTACCATATTTGCCCGAATAATAGGAATTCTTCCGTAAATCAACATTTTATTTGTAAACATTCGCTAAAATTTCAACATAATTGTGGATCTCCCATTCTCGTGACTAAATCAATGTTGACAGGCTTTTTTCTTGTAACGGGCCTCATGCCTATTTTCACCAAATATCTAAGCACATACATGTGTACCCAATGCAGCTTACTGCATAGTGATCCAGATGGAAACCTTACTACTGACGTATCCCTTCCTGACCAGGGTCATTGAAGCCTGTTGCATTGCCCCCATCATTTCCAGTGAATATCGTCTAACTCTTCAAAAGCAAGAGACCAAATACACACACATACATACAGACAGACACAGCCTCAGTAGCTCACTGCCTGCACCAGATATCAGGGAAATCTGTTCCATTCAAAGGCTAAATATTTTTATTTCAATATCATTGAGTCAACATAAAAATAAATCAATTTAAACTAGTTACCGCCTCTAGCAGAATGACATCGTTATATTTCAATTGGAGCCTTATACATAGGTTTTTAAAAAAAAGGCAAGCAAGTAACATGAAACTTACAAGAGTAATTCAATGCTTGGAGAAATCACAGAACAATTGAAGACAGGCATATACACATGCAAGGGGAAAGCAAGAACCCATTAAAGCCTTATTCAGATCGACAAGAAATGTGGAATTTGATATCACATGAAGTGGTTGAGATGAATAGTACGTGTGAATTTAAGGGAAAGTTAAATAAGATGGGAGATAAAAGAATAGAAGGGAATGTTGATGGAGAGGAATGGAGACGAGGCTTATGGGGTGCATGGACCCATTGGGGCACGTTCACGTTAAACAATAACAGATTCATTAACAAAAGGATTACAACTATCACAGGTATTTTATTCCAGTTTATCAGTTAAGCAAATAATGTCTCATTTAAGCTGGGGAAGAAATGGCTATTGATTTTGACAACACCTTAAACTCCAAATCATGGCATCCCTTACCAAGCCACCAATCTCTGCAAAAGTGTTAGTCTGATGGCAGGACTCCACTGGCTGGTTGTTCTGTCATTAGAGGCAGCACAGACTGGTATCTATAATATTACTGGCATGCCAAGCCACTTGGCAAGGGTCAGTGCCACTCTACATTGGAAGTTTACACTTTCTGTTGTTTTTCACTTTTCATAGAGGTAACTGAATAGTGAAGCAGAGAAGAGGCGAAAACCAATTTGTCTTCTCCATCACTCAGGAATCCAGTAGCTAACTGTGCCTCCCAACTGCTCCCCTGAACAAGGATCAGTTAACAGTGTCAACACAAAATGAGGAGACAAATTCAAATAAATCTCTCTATCCAATTTGCAACAAATGCAAAGTTTATCTGTTTATTATGTTGAGGACTATATCATTTGCTTCATAAGAACATCATAGTCTGGAACTGGATCCTTAAATGTAGATTAAGTGAAAAGAGGTACATGACCTAGGTTGAAGGTGATCTTACAGCAAACCTGTGATGGTTTAGTTGTTAGATCAAAAACAGAGTCACAACATGTTACTAAATGAGAAAGAGAAATGACTAATGACCTAATGAGAATAACGACTAATGAGAAATGACTTGGAGCCAATAACACCTGTTTCTAAATCCACAAATAAGAACACTCCAAGTTTCCTAAAATCCAAAAAGATGCTCATGGTGTTAATATAAATGATTATCCCGAAACATGCCAATTTGCTTCTAAGATGAGGGGTAGTAGTAAATAAAAATATCTAATGCACATTTCTGCTTGGATATAGGGTAAGTGATTTGTCAGTTGTTATATAAAGGAGGATAGAAGAAATAATTTTGAATTAGATTACTGTACAGGCTTCTCTATAAACCCAGAGACATCACTGACAAAAGGAGTTGCAATTTTTGTCTTGTATAGCCTGCAGCCAAGTGGGAGAGAAGAACCAAAAAGACAGATGTTGGCTTGGCCTGCATCTTAAGCATAAAAAAAACTGCCTCTGTTGTTCACTGAAATGCCAGCAGGAGTTCATGCCATATTTGAAAACCCAATTTGTAAGGATGCAAAACAGTTGGAGGGCTTGCCTTGCTGAAGCCAGAGGAGAAATCCTCAAGGAAATCTCTATGGAAAATAGTACTAGGAGTCGCAAATCACTGCGGCTTGGTTCCAAGAGAAGTGAACATCCTCTCAAAACCAAGTAAAACATTGAGGATTCAGAAAAAACCACAATGGACTCCAATTATCATATTGTGCTAATCAAAGTCCCATTTATATGTACTTTGTTCTCTGCCAGCCAACCTTCTATCCATGTTAATGTGTTAGCCATGATACCATGAGCTTTTACTTTTGTAAAAATCTTTGATATGGCACCTTATCAAATGTTTTCTGGAAATCCAAGGACAGTACATCTGTAGGCTCCCCACTATCTGAAACGTATGTACTTCTAAAAAGAACTCTCAATAAAATGGTTAAACATGATTTCCTCTTCCTTTCCTCTCTGTCCCTTCATGCTATTTTCTGACTTTCACTTCCCATATTATTATTTTCATCTTTTAAGTTTGTCTCTTTGGCATTTTTTCATGCCACATCTTTCCACATTTGATCCCTTGCCCCGATGACTTAGTTTACTCGTAGCTGACAAGCCGAGATGCCCAATATTACATGACCTAGCAAAAAATTATGCCAAGTAATGAATTGGCACTTCAACACATCTCATCTCCCAGTTATGGTTCTTGCGTTATATTCTATTTAATACCCAATTTATATTCTTGCAATGACTCATTAAAGAACTTTGTTAGCTTTTAGATTAGAGTTTTTACAGGTCTGGTAACATCTCTGGCAGGGTTATAGTCAGGTGATTTGTAGGAGCCACATTTTTAGCATCTGGCCCAGTTGCAGTCAGGTTTAGCATTAACAAATGTTTCCAAAAAATTACTGGACCGTACTTACACACAGTGACAGGTGCAACAGAAGGGAAACTTGAATCAGAGGATGATTTATATTGCTAGACAACACAAAATTTTTGTTGGGCAATGGAGGTAGATGGTCGGCAAAGAGGAGGGATGACAGCAAAGAAAAATGGCAGCGCACAAGCGCTCATGTAATGACAAGTGAAATCATCAGGGCTGAAACCCTTGAGCATCTGCCTGGTGTTTAAGATTGGTTTCTCTGGAGTTTCTAGTTGACAGCCTTTAACCTCAAAACTGTAGAAAAAAAGTGTAAGAGCAAATGCTTTGATTTAAAACAAGCATATTTAAGATTGGAAAATTACATTGACACGGTTGTACTGACTCTGCATATGATGGGGGGGTGAGTTTGTTGGTGAATTTACTTCAGTATTTTCATCTATGATCCCTATAATGGGAGGTGCGCATTAGAGCGAGCCACATCACAATCTGCTACTTACCTTTGATGAAAATTTCCTGTTGATCCCACTCAACAATTTATCATCTATTGTGCAACACCCTAGGAATGCAACAGTTCATGTATAAGACCCACCACCACCTCCTGGTGCTACCATTAGCACTCAAATCCCACAGACAAACAATACAATCGAAGAAAAGAAACGTATATCTTGTTGAGAACTCTATGCTGTTGCATTCCTATATGCTTATGTTCAAATTAATTCCTCCAATCCTGAACTACCAGTTTCAATTGTAAATCTCAGTCTCATGCAATTAAGCGTGGCCAATCCGAGGAACGACTGACATTTCTCAATCATAAAATCACAATGATGTCTTATGACTACCGGCTATGAAAACAAATTATATACAGTCGCACAACATTTGTTGTATTTTAATAGATAAAATGAGGCAAAAATATAAAGCACTTTAAAGGACCAACAAGCAGAAAAAGAAGAATAATATGACTCAAAGTCCCATTCCCTTCTTTCAAAGGTCTTGCTGTGAAAAGGGCACAGGGAACTTGTACAACATAGCTTTGAAGGTTTTATAACAAAAAAAAACTACATACCTATTTCTCCATGTAAAAGGGAACAGGTCAATGCGGAAGGAAGGAGAAAAGGCGGACAAAGTAAGGGAGAAAATGCTTACGGGACAAAATGCAGGTCACTGAAGGAATACCAAAAGGCTGGGAACCTCTAGGGCTTCTGGCACTTTGATCCCTGCCATCTTTATTTAGCTGCCCAGATGCTGGCCTTGCTATGCTGTGATCTGTACTGGTGTTTGATTTTCTCCTCCCTAATAAAAACAAATCAATTTTTCCCTGTAAAGGCTTTACACATCATGTTGCATGACTGAAGCAAGCATTGTATTCACAACTGCTAAGAAATGTCATATGTTACAGCAGGAGGGACACCAGGACACAGGTACTGGAAGAATTTGAAATTCGTGCTTTGAGTAATGCCCAGAAGAATTTCTGCTTATTGTTTCAAGTAACATATCGGTAATTGGAATACAAACGGTTTCACAAACATAGATACTATATATACAGAGTCATTTTTGACCAGGAGGAATCCATGACGGGCTACATAAGTAGCCTTAATTGAGTGATGAATTTCTCACATTTGTTTTTACTCCAATTTGAGCCACCCAGTAAAATCTCATTTTCTTGCTTATGCCCTAGACCCAGCAGAATATTTAAAGCAACTGTATCGTTTTCTCTTCAAAAAAATTAGTAAAAATGATTTTTTCCAATTTCTTCCTTAATCCTCTTCTCAATTCTTAAATTTGTGTACCCATGTTACAATCTTGTCGGGTAATTTTTTAAAAAATCACTTAATTAACATACCATAACCCTTCATAATCTTGAGGACCACTGTCAGATCTCATAGGAGAGAATGTTCTAATCTCTCGAATTCTTTCATGACTGTAGCCCCCAGCAGCATCCAATTGAATCAAAGCAGCATATTTTCCAGTGCTTTTATATGTTTCCCACGATGGAATGTCTAAACTTGGATGCAAGAACCCAACACTTTTTAAAAAGAGACTTAAAGTTCAACGCGTCTCATTCTTTGTGCAATTTATGCCTCTCAATACTAACCAATGACATTTCTTTCCCCCATGGACTTATTTGATATCATGGCGGCCTTAACACCATCTCAAGGACAATAGGAGACTGGTAATAAATAATGGCCTTGCTAGCAACACCCACAGCTTAACAAAAACACCCATGATCCCCGTGAGCTTCTCTCCACTTCAAATCTTACCATTAAAGATTCTTTACCTGGAATATTCCTATTTTACTTCCAAAATGTAACATTTTGCAGGATTTTATATTAAACTACACTTGCCAGCTCTCTGCTGGCCCTGAAAGAATGTACCCAACACTTTCACTCCTGAGTTTCAATACCCTTACTGTAACATTTACAAATGCTGACTTCAGGCCACCCAGCAGCAGAAGAGTCTTCTGAAACAAAAAAGATGGGAATACGAGATGAAACGCTGGAAAAGGCAGGTGTAGCATTATATCACGAGAGGAAATTAAAATTTTAGAAAAGGCAGGGTGGAGCCAGCAAAGTATTTTTCTCGAAGGTTGTAGCCTACTCTAACATGAAATAATTATTGCAGGCTCTAAATCGGAGTCATCACCAAGTAAACTTGGCACATGAACCACATCAAGGCAAGGCTTGCAGTATAGAATGAAATGGCCTATGGTACAAAGTAGAGGTGGGTGGAGACACTGGAGGAGAAGAGCAGAGAAAATGCAATTCAAAACTGGAATGAACAAAATCAAAGGGTTGAAGACTGAATTAATTCTGTAATCCAGTCTCTACTGTATTGGGTTACAACAAGCAAAAGACTCTCTCTCAGAAGCACAAGATCCATTTTAGTTTTAAAAACATACACATTCATCTTTCAACTGACGTCTTCAGAATTGATTTTCTGTCTGCAAGTAGGGAAATGTGCTGTTCCACAGACTATTTAATGTGAAACCACTGTTGGAACAAAGCAAAACTGAAATTTAATTTTTCATTTTGATGCACAAATATTACTGTGGACTTTCTATGGATTATGCAAAGCAGACAAACAAAGGCTCCAAGACAGGGCGAGTTCTTTTAAAACACCACCAACCTAGTCTGAATATCTTATTGGCAGTTCTAATGAAGCTAACTGGCCACCTGTTCAGTGAGGCTCAAACTGAAGACAAGTCTGTACAAATACTGAGATAGCACATGGGCAATTCTTCTCCGCGTTTCACAGAGCTTTGCTGTTGAGGTTATGCCACCCAAGTGATAGCTGACTTGCAGGATAAATGCTCTCATACTCACTTACGAAACAAGAAGACTAGCTCTTCAACACGTCCTTCAGAGTTATAATGCTACAACCCAAAAGGAGGCCGAACAGACTATCATGCCTGTGCCGGCTCTCTGATCCTTCACTGCAACATCATTCAACAAAAACAGAGACATTCCTGAACTCCAAAGTTCCTTTAAGTAAATTTATAGCAACTTCCTTTCACAAAGGATCTTAAAAGAGACACATGGTATAAACACATCAGCAGAATCTAATTTAACATTACCAAAATCATGCTACCCTTCAATTCTCATTGCATTGACTGTGAGATTATAAACACAGTGTTACAAAACCACTGGCACACACAACAGTTATTTGTCACAAGCAGCTGTACTTTGATTCAGAACAGGAGGACAGGTCCTCAGCTCTTCCTCTTGTCCTGCCTTGGAGCACACAATGCTCCAAACAGCAACCCTTTGAAGTTCGGAGTGGACAAACAGGTTGCAGATTTACCATCAGGTCAACGTTCAATCACTAGTAGTTAATTATATGATTTGGTTTCCCCCTTATTTCATGGTCCCATGCCCACTGAAACTCAGAAGAGTGGCTCAACACACAGAGGAAAATGCCAATGCTTGAATAGAATGTTTTAAAATTACCAGACTGT